>NC_060142.1:676600907-677200907 GCF_021461385.2 Schistocerca piceifrons | reverse complement strand
CATGATTAACCTCCCCTAAAATAATTCAAATACGAACCCAATCATTCCATTCTTCTTTCTTTGTGTTTAAAAATGTACAAAACCAATAATTTCTTATTCTAAATTACAGAATATTTAGCTTACTATATTTGTAGCTTATGCAAAGATCTTGTGAGTTAAAGCATTTTTCTGCAAGTGTCATAATGCTATAACTTCCTCCACCTTCTATTAGTATCACATGATAATAGAGCTAAAATTGTTCTTATCCTTGGCTTTTTGTGAACTACATTTACATCATACACCTTCAAAATTTTCCTTGAAAAGTTAATTTAGAGTAAATTTTATTAACTAAGCTCATGGCTATCTTGGTAAATGTACTGATGCAGTTATTATGGAATAAACACTAGACGCTTTGCATACAGGTGTTGGGGTCATACATGTTTTTTCATACAGATCTATTTCTGGAAGAAGTGGTAGTAGAAGATATAATATTAATCAAATATAATAGACTAGTCAAAGAAGATAGAAACTATTCCTGAGAAAACTAAAATAGAAATGCAGAAACAATTTAACTTGGAAGGCCAGTGGTCATCAATCTAACGAATTTACAAAGGACTCAAACTCTCCTGGGGCCTTAAATCTTTTAATTGTATCTACATGGTGAAACTCTGGGAGGTTGTAGGGGACATCAAAATAAATATTTTTCTCTAAAGTCATTTTTTCCTATGGGGAGTATTTAAACAGGTAGAGGAAGATTTCTCTGGTGGCAAATTAATTAAACCAACAAACACTTTTCCATTTTTTTATGCCCAAGAGACAACACATTAATACAATCCAATTTCAATTACAGTAGATTTTCAAAAATGCCTCCATTGATACATAAACAAAGGTTACACCATCAGATCATGTTCTGTCTGACACGGGCAAAAACCCCAGGAGTATCCTGAATTGTTCCTGCTGCTGCTACTACCCGGGCAACCAGATCTTCTTCTGATGCAACATGAGTTGTGTAAATAAGGTTGCACACCTCTCCCCACACAAAAAAATCCAGAGAGGACTTATCTGGGGATCGAGCAGGCCATGGTACAGGACCACATCTGCCAATCCACTTTTCTGGGAATCGTCGGTCCAGGAATCGACACACACATGACAACTGAAATGTGCCGATGCGCCGTCATGTTGGAACCACATGCACTGTCTTGTAGGGAGCGGGACGTCTTCCAGCAATTCTGGCAATGCTCTGGCGAGAAAATTGTAATAGTGCCTGCCATTTAATGGCCTAGGTAGCAGGTACGGGCCAATTAAACAGTCCCCAACAACACCGACCCACACATTAACGAAGAACCGCACTTGATGAGCGCTAGTAACTGTGGCATGTGGGCTATCCTCACTCCAAACATGCCAATTGTTAATGTTGAAGACTCCACCACACCTGAACATTGCTTCATCGGTAAACAACACAGAGGATGGAAATGTAGGATGCATTTCACACTGCTCCAGGTACCACTGCAAAAACTGTGCCCTGGGTGGATGATCAACTGGTTCCAGGTTGTCGACACGCTGTAAGTGAAATGGCTGTAACAATTGCTCTTGAAGGACTGTTCCTACATTCATCTGATTTGTCCCCATGCTACGTGCAATTGCACGAGTGCTGATTGAAGGATCCCGTTCCACATGCTACAAGACAGCTTCCTCAAATTGCAGCATTCTTACCGTGTGACGGTGTCTCTGTCGAGGTAATCTGCTAAATGACCCGGTTTCATGCAGACATTGGTACACAGTAGCAAAGGTCATATGATGCGAGATACGGCGATTAGGATATTGTTGTTGATAAACCCTCTGTGCAGCTCGTCCGTTGTGGTGCGCTACGTAGTATGCACCAACCATATCAGTGTACTCTCTCCAGATGTATCGCTCGATTAGTAAACAGAGACAATGCACTAGTACACTAGTGGACAGCAGTTGCCTACAACTGAAGAGCGTAATACACCCTCTAACAACTGAAGATCGTAATACGGCCTCTAGCAACTGAAGAGCGTAATACACCCTCTAACAACTGAAGAGCGTAATACGGTCTCCACTGGTTTAAATAATCCTCATAGGAAAAAATGACATAGGGAAAAATACAGGGTGATTCAAAACGAATACCACAACTTTAAAAATGTGTATTTAATGAAAGAAACATAATATAACCTTCTGTTATACATCATTACAAAGAGTATTTAAAAAGGTTTTTTTTCACTCAAAAACAAGTTCAGAGATGTTCAATATGGCCCCCTCCAGACACTCGAGCAATATCAACCCGATACTCCAACTCGTTCCACACTCTCTGTAGCATATCAGGCGTAACAGTTTGGATAGCTGCTGTTATTTCTCATTTCAAATCATCAATGGTGGCTGGGAGAGGTGGCTGAAACACCATGTCCTTAACATACCCCCATAAGAAAAAATCGCAGGGGGTAAGATCAGGCCTTCTTGGAGTCCAGTGATGAAGTGCTCTGTCACGGGCTGCCTGGCGGCCGATCCATCGCCTCAGGTAGTTGACGTTCAGGTTTCATAACTAACCTTTTTCGTAGGACTCTCCATACAGTTGATTGTGGAATTTGCAGCTCTCTGCTAGCTCTGCGAGTCGATTTTCCTGGGCTGCGAACAAATACTTGCTGGATGCGTGCTACATTTTCATCACTCGTTCTCGGCCGTCCAGAACTTTTCCCTTTGCACAAACACCCATTCTCTGTAAACTGTTTATACCAACGTTTAATACACCACCTATCAGGAGGTTTAACACCATACTTCGTTCGAAATGCACGCTGAACAACTGTCGTCGATTCACTTCTGCCGTACTCAATAACACAAAAAGCTTTCTGTTGAGCGGTCGCCATCTTAGCATCAACTGACGCTGATGCCTAGTCAACAGCGCCTCAAGCGAACAAATGTACAACTAAATGAAACTTTATAGCTCCCTTAATTCGCCGACAGATAATGCTTAGCTCTGCCTTTTGTCGTTGCAGAGTTTTAAATTCCTAAAGTTGTGGTATTCTTCTTGAATCACCCTGTATATGTTTTGATGTCCCATACAACCTCTCAGAGTTTGTGGGTTTAAATACTTTTCACCCTGTATATTGTATAATCCTTTATCTTGCCCTGTATCAGAGTCTATTAGATGTACTGCTTTTACATGCAGTATATTTGGAACTTTAAAAGGTCTACTGTAACATTGAAAAAATTTGCTTGTTTCCTTCTTTAAATTTGAGCTATGATGAAAATCATGTACAAATTTATTTATTTGAAATTTTGGTACAATAGCCTTATCAATAAAAGTTCTGAGCCTTTTTTGTGCCTGTGTAATCAGATTCTCTTGTACCTTCTCGTGCAACTTTTCCAAGTCTGTTGCCAGTGAATCTGCCCATGTAAACAATTTAAACAAGGGCTCTCCAATAAAGATTTTATTCATAACTGCTACAGGAGCTAATCCTGTTGACATACATGGTAATTCATTAAGGATTACTTGAAATTCCAGCACTAGTTGTGCCCAGGTAGTGTGCTTTGTAGAATGGTATGTTTTACACAATTGTCCTAATTCCTTCATTACATGTTCACAATTAGTAGTCTCTGGTCTACACTTGGATATAGTTTTGTGTCTTACCCTTCCCAAGCCAAGAATTCCTTAAAATTATGGCTAGTAAAGTGTCGGCCTTGATCAGTTAATAGGTGTCGCGGTTTACCCACATCTTGAAAATACTCTTGCAAACAATGCAATACTGTATTGGTGTTTGATTATTTAATAGGATAAAATTTAACATGCTTTGATCAACATTCTTCAGTACCTTCCTTAGAAAGAGTGTTAGTATTAATAAATTCTACTTTCTCTTGCTTGGAACAATTTACAAATTTGTGTAATCGTTCCTCCAAATTAGAAAGCATTTCAGGTTTTTAGCTACTTCTCTAAATTCTTTGCATTGTTCTAAAACAGCTACACACTCATTCACCCCTGAGATTCGCTCTTTAATCTGGTTTAAATTTCTAATGGCCAATTGACCTACTTTGTTAATTTTACCAACTAATTTTTTGAACTGCTCTTTTACTTCCTCATGAGCTAAATTGCATTGATTTCTTTTGAATACATTGTGGGAGTGACCAGTGATCAAAGTGTTACAAATATTTACTATCACAAACAGTCTTGATCACAATTTATTTATTACGGTGACCGGTTTCGACCACTACTGTGGTCATCTTCAGACCAATGAGTAAGGACCTCCTCCTGCTGGAGAATAACTCTCTCCAGCAGAAGGAGATCCTTACTCATAGGTCTGAAGATGACCGCAGTAGTGGTCGAAACCAGTCACCGTAATAAATAAATTGCAATCAAGACTGTTTTTGATAGTAAATAAATTGCATTGGTTATTGATCTCATTCTTGAACATCCAAGGTAACTGGGTCAATGTGCTGGCAATGTTGGTTAACGTAGCTTATATTTCCTGTCTGACAAGTTCTGTTATCTGCGATTTCAGTTCTTCTTTTGTTTTTTTATCTTGACAGAGTTCATTACTTATCTTCTAATTTGTCAGATAGTTGCTTTCTACTGTCAGATAATTTCTTAAAATTATAATTCATTTCATCAAATAGTTGTTGTAATAAACCCTTAAACCATTCTGGAGACATTTTTCTAGTGATGACTGGCATACAATGCAAATATCCTCTATTATGTACCCACTATTACTCCAATAAATAGTTACTGCACAATTTTCTTAAACATGTAAACACTGAAACACTGTGTCACTGTCTAGATGAAACAGTGTCCAAAGTGGATTTCTGTATTTCCTGAGCAGCTCAACCTTTCTGACAAACTGCACTCCCTCATCATGTAGCCAATGCAATCGCGTCTACTTGGCGATGTACTGCGATGATTTTCCCCGTCCAGTGCAGCTGATGTCTCAAACACAGTGATACGTGGACTGCACTGTATTGTACAGCAGCACCCCTGCAGCGTTGCTCTGCATCCCCATCAATGTCAGGATTCGAAATCTTCTTCTCCGGACCCACTGAGATATTACTCTGTTGTAATTAAAACATTCCTTCATTCACGTGTCAACATTGTTTACGTGACACGTAAATTTAACTGAAGTTGCCATAATATTTGTACAATTGTATAAGGATGGTTTGCCTTGAGATTTCATGAATTCTTCCAATGTTTCCGTTCACTTTCTTCTTAACAGATCATTACTGAGTTTACGCAATATAGTTATGTCCGTTCACTTGTTGTTTCTCCATTTGTTTAATCCTTGTTGCTCTTAGCAATGCTGTAATTTATCACTTATTGAATTTCCAAATTTTGTAAATCTATAGATCTTAATTTTCTTCCTTTTGCTCCCATGCTCCACGTCCTGTACACTGGGAGCCAAATGAAGTGTTTTTCTTGTTGGTTTAAGGTTTTATGTAGCTGCTGGCTCACTCCTTGCACTTGAAGCCAAGTCAGAACACTTAATGAAATCTGTCACCCGACATAAAATCTGACATATTTACCTTTTTCTCTTTAATCTGATTGTGGTAGTTTATTCTCTTGAGTAGAAGTCCTGCTAATCATTGTCTCCGAAATCTTGTGTGTAGCTGAGGAAAGGCTTGACTTCTTCACATTCTGCAACTGGTATTGGAGCAAAAGAAGATAACTTCTACTCACGAAAGCATATTCACTAGTTTCGTTTTACAAACATATATTTCCTTGAATAGGTGCACAGATCATTAGAGTGGCTTGTGAATTAGAGTAGAAAACATCTTTTCATGTCATATACGCCATGAAGGCTCAACATGACATTCAAGATTACAATATATTTTGTTTGTCACAAACTATCTTGTCGTGTAGTTGCTCTTTGACGGTCAAGCCACCCCCAAGGTGCAATGCCAAAACGTAACAGGCCCCGCCCATGGCAGGTGATGCTGTTTATTTGTCGCCACACCTTGGCTATTTTCTTGTATTCCACACTTCCTGTTTAATGTCTGCATATAAGAAAACAAACACCCATGCACAGTATATGTTCTATGACTTACTCCCTACTTAATAATATTCTGTCACGATGATCTTTCCTTGTCCTACACAAGGAGTATGGAATGTCATTTGCCTAAACTGCATATAAAACTTCAAACTCCATTTTCAAATGTTCCTTTGCAAAGGTAAAACCTGAAGAACTGCCCCAATTTGATCCTCGTACCCCTGAAAAGATGAGTGAAATAAGCATTAGTGTCAATGATGTTGAGAAACAGTTGAAATCGTTAAAACTGAATAAAGCTCCAGGACCCAATGGAATCTCTGTCAGATTCTATACTGAATTGGTGGCTGAGTTAGACCCTCTTCTAACCATAATCTACCATAGATCTCTCTCTAAAAAAAAAAAAAAAAAAAAAAAAAAAAAAAAAAAAAAAAAAAAAAAAAAAAAAAAAAAAAAGAAGCACAGACTGCACCAGTCTACCAGAAGGGTAGGAGGAGTAATCCACAAAGCTACCAAACAGTATCCCTGACCTTCATTTGTCGTAGAATCTTAGAACATATTCTGAGCTCAAACATAATGAGGTATCTCGAACAGAATGACCTCCTCCATGCAAAACCAGCACGGATTCCGAGAACATGATCAAGTGAAACCCAACCCACACTTTTCCCATATGAGCATACTGAAAGCTTTGGATTGAGGCAGTCAGGTGGATAGAGAATTTAATGATTTCCAAAAAGCTTTTGAATCAGTACCGCCTCTATGCTTATTGTCAAAGGTATAATCATATGGAGCATCAAGTGAAATTTGGAACTGGAATGGGAAGTTTTTGGTAGGGAGCACACAACATGTTATCTTGGATGGAGAGTCATTGTCTGATGTAGAAGTAACTTCATGTGTGATCTAGGCAAATGTGTTGGAAAACTTGCTGTTCGTGTTGTACATTAATGACCTTGCAGACAATATTAATAGTAATCAAGAGTTTTTGCAAATGACACAGTTATCTATAATGAGGTACTATCTGGAAAAAGCTGCATAAATATTCGGTCAGATCTTGATAAGATTTCAAAGTGGTTCAAAGATTGGCAACTTCCTTTAAATGTTCAGAAATGCTAAAATTGTGCACTTTACAAAACGAAAATACACAATATCCTATGATTATAATATCAATGAGTCACTGTTGGAATCTGTAAACTCACACAAATACCTGGGTGCAACACTCTGTATGGATGTGAAACTGAATGATCACATAGGTTCAGTCGTGGGTAAAGCAGGTATTCTTCTTCAGTAGGGCAACAGACCTTGGTCAGCCTAGGCTTCTTCAATGATCTTCCTCCACATTTCTCGGTTATTTGCTGCTCTTTTCCACCCCCAGACACCCACACTTGTGAAATCCATTATTACATCATCAATCCATCTTCTTCTAGGTCTTCCTTTAAGCCTAGCTGAATGGATCACACCTTTCATCATTTTCTTTGGAATTCTATCCTCTGCCATTCTCTCCTAGTGTCCTAGCCATTGTATTCATTGTGATTCCCTACCTTAAGTTAACTCTTGTAATTCGCCTTTGTAGCATATTCTCCAGCCTTCTTCCTCCCTTATTAGCCCATAGATTTTGCATAGTATTTTCCGCTCAAAGGTTCTTAGAGCATTTTTATCATGTTCTGTCAACGTCCCTACCTCTGCCTCTATGTGATGACTGGGTGAATTAGGGAATTATATATCAGCAGTTCTGTGTTTCTTGTAATAAGGCTGTTTATGAAAAGTTGCATAGTTGCAAAGTAAGCTCTGTTTCCTGCTTGTATTCTTTCTCTTATAGCCTTTCCAATACCGTTATCATTTGTTATTAGGACTCCTAAGTAATTAAGAGAGGACACTCCTATGAAGCATTTCCCATTGATGTTTAGGTTTTTAGGGGTTCTCTTGGCCTCAGACTGTGACATTACCACATATTTTCTTTTGTTTTCATTTACTATGAGGCCAATTTTAAGGCTTCTGTTTCCATTGTCCAGTATGTTTCTTGGCATGTATTGATATTTCTTCCTACTACAGTAGTGTCATCAGCATAAGCACGTAACTGGCTAGTTTTCATAAATATTTTATTTACTACACTATGCAGGGCTATATTGAATAGAACAGTGGAGAGACTACCACCTTGTTTCACACCTTTATTAAAGCCAAAGCTTTCACTTGTTCCGCTAAGAACCTTTACTTTTGATCTCGTGTCTGTATTGTCATTCTGATTAGTCTTATTAGTTTAGCATATATACCAACTTCTTCCAGTATTATGTATAGTTCTTGCCAGTTTATGCTGTCAAAGGCTTGTTTGAAGTCGATGAATAGTATATGCAGATCTATATCATATTCATAGAACTTTTCCATCATTTGTCTTATCACAAAAATTTGATCAATTGTTCCTCTCTCTGGTCGAAAGCCATACTGATATTCCCCTCGTCTGCCTTCTGCACACTTCCGTATCCTTTCATTTAATATACTTGTGAAGACCTTATAAGCTATGCTTAGGAGTGTTATACCTCTATAGTTTTCACATGCTGTTCTGTTCCCTTTTTAAAAATGGGGATTATTTTTCCAGTTCTCCAATTATCTGTCATAGCTTCTGTTTCCCATATATATATGATATTAATGTGTACAGTTCCTTTATTACAGCCTCATCACCAGTTTTTATTAATCCAGGGATTATGCTGCCTTCCCCAGAGGCTCAATTGTGTTTTGACTTGTGCACAGCCTGGGAGACCTCTTGTAGTGTTGGCTTTCTTGCCTCATTGGTATCATTGTCTACTTCCAGTTCCAATCCTTCCTCCTGTGCGGCTGTCCCTTCATCCTCTAGGCTGTTGCTTAGTGTATCTTTGAAATACTCGACCCATCTTCCCACTACCTGTTCTTCCTCCCATATCATTTTCCCACCTTTACTGGAACAGGCCACTGTTTTTGGCTGGAATCTAATCATCATTTTGCCCGCAGCATGATAGAACTTCCTTATTTCACTCTGTTCCTTTAACTTTTCTAATTCTTGAAATTTCTTCTTAGTCCACTCTCTTTTCTTTCTCTTGCATAGTCTGTTAGCTCTTCTCCTTAATTCTCTATATTGTTACACATTATTTCTGGTTTCTCTCTGTAGCACTTTTGTTCTTGCCCTGTTATTTTCCTCTATTGCTGACCTGCAATCTTCATCAAACCATTCCTGGGTTCTTCTGTTCCTTCTTATGCCTACTATTTCCTCTGCAGCATCTTTAATGGCTTTTTCAATCCTGTTCCACCTTTCATCTACTCTTACTGCAGTCTCTCCATTGCTCAACTTTCTGCTTAGTGTTACTTGGTATTTTTTACTTCATCAGAGATTTTCAGTTTGTCTGTATTCTACTTAATTATCTTTCCTATTCTGTTGCCATTTACTAGTGACAGTTTCTCTCTCAGGACTGATTTTAGCACAAAGTGGTCTGAGTCGCATTTTGGTCCTCTGCAGCTCTGTATCCCCCCCATGAACCATGGACCTTGCCGTTGGTGGGGAGGCTTGCGTGCCTCAGCGATACAGATGGCCGTACCGTAGGTGCAACCACAACGGAGGGGTATCTGTTGAGAGGCCAGACAAACATGTGGCTCCTGAAGAGGGGCAGCAGCCTTTTCAGTAGTTGCAGGGGCAACAGTCTGGATTATGGACTGATCTGGCCTTGTAACATTAACCAAAACGGCCTTGCTGTGCTGGTACTGCAAACGGCTGAAAGCAAGGGGAAACTACAGCCGTAATTTTTCCCGAGGGCATGCAGCTTTACTGTATGATAACATGATGATGGCGTCCTCTTGGGTAAAATATTCCGGAGGTAAAATAGTCCCCCATTCGGATCTCCGGGAGGGGACTACTCAAGAGGATGTCGTTATCAGGAGAAAGAAAACTGGCATTCTACGGATCGGAGCGTGGAATGTCAGATCCCTTAATCGGGCAGGTAGGTTAGAAAATTTAAAAAGGGAAATGGATAGGTTAAAGTTAGATATAGTGGGCATTAGTGGAGTTCGGTGGCAGGAGGAACAAGACTTCTGGTCAGGTGACTACAGGGTTATAAATACGAAATCAAATAGGGGTAATGCAGGAGTAGGTTTAATAATGAATAAAAATATAGGAGTGCGGGTTAGCTACTACAAACAGCATAGTGAACGCATTATTGTGGCCAAGATAGACACAAAGCCCATGCCTACTACAGTAGTACAAGTTTATATGCCAACTAGCTCTGCAGATGATGAAGAAATTGATGAAATGTATGATGAGATAAAAGAAATTATTCAGGTAGTGAAGGGAGAGGAAAATTTAATAGTCATGGGTGACTGGAATTCGTCAGTAGGAAAAGGGAGAGAAGGAAACATAGTAAGTGAATATGGATTGGGGGGAAGAAATGAAAGAGGAAGCCGCCTTGTAGAATTTTGCACAGAGCATAACTTAATCATAGCTAACACTTGGTTCAAGAATCATGAAAGAAGGTTGTATACCTGGAAGAATCCTGGAGATACTAAAAGGTATCAGATAGATTACATAATGGTAAGACAGAGATTTAGGAACCAGATTTTAAATTGTAAGATATTTCCAGGGGCAGATGTGGATTCTGACCACAATCTATTGGTTATGAACTGCAGATTGAAACTGAAGAAACTGCAAAAAGGCGGGAATTTAAGGAGATGGGACTTGGATAAACTGAAAGAACCAGAGGTTGTACAGAGTTTCAGGGAGAGCATAAGGGAACAATTGACAGGAATGGGGGAAAGTAATACAGTAGAAGAAGAATGGGTAGCTCTGAGGTATGAAGTAGTGAAGGCAGCAGAGGATCAAGTAGGTAAAAAGACGAGGGCTAATAGAAATCCTTGGGTAACAGAAGAAATATTGAATTTAATTGATGAAAGGAGAAAATATAAAAATGCAGTAAATGAAGCAGGCAAAAAGGAATACAAACGTCTCAAAAATGAGATCGACAGGAAGTGCAAAATGGCTTAGCAGGGATGGCTAGAGGACAAATGTAAGGATGTAGAGGCTTGTCTCACTAGGGGTAAGGTAGATACTGCCTACAGGAAAATTAAAGAGACCTTTGGAGAGAAGAGAACCACTTGTATGAATATCAAGAGCTCAGATGGCAACCCAGTTCTAAGCAAAGGAGGGAAGGCAGAAAGGTGGAAGGAGTATATAGAGGGTTTATACAAGGGCGATGTACTTGAGGACAATATTATGGAAATGGAAGAGGATGTAGATGAAGATGAAATGGGAGATAAGATACTGTGTGAAGAGTTTGACAGAGCACTGAAAGACCTGAGTCGAAACAAGGTCCCGGTAGTAGACAACATTCCATTAGAACTACTGATGGCCTTGGGAGAGTCAGTCATGACAAAACTATACTATCTGGTGAGCAAGATGTATGAGACAGGCGAAATACCCACAGACTTCAAGAAGAATATAATTATTCCAATCCCAAAGAAAGCAGGTGTTGACAGATGTGAAAATTACCGAACTATCAGTTTAATAAGTCACATCTGCAAAATACTAATGCGAATTCTTTACAGACGAATGGAAAAACTGGTAGAAGCGGACCTCGGTGAAGATCAGTTTGGATTCCGTAGAAATGTTGGAACACGTGAGGCAATACTAACCTTACGACTTATCTTAGAAGAAAGATTAAGAAAAGGCAAACCTACGTTTCTAGCATTTGTAGACTTAGAGAAAGCTTTTGACAACGTTAACTGGAATACTCTCATTCAAATTCTGAAGGTGGCAGGAGTAAAATACAGGGAGCAAAAGGCTATTTACAATTTGTACAGAAACCAGATGGCAGTTATAAGAGTCGAGGGGCATGAAAGGGAAGCAGTGGTTGGGAAAGGAATGAGACAGGGTTGTAGCCTCTCCCCGATGTTATTCAATCTGTATATTGAGCAAGCAGTAAAAGAAACAAAAGAAAAATTCGGAGTAGGTATTAAAATCCATGGAGAAGAAATAAAAACTTTGAGGTTTGCCGATGACATTGTAATTCTGTCAGAGACAGCAAAGGACTTGGAAGAGCAGTTGAACAGAATGGACAGTGTCTTGAAAGGAGGATATACGATGAACATGAACAAAAGCAAAACGAGGATAATGGAATGTAGTCAAATTAAATCGGGTGATGCTGAGGGGATTAGATTAGGAAATGAGACACTGAAAGTAGTAAAGGAGTTTTGCTATTTAGGGAGTAAAATAACTGATGATGGTCGAAGTAGAGAGGATATAAAATGTAGACTGGCAATGGCAAGGAAATCGTTTCTGAAGAAGAGAAATTTGTTAACATCGAGTATAGATTTAAGTGTCAGGAAGTCGTTTCTGAAAGTATTTGTATGGAGTGTAGCCATGTATGGAAGTGAGACATGGACGATAACCAGTTTGGACAAGAAGAGAATAGAAGCTTTCGAAATGCGGTGCTACAGAAGAATGCTGAAGATAAGGTGGGTAGATCACGTAACTAATGAGGAGGTATTGAATAGGATTGGGGAGAAGAGAAGTTTGTGGCACAATTTGACTAGAAGAAGGGATCGGTTGGTAGGACATGTTTTGAGGCATCAAGGGATCACAAATTTAGCATTGGAGGGCAGCGTGGAGGGTAAAAATCGTAGAGGGAGACCAAGAGATGAATACACTAAGCAGATTCAGAAGGATGTAGGTTGCAGTAGGTACTGGAAGATGAAGAAGCTTGCACAGGATAGAGTAGCATGGAGAGCTGCATCAAACCAGTCTCAGGACTGAAGACCACAACAACAACAGCTCTGTATATCCATGACGTGGAGTGGCGTGCAATCATTAAAATATGGTCAATCTGATTGACTTCTCCATTGACTGCAGACTACCTAGTACCGAGATGGATCTTTTTCTAAGGGAAGCAGGTACTTTGATAATCATATTACTCCTTGATGCAAATTGGCATAGTAAGTCTCCATTCTCATTGTTTTCTTCATGTAGTGAATATTTTCCAGAAACTCCATGTGATTGTTCATTCCTCCATATTTGTGCAATAAAATCTCCTATTACTAGCATCAGGTAATATTTAAGTACTTCGCAGAACTGTTCTTTCATTATATCCCCTTTTTCCTCTGTTGGTGCATGTGCATTCATTACTGATATATTCTTAAATTTCCCCCTTAGTCTGAGTCTGCACATCCTTTCATTTATGGGTTCAAATACTAGTAGGCTTTTCTTAACTTCCCTGTGTAACACTCTGTAGGGATGTGAAATCGAATGATCACATAAGTTCAGTATCTGATAAAGCAGGTGGCAGACTTTTTTCTCTTACAAATATTGAAAATTAATGACTGAATTAGTAATGCTTCATTTTACCTATATTTTTCAAATGTCGCAAAAACTGAAAAGAAAGTATCAGAAAATTCTGTAGTATATAAAAGACAGCTTATCTTTTCCATGAGTACAGAATTAATCCCTTATTATTACTGTGAGGGTTACACTGTTCAAACTTTCCATGTAACTGTTCTAAAAAGCTTCTGAACATTCAGTAACAGTGGCAAATAAGAAAAAAGGAAAGCTGAATTGTGAAAGTGCGATTACATTAGTACTGCCAGATCCGGCAGTGGTATGCATGATTCCTGATACAAATAAAACACACTAAGTAATAAAAGTATTTTTTATTTTTACACAGAAATCTTTACAAAACAAGTTATAATATACAGTATGGATTAATTCAATACAAACAGCTTGCATCCTTCAGTCAGACTCGAAGTCAGGAACAGAGTTCGTAAAAAATTACAAATATTCTTTAAATAAAAAAAAATAAAAAAAAACCCTGACGTAAATTAAAATGCTTTCTCAAGTGCTAAAGAAATTCTCTTCCTTCTTAGATCTACTGAAAGAACCTTTACTTCCACTTTCTGACCCACACGGAGGATTGCACCTTTCATTTTGGAAATGTGTACCAGTCCATTGCTCCCAACACCTATATCCACAAATGCCCCAAATTGTGTAACATTACGTACACAGCCTGTAAAAGAAACACAAGGTTAAATGTTTTGAAGAGGTACTCAGCAAATGTATTACAAAAATTTATTGAAACAGATAACTGTTGGCGATTTTTCGTAAGCAATGAGTCATGATGCAGACACAATGAAACTTTTGCACCCATTTTAATATTTGGTCCATTGACCTGTTCCAGACTAAAATTCCATTTTGAGATGAGTTGAAAACTTCAACACAACTGTTTCCGTAAAGAAGATGAATACACCTGGCCCTATCAACACAGCCCTTCTGCCCGAAAACATGGAGACTTATGACATCTGTGATACAGTCTCTTAAACAGTCAGTTCACTTGCGTGCTGTAAGTTTACAGATTAACAAGTGAACAGTGTGAAGGATTCTGCACAGGGACCTTCATTAGCACCAATACAAAATTTAGGTATGTCAATAACTTAGTGTAGGTGATTAGGAATAGTTTAGTGTCTTTCATGAAACCATGGTACACAATGAAAACACGAATTTTCACATGACTGACTACGCCCAGTTTCATTTAAATGGGCTTGTTAAGAAACTTAAGTGTAAATACTGACATACCGAAAATCCCAGATATTACATGAATTCCCTCCCAACACCCCAAAAGTAACAGTGTGCTTTGCAGTAGGAACGTACCGGCCTGTGCTTTTTTGAGGAAAAGAATATTACTGTTGACTTTTAATTCAGACTGTTACATTATGATGCCCCAAACCACCTTCTTCCCAGAACTTGATTATCACAGATGGACATGGTTTCAACAAGAAGGTGCAACAGTACACACAGCTTGTAATTCAATGGCTGTTTACAGGATTAATTTCCAGGCCTCCTTATCTCCATATAGGCAATCACTAGAGCGACAAGAGCACATTGGTTCCACTCCATCTGTTATGTTTTTGATCCCTGATAATAAGTATTTTTTCTTCTTCTCTTAATTTTATGCTACACTTTCAATATTGATACATAAATACTATATGAAGTATGTTTAAATATTCCTAAAGTGCAATTAAGCTTTCCCTCATTTAAATTTATTGTTTGGATATTCCTTTTGGCTAGCTTGATTCTAGGAAATCATTAGTATGGCTATAAAGCATGTCAATTAAAAACTACAGCTAATTAAAGTAAGCACTATAGTTTGATACATGAAAAATTTTGAGCTAATCAGCATAATTCCATATAATGACATACACAAAAAGAACATTAAAGCTTTGATTTAACAGGAAAATACTTTAAACTGTCTAAAACTAATTATCTTCTGAAATAATTAAAATGAAGTTCTGAGACATTGCCAATTTCCATTGCAGATGTTACTACAACCACTGTTTGATTCTGATCTTTGACTACATACAATCATTAATTTTTTTTTTTTTCAAATAATCAGTAATTTCACACAATTTATCCTACTTTGCAATATGGTGCTAATACTTGTAAATAAGGGGATTCACACTGCATAAGGTGAACAGTGGCCAGCAACATTTTTATAAGTCAAGATCAGGTTTGTTCTTGTAGTTCATCCAAAACAGTACCATCAAGCCAAACTGATTTTCAATGTACAATGTAATTTACAAAATAACAGTTTGTTCTTGCACCCACATAAGTAGTCAGATACCTTCCAAAATTGGCAGTCCACAGTTAGACATCCACGAGTACAATCTCTGCCAGTTGTACTTTTGGTATTGGTTCACGCTACAGTCATGTACCTTTTTGTATGAGAAAATACGTGCACTGCAAACGTGCAGCACAAGCTCTTAAATTTAAAGACTAAAGACTTTCAAGTGATTACAGCACATCAAATTAAGGAACACTGTAACTGAACTGTGTTGTGACTAGCACAAGTGTGGAATAACATTGTCATCAAGATGAGTGATTGTTATTCACTATGAGCTAATTATGGACTGGATTAGTCGAGTTAGTGAAGTGTAATACTTTGTAATGATTTACTACAAGTTGGTGCTTAGTGCAAATTGTGACTTTTAATGTATATGTGAACTGTTTTTGTGCCACAATAGATCAAATTTACCACTGTAATTATATGGTTGATTTGGTTCAATGGTATTAGTGTAAGCTAAACTGAGGTGCGGCGTAAATCTTTGAGCAAACACCATCCCACAATCGCTCAGACTTGTAGCTTTGGGGTGACAGAGTGGTGCTACCAAGGTGAGACTATGACAACCAAGTCAGTACTGCTACAACTTGTGACAAAGCAAGCGTGAGTATTTTTTACTTCCTCTCTTTGTTTTGCCATCTGCCTTCTTTTTCATTTTTGAATTAAGTACCATTAACATATGTGAGTATAATCTGCATTTTCATAAAAGAGAACGGTTGGCCCTCAGTTTTAAAGAATATAATACCAGATCTAGTTACGTGGTTAGTTTTATGTATGTAATTGATTTTCCAATTTATTTTCACTATGTCTTGTTAATATCTTTTGGTATACAGTGAAATCAGTAATTTTTTTGTTACTTAAATTCTATTGTTGACTTATAAACAAATACAAATTCTATAATAATCATAAACGTTTTGAAGATGAAACACTAGCATTCTTTAAGTATTTACTTGGCTCTATTAGAAAACAGGTCAGCAAAGCCAGCCCTTAATTAATTCCAAAGTAGTTAACAGTTTTGTCAAACGTGTTGTTTGCATAACAATATTTGTTAATTTCATGATTTACACAAATAATTTGGCCTAACTCTTGTCATAGAAGAAACTGTTAAAAAGAACCAATTTTTCAATGTATTCAGTTAATCGAATGAGTTCACTTTTAATTGTAATTTCTGTAAATTTAACTTCGAACAATGTGTAGTTTCAATACCTATTATTGTGAGGATATATATAAGGGCCTGATTTCTGGTCCCGAGACAGTCAGTCCACAGCTGAGTTTCAGACGAGAAATCTGTGTTTTTTAGAACAATAACAATGCTTCAACTTAACTGTGAAATAAGTGTTACACAATTAGGCCGTGTGTTAAAACAATGACAGTGTCCACTCCATATGTACCTTTCTGTTCTTCAAAAACTGTGAACTTTGTGGTTAGGTTTTTACTGCTTGTACGTGTTCAATAGTAAACTATTGTAGCAGTATGTGCAGGTTTGGCTGCAAACTATTAATGAGGCTTTGGAACATTAAAACAATAGTGCACTGGTAATATTATTATTATTAGCGAATGTCCCCATGGGAGAACGATAAGCAGGTGATTAACATTTCTTAATGTTCTTCTTATTTTCCCAGTATTTCTTCATTGCCTCCCCAAAGGCCTTCTTCCTTTCTTCGGTCCACTTTGGTCGGAAAGGTTTAGATTCCGTCTCTGGAGTAAACTTCCACTTGTCGATTTTTCTTCTGAATGTATCCCGGTCTGATGTGTTTGTTATGTCAATTTTTGCCTTTTTCAAATCCTTCTTAACTTCAGTTACCCAGGGTATTGTTGCCTTAAGTGATGTCATATAGTCCAATAGACGTTTAGTTAACCTGTTTCCAGGTAATCTGTCTATATGTCCATAAAACTTCATCCGCCTCTTCCTGATATCTGCCTCGATGTTTGATATTTTTTCGGTTGTCTCGGTAGTCTGCAGCCTGTATCCATCTTGTGTGTATCGTGGTCCTAGGATTTTTCTAATAATTTTTCTCTCTACTTTCTTAATTTCGTGTAAATCTAATTTTCTATTCAGGGAGAGTGTTTCACTTGCATATGTGACTGTTGGTTTGATGACTGTGTTGTAGTGTCTGATTTTAGTGCCTTTTGATAGACATTTCTTGTTATATATATTTTGAATAAGTCCGAATGCTTTCTTGATTTTCTGTAATCGGTTTTTTTGTGCTATTTTCTCAAGTCCTGTTGGTTCAATAACTTCACCGAGATACTTAAAGTGCTTGACTCTAGTTATTTCACCATACTTTGTTTTTAGTTTCGAAATATCTAATTTTGAGCAGATGAATTCTGTCTTCTCAAAGGAGATTTGCAGGCCAACCTTCTCAGCACATTCTTTAAGTGTCTCAATTTGTTTTACTGCTGTTTCTTCACTGTCAGTTATAATTGCCAAGTCATCTGCAAACGCTAAATAAGGGATGTTCAATTTTCCTTTACCTCTTCCTAGTTCAATTGGCTTCCAAAAGCTTTGTTTCCTTAGTGTTACTTCCCACTCTTTCATAACTTTGTCCAAAACTATATTGAATAATAGTGGTGAGATCCCATCTCCTTGTCTTACTCCTGTTTTAATTGAGAATGGTTCCGAAATTTCCCCTCTGAATTTAATTTTTGATTTGGTTTCTGTTAGTGTTTGTTCAATTAGTTTTCGGGTTTTAGTGTCTAGGCCTCGTTCTTCGAGAATGTGACATAGAGACTGTCTGTCTATGGAATCGTATGCCTTTTTGAAATCAACGAATGTGCAGATTATTGGTTTTGACCTGATTGCTTTAATCTTTAAAATAGTTTTAAGGTTGAATATCTGTTCCGGGCATGATCTATTAGGACGAAAGCCTGCTTGGTAGTCTGAAATTGTATGTTCTAGTTGTTCTTGTGCCCTCTTTAGGAGACATGCAGATAGAATTTTGTAGGTAACTGGTAAAAGTGAAATGCCTCTGTAGTTGTTTACGTCTGATCTCTCTCCCTTTTTGTGCAATGGGTGAATTAGTGCACATTTCCACTCCTCTGGGATATTTTCTGTCTGCCAAATTTCTTGGATGATGCTAGTGATCTCTTTTAACGAATTTGGACCAAGGTTTTTCAGTAGTTCAGCTACAATTCCATCTTCTCCCGATGATTTATTATTTTTGAGTTTTCTAATGTGACTATAAATTTCTTCTTGAGATGGTGGTAGTGAAGTCTCATTCGTGTGTTCTGGTTGTAATCTGGGGAATCTTGTACTTGGTTGTGGGCAATTTAGGAGTTGTGAGAAATATTTAGCTAGTTCTTGGCAATTTTCTTTGTTAGTTAGTGCCAATTTTCCATTCTGTTTCCGGAAGCAGAGATTTTGTGGAGTGTATCCTTTGATTTGATTTGCGAATATTTTATAAAAATCTTGAGTGTTGTGGTTCTTAAAGTTTTCTTCAATTGTGTTTAGCTGTTCATTAAGGTATTTTACACAATTAGGCCGTGTGTTAAAACAATGACAGTGTCCACTCCATATGTACCTTTCTGTTCTTCAAAAACTGTGAACTTTGTGGTTAGGTTTTTACTGCTTGTACGTGTTCAATAGTAAACTATTGTAGCAGTATGTGCAGGTTTGGCTGCAAACTATTAATGAGGCTTTGGAACATTAAAACAATAGTGCACTGGTAATATATATAAGTGTGTTATTGTGGGGTTGTGAACAGTGAAAGTAAACTACTGTGAAACGCAACTGTGCACCTCTCAGCTACATTATTTAAAGAAGTCAATGTTGTACTTCCACACCCCATATTTCAGCCAGTATCATAACACAGTATGTTGACACCGAGGGCAACAAACGAAGAAGTAAAGAAGGCACACCATCACAAACTGATTTGATTTGAAGAGATTTAAATCCCAGGTATGTGTCATAAGCCACACTGCCTTGATCTGACAATACAAGAGGAAACTTCATAATCCATATCAGATGTTAATTAACACTACTAAGAGTTTCTAGGATGACATACAACAATGCATAAACATAAACTGCCAACTCCTGATTAATGTGATCTTCGAAATATAACTGAAATATTGAAATTCGCTACATAAACTAAATAAATTCAAATATTTTTAAACAAAAATAATTAAGTAAATCTTATATGAAAACCATATGATTCCTGTGACGGATTGTATAAACTTGAATAGTTCCACATTTTCTCCAAAGAATCACAAGAAGTGTTTGCATAGGTTTGTAAATTGCATTGCTTGTGCTGATTCAGTATCTGTTTTGTACTGACCTGTTGCAATCTGACCTGCCTGCAAGGATTCCATGCTACGGATATCTTTGCGAAAAAGAGGAGCATCTGAAGTACACCTTAAATCATGCCCAGGAGGTTTTTGCAGTGCATCGGCTATCAACTGCAGCTGGCTGTCAGAACATTCCAATGTATTTGACAGCTGGGTCAAACCTGCAATTGGATATTCATGAGAAAAAAAAAAGTATTATTAAGGAAGATACAGACATATAATTGCACAACTAGGAATAAGCTACATATTCAATATAAGCATCAGAAACTGGATTAAATGCAAATATTATTTTAGTTTCAAAAGACACACCTCTCTGTTCAACTACATTATGAACACGCTCGACAAAATCTGGTTTTCCAAAATCTTCCAGTCTCAAGCAACAAATTGTTAAGAACCTGCAAAAAGAATCAACAGTTATCATATATTTTTGGATAATCAAGTTTATTAATAATGCAAATTATTAGGGAAAAAACAATTAAATAACTCCCTCTTAACCTGTGGTCTGAGTGACCTGCCCCTCATTCCCAAATTTCCCAAACTATTCCACTTCCCCGTTTAAGGAAGGCCGTAACACTTCCAAAAGCTAAGTACTTCTACATATGTATATGAGAGGTATTTAGAATTTCACTTTCTACAGGGAAGTATTTGTCAGCCATTCTGCCTCATCACAATTTTATAGTTTTCTCAGGTGAATATTCCTTTTGACACTTGAAGTACTCAATCCAGTTTCACAATCAATGTGCCAAAGGAAGCAAAAAAACATACACCATGTGGGAAAAAGAGATGCAAAGACACTGAAAGACACAGGTACTAGTTGAATGAGCTACAAAGGCTTTGAAAAGGGTAATAACAACAAGATAATAATCTCAAAAGTACACTAAAAAAGTGGAAAAATAAGGAACACCTTTGCCTTATTGTGTACTGTTCCCTCATCCTAAAATATTCAAGTCCATAATATAAACAATGAAAAGAATAAAGACAACCACAGCCATTCACTGTAAGCTGAACAGTTGACTGGCACAAAAACAAAACTCAATGCATAGCTAAGCTTTCAGAGAATCTCCTTCTTGCTTGGAGCTAACAGGCTAAAATGAACTCACCCCACCCCCTCCCACCCACACACAGCTACAGTGTCCCATGTCTCAGTACTGCAGTCTGAGATGAGCTGTTGTGACAGGTTGACTGTGTGAGAAAAGAATGGTGGTGATGGAGGGGTGAAGGGAAGGTGACCGTGAGAGGTTGTTCACATTCCTTTCATTGTTTGTACTGCACCTATGTGTTTCCAGTTATCAAGAGAATACTGATGTAAATCTTGTTATGTTGAAAATATTCTTTTATTGTAATTTTCACTTCAGGCCACACAAAAGCTATCACAATCCATTTCAACTTCTTAGCAAACCATCAACAGAAGATCTGTTTAAAAATAAAAAAAGGGGGAAGGTGGGAGGAAGAAACACCAGAAATCTAAATTAATATATATTACATGAACTGTGCAATGTATTCAAGTTTGACTGGTTGCATATGCTTCTTAGTTGGATTTATAATTCAGTTTTCTAGAATTTCACTACCTCTCTCTCTTTTTTTATTTCTTTTAAAACTGACAATGTGACGATGACTAGCTAAGAAGTTGTGACCTATGATTCTTCAAATTCTCCCAGCATAATTCATGATGAATTATTTCACAGGTGAACAACCAGATGTCAGTGTCCGATGGGTGCAACACTGTTGCTTGCCGACATATTGTGCCCATTGGACACTGACATCTGGCTGTTTAGCCATGAACTATTTCATCAAGTTTAAATTTGTTATGAAATCATTTGAGTGATCTGTAATGTAACTGGTTTAATATTGTTTTTGTTTAAGATAAAAATTTTACTTGCTTAAAAATATGCTTTTTAGCCATGAACTATTTATCAAGCTGAAATCTGTTTTGAAATCATTTGAGTGATCTGTAATGTAACTGGTTTAATATATGCATTTGTTTTTGTTTGGGATAAAAATTTTACTTACTTAAAAATATGCCTAATACATGAAAAACAAGACAGCTTCAATTACTACTACTTGACGATGACAATTCACCAAAAACTGGACTTCATAAGAAGACTGGAAAAAGGTGAGAACTGAAACAACATTATAACTGAATTTAGTTTCACACCTACACCTATATACGACATTTAAAAAACGAAAAAAATGCTGTAAGAAAAATTAATGTAATTGCCCGCTTCAGTTAAAAGTCTAGATGTTAAGACAATCCCTAAAATAAACTGAATTGGAAACTGTAGACGAAGTTTCATATATATGGTTCAGTGCCAGGAGAGCAGAGGGAAAGCAAATAAAAACGCCTTTGTTAACTGAAAAGGCCAAATTTTTTAACGAGGAATAAGGTCTGCCCACAGATGAAGTTCTTTCATTCTGAGAAGAGTGTCTTCAAAATTCCTTGTCACATTCATAAACTTTTAATTTAGTTTCGTTTTTACAGAAAAGCAATACATACATTTAATTTTTTATACTGTAATCTCTACTGCTGTGTGTAATAAGTAACAATTACTTGTTTTCGTATGTTACAACTGTAGACCTTGCTTATACTCATTTAAAAAAATGATAATCTGACACTGACAGATCCCAATCATGCCTCATTATCAAGGTTCTACCATAATTAAATAGTGCTATACAACTTCTTCAAGGACAGACTCATTCATTTCATATATTTACACTGCATTTGTGAAATGTGAGGTAAAGTGTTCCCAGCTTCAGTTTAGAAGCTTTGGACTTTGACACAATGAACGAGGCGTCTTATCAGTCTCAGTACAGTATTTCACAGAATGTACAACGTGATCTAGCCAGTCACAGGTGCAGCCACTTTGATACTAACCATATTGAAGACCAGTTGAAATACTGCTACACATAACTGGCTACAAAGAAGAGGCCGTACTCAAAGGATCCCGAAATTCACACTGACACCCAGAACTCATGCCAAGTCATTAAACTTGCGGACAAAACCCTTTAATACACAGAAGCCAAATGTATCTCGTGGCTGATAGTATCGTGTTGTCCCTTGTGGTATTGGCAACGCAAAAACTGCAATGTCTTCTGCTCCAAGTCACATTTGTGAGACAGCTTCATTGGTACAAGGGCGGCAGCGATATAAAAAAACAAGGAAGTAAGTATTATGAACCCTGCTGTGAAGATGTAATATCATTGGATACTACTTTGCCCCTGTCCATAACAGAAAATATATGAAACGAGCTGTCACCTTTTGGAAAAGTGGAAAACATCCTCTTGAAAGTCCTGTTAAAAGATTAGGATGTTTTCCACTTTTCCAAATGGTGATAGCTCGTTTCATATATTCTCTGTTATGAACAGGAGCATAGTACTATCCAATGATATTACATCTTCACAGCAGGCTTCATAATAAATAATAACTTACTTCCTTGTTTTTTATTTATTTATTTATTTTTTTTTTTTTTTTACAGCACTGCCACCCTTGTACCAATGAAGCTGTTTCACAAATGTGACTTAATGTCATCCCCAGTTGCAATGGTACAAATGTTAAACTTTAGAAATACATTATTTGAAGCTTCTGGAATGCGGATGCAAATTTACCATTTCCTCTGACAGTGAAGCTGCAGCAGTGTTTCAAAATGGCTTCTATAAATTGTATATGTTACAAGCAGTGTATCGTTATTGAACTTCTCACTGCAGAGCAAGGAACTGTGGGGAATATGCACAAACATCTATATGCAGCTGTTATGGAGCATCTGCAGTTGAAAGCAGTGTGGGTGGTCACAGGTAAAAGAGGGAGAGGCCATTACACAAAGGTGATTCGGCAGAGCTCTAAGATTTGCAGCGTTTGGAGAGGCCATCCATGGCTGTCACACCTGACAAGAAGTTGCTTGCTGATGTGCTCATTCGTGATGCCAAGAGGCAACACAATTAATTCTGAAGCATACATGAAAACATTAACCAAAAACAAGAAGCACTTCAGTGCCATAACAACACAATCCTGACCAAGCTCCCCTGGAATTCCACTTGTTTGGGCCATTAAAGGAGCCATTTGTAGGGGACATTTTGATGATGATGAAAAGGTCTACAACTACATACATGCTCTGCAAGCTACCATACAGCACATGGCAGAGGATACCTTTGACCACTACTACTCATTTCATTTTTCTCTTATCCTATCTTCTGTGGTCCTTACACAAAATGTACATTGATGGCAGCAGAATCATTCTGCAATCAGTTTCAAACATTGGTTCTCTCAATTTTCTCAATATTGTTCCTCAACAATGTCACAGGATCAACTAGAGATTGAGCCCTGTATCTTTGTGATAGTTAGTTAGGCACTAAATTACTTACTCACTGAATCATTTGAGTTGAGGTACTAAAGTGTAAGAGGTGATTTGTAAAGTGAAGAAATGGCTTTGTAACCAGAAAAAGGAGGCTAACGACATGGCATAAACACTCTTGTGTCTCACTGGAGAAAGGCCATGGAACAGGAAGGAGACCATGTGGGAAAATAGGGAGAGTAGAAGAAACACCATTCTTTTTTGTGTACAAATTTCATTGTGTTGAAAAAATAACTGTTGAATGAAAAAAATATGGTGTCTTACTTTCTGAGTGATACACATCATAGCACAAAGATAGTCCCACACATTATTGTTTGCTTTGTGTAAAATTCAGTTGAATAGCTACATGTAATGATACCTACCAGTCACAACTTTCAGGAGCTCTCATTCTTCCATGTTTAAAAGTTGCAATTTAACCATTGGTCCATACCACTGGGGTACATGCCAAACTGTTGCTTGTTGATTCACCAACATTATGAACACAAACCTCTCACCAGGCATTAAGTGGCTGCAGTGGTGCAGAATGAGTGACAAATAACCGGTGCATGCAACATTTAAAAGCTGCACATTCATAAGGTCAAAACTGCATACTATCGGAATTATGGCACAATTTTTTATGTGAGATCAACTGTTTGCAAAGTGTGGCTTTTTACTCCTTGTGAGTTGACTGATTTTAACTAAATTTATCAAAGTGTAGATGGTTCAAGGTGACGACAACAACAACACTACCACTTTCCCTTAGCTTTGAATGGCCCAGCCACAGCCCTAGTTATATAGGTACCAACAGCTGAATGTGGCCTCGAAATGTTGCAACTTGCCATATTCTGCATTAATAAATCATTTTCAGTGCAGAAAGGTGTGATAAAATGATGGAAAAAGTCCCAGGGCCAACTAGGGATTGAGCCTCACACCTTAGTGATTTTTGGTAAGGCACTTACTTACTTCCTTCCTTCCTTCCTTCCTTACTTATTGAACCATGTGAGCTGAGGTACTGAAACGTAAGTATATACTGCACGAAAATTACCTAGAAATTAGGATCAATAAAATTTCTCCCAGGAAGAGTCTTCAATTTGCAGTGTAGTGTGCACTGATATGAAACTATTTTGAGGTTATTTACACTGATGCTGGTACCCCATGACTGAGGAACTTGCTCCAACAATGATTACCACAGCGAATGTGCACATAAAACAAGTAGGAATATTTACACCGTCAGTAAACTAAATAAAGAGGCAGTAGAGTTAAGTTTCAAGGTGGAAGTTTACTACAGTACTCATTGCAGGCAGGCCTTAGCATCCGGAGATGTGTGTGTGAGTTATGTTCATGTGAATGTGTGTGAGTTTTCTACATCTGAAGAAAGACTTTTCTGAAAGCTGAATATTTCTAGCATTCTATTTCATTGTGCCTACCTGCAACTCAACACGTCCTTTATGTGTTGAGTAGCAATCTATCCTTTTCATATTACTCTTATTTTGTTGTGAACCATCGTTCAAAAGAATTGACAAAAATAATTTAATTTCATTTCTACAAATTGATTTTCTCAACATGCCCCGTTTCTTGTTTCTCTCTGATTGTACAAACTTCAGCAGTCCTTTTTTCCAACCCGTGAATTAAATTCAAGAGACATATTTATGAAAGAGCTTGAGAACTTTCACCTATTTTAACTGTTTCATCTTCATCACCATATCTCATTTATCACAATCAGGCACTTCAGTGTATTTACTGAATTCAGTGACATTACCAGCCACCCACTGTCGAGACCGAGTTATCCAATTAAGCCACCATTCAAACTGGCCTCGACTAAGAAATTTAAGTCTAGCTATCTGAGTGATCTGGCAAAACTGTTGGATGAGGAAGTGTCTGGAGGAAGTGCTGTCTTTCGCTCAGAGGTAAACTTCGCATGATGTAGATATAAAGATGTGAGTTCCGAGTCCATTTCTTCCTTTATTTTTAAACTGCATTTTAGCTGTCTGTGAAAGGTATCACTCTGATGGAATCTGAAAGATAATTTGTGTCACTTTCTGATTCATCATAACATCAATAGGCTAGGTTCAGAGGCTGGGTGTAGTAGTATTGCATGCTCTAATTAAAATCAACAAAATTCAATGAGTGACTATTTCTACATTTTTGCTTGAACATCATTAGTTCACTCATTCAGCATTCCTATGCAATACTATTACTGGTAACAAGTTACAATGCCTTTATGTAATACAGGATTAATGGCTAACCCCTAAGAAAAGACACTTCTTCAAGTAACTGGTAGTGTGAACAGATAAATTTTGCATCTAGTGGAATAAAAAGGATGCTGTGACTATGAACTACTCTGTGGGGGTGTTCCCATCACAGCGGGCGTTCTTGCCAACAACTGAGGTACCTTTTGGTCAGAGTATACGACAAATGACCAACAAAACTGCATCAAGTGTTGCCACAAAGCAAAAATGCACTCTCCTGATTTCAGAAACAAAATTATCCAAGAGTTTGTTTGGGAAGTTATCCCTCATGCACTTGTTCATCTGATGCTGCACTCACAAATGTTTACCTCTCCCGTTTCTTATTGAAGAACTGTCAAGAAAATTTCTTCCGGGCAAAAACGCACTTCAGACATGATTTGGCGACATCTTTAACTCTGAACGAATAGGTTTCTACAGGAATGGTATTGATAAACTATCTGAGTACTGTCAGACTATTTTGGATACTGCTAAAGAATACAGAGTGGTAATAACTAAACTATCACTACTTGATCCAGTGTAGGTGGAAAATTATGAGGGTAATTCAATAAGTAATGCAACACTTTTTTTCTGAAAGCAGGTTGGTTTTATTCAGGATTCCAATACACTATATAATTCCCCACATTTTTGGCTACAAAACCCAATTTTTCACCATAATCTCCGTACAATGTGTCGGCCTTACGCCCACTTACTGCGAGGGCTTGTATGCCCACTTGGAACCACTACTTCACTTGGCCAAACAGAGGGAAGCCAGAAGGTGAGAGATCCAGGCTGTAGGGTGGATGAGGAAGAAGAGTACAATGAAGTTTTCCGAACTCCTTTTGGGTGTGCAGACATGTGCGAGATGTCCAGTTCTGCAGTGAGGTGTTCAATTATGATCAATTAATCACTTCGAATGAGAGTGTCTGCATGTTCCAATATTGCAGGAGTTGCAGTCATATGTAGCGGGCTGGCACGAGGGAGACCCGACATGTTTGTGTGACTTTTGTTGCAATCATGACAGATGCCTCGCCCAACAACTCACGATGCTTTCGTTCACTGTCACATCTCCATATACATTGTGCAAGTGCCCATGAATATCTGTGATGCTACTGTTTTCTGCCAAAAGAAACTCGGTGACACCTTTCTGCCTGGAGTTCACCTGCATCACACACACCATTTTGAAAGTTTACATGCAGCACCACTATCTATCAGAACTTCATGAAACTATAGGGGCTTAAGTGGCAATACTTCATGATGTCCCACAGCAAATTCTGGATTTTTTTTCCAACCGAAATCGGCTGAGAGGAAAATATAAAAAAATAAGTAAATACATACATACATAAATCTGTTGCATCACTTACTGAATGCCTCACGTATTTACTGTGCGAGCGCCCAACTTTACAGGAATGGCATCCAGTGTGTGCATTGCAGGATTTGCAATGTTAGTAGTGATAAGTGTCATTACTTGCTGTTAGGCCTCAGTTCTTGTATGGTGACATAGGGTTGAAACCCAAGCATATTTGTGCATGACAATTGCAGACAGTCAACATAGGTTTGGACAACATGAAGACAGATTTGCTCATAGAACTTTTCTATGAAGACAACAGCGATAGTACTTTTGCTTTCAGTGAGTGTCGATGCATTAAAGGAAGGAGAGGTCATTTTTCCACGCTGGGGTTGAAGAACATAATTCGGAATTTCAAATTAACTGGTGATTCGGGAATAGCTTCTGGGAGAGACGATTGGTAAACTGCATCACAAATTTTTGAAGAAGTTACTATTGCTATGGCTGAGAATGTTGGACACAATGAGTAGTCTTCATGCAGTGCACAAGTCTGTGTCAAAACAGCTGAACATTTCATGGCCCATTAGAAAAGTGTTGTGAACAAATGTGAAATGTTTCTAACCTGGAAAGTAAACACGGTAGGCAATTAAAATCATTACCGCCTCATGTGGAACTTGAGATGTGTTTTTCAATGGTCTGTTTGTTATTTGTCTTCCACAAGTTCTTACAAATGTTTCCACAGAGTTTCACTGGCCTAAGATCTATCATTTTTCATGGGGGACCGCTCAAATATTGAAATTTTAATCATAACCATCCTCCATATTGTTGACAAGTAATTTCTCATTTATGTTTACTGTTGTATTCAAGAAACTAATAGAAATTTTTTATTACAAAATGTACTGTACCAATACAAATGAGTTACAACTTAAACCATTACACAACTTTAGACGAAAGTCTATTTTAATAAAACATAAAATATCTGGAACCAAGCGTGCCAAAATTAGCACAAGTTAGTAACACACTACCATTTCGGATCTCAAAATGCTCTGTGTATACATGTTGGCCTGTGTCACACTCAAGTAGTAAGGAAACTGGGCACTTGGAACAGAACCAAATGCAGCATTTACTTTGCAGTGTAGCCCCATTATCTCAAAAGTAGCAAAAAGCTGTGGCTTTCATTTTTCCCATATTGCCCTAATTATGGCCAAGGCAGTGTAGAAGAAGAGATGAGTTGCAATTTTGGCATGAGATGACCTCCCTGGACTGGAACCCTTAAATTGATAATCCAGGTCACACCTTGAGTGAAAATCACTTGGATTCTTCAATGGAAATGGCAAGAAAATATCGAGTAAATTTAGCAAGATATTTCTATGCCATCCAAGAAATAACTCGACAATCACACTGTTGTCAAACATAATATACAATGTTGTCTAGTTTCAGTTATACTACCAACAGCAAGAATTAATTTCAACAATTGATGAGTTCCTTGAGCGAATCCATTAGTGATCACTGCTAGCATCTGAACATTGTGGTCGCTGAGGTCTGGAATACTAAAAGTATATTACATGATTTTTATTCTCATTTCTGAAAGCAGATTGAAGAACTAGACTTACTTACTTACTCCTTGATGCTACAGTCCATGTAGGGCCTTGGCCTCTCCGATGATCACAGCACGATCCTGACAATTTTCTGCTTGTTTCCTCCATCTCCTGACTCCAATCTTTCTCAGATCATCTTCCACATCCTCCAGCCATTGTTTCCGGGGTCTCCCTTTGCTCCTTTTGCCACCTGAATTTCCTGTGTAAACCTTTTTGACAGCTCGATCCTCTGACATTCAATCTACACGGCCCAGCCATCTTAATCTGTTACACTTGATTTCAGTCACAAAGTCAGGATTTCTATACAGTTCTTTGAATTCCTTGTTTTTCCTTATCCTCCATTGCCCCGCCTCATACACGGCTCCAAAAATCTTTCTTAATATTTTCCTCTCCCACCTTCTCAAGAGGTCTTCTTCTGCTACAGTCATTGTCCATGTTTATGAGCCATACACTACCACAAGTCTTATGACTGTTCGATAGACAGTCACCTTCAATTTTCTGCTCAGGCTATGTGACTGAAGGATCTTGATCATGGTCCAGTAAGCTCTATTTCTTGCAGCAATCCTAGATTTTATTTCTTCTCTTATTCTGCTATGCTCTGTAACCAGCACTCCCAGGTGTGGGAACTTCTCACATCTCTCATAATTGCCTCTGTTCAACATAATATATTTCTCTTTAACAACAGCATTTTTCCTGGAAGCAAAGACAAACACTGTTTTTATGTTGTTTGCTCTAAGTTCCAACTGTTCTGCCTTCTTTTCCAGTCTCCAAATCCTTCTTCCATTTCTTTCAAACTTCTAGACAGCTTACGCACATCATCAGCATAAGTTAGATTTTGGTGCATATCGTTAAACAGGGTGTCACCTCAGTTACCAATCTCCACCCTTCGCATCACTCTCTCCAACACTATGTTGAAGAGTAGCGTGGATAATACATCACTCTCTGTCTTAACCCTTGGTTACCTCAAATTCTTTAGAAAGTTTTACTTCTACTTTTACCTGGTATTATGTACTGGTGAGGGTCATTTGTACCAGTTTGATAAGTTTACTCGGGAATTCCATCTCCATTAAGGTATCATATAGCTTTTTCCTTTTAACAATATCATAGGCCTGTTTGAAGTCTACAAAAAGTTGGTGAACATCCACATTATATTCATAACACTTTTCCATTATTTGCCTTATAATGAAGATCTGGTCTGTTGTTGATCTGCCCTGTTGAAAACTCCACTGGTAGTCTCCGAGTATTTCTTCTGTAATTGGCGTAATCTCAAAGCAATGACTTTGGCTAATACTTTGTACACCACACTGACTAAGGCAATACCGCGATAATTTTCACAGTTTGCTTTGTTGTTCTTCTTATGAATCGGGCATATAATGGCTATGTTCCACTGGCCTGGCATCTCTTCCTTTTCCCATATTTCCACTATCAGCTGATGTACCAATCTTGTTAGATGTTCACCTCCACCCTTGATCATCTCTGCTGAAATGTTATCGTTACCTGGAGCCTTATTATTCCTTAGGCTTTTAATTGCTTTCCTAACTTCCTCTATTGTTGGTAGAGGTACAGGTCTTTCATCCAGACTAACATTCTGCCACGGCTGGTGACGCTCTGTTTCATTTTCTTTCAGAACTCCTCTTTCTGTAGTGACATTCAGCAGCTCACTGAAATACTCGGCCCATTGGTCTAGAACCTGTTCGTCTTCTCCTACAAAATTTCCTTCTTTATCTCTGCAGAATACCATACGTTATTGGAAGCCTTTCTTCCGTTCCTGAACTTTCTTGATGATTATATTCTTCTTCTAGCTCCGTAATCCATCTCCTCTCTAATTCTTGTTTCTTTCTTCTGTAAATGCTATCTGGCTCTTTCCTTTTCTTCATGAACTTTTCTGTGTTAGATCTTGTTGTCCTGTTTATCATTTTCTTCCTTGCCTCATTTCTCTCTTCCACTGTCTTTTTACAATCTTCATCATACCACCCTGCCCTTCTTGCCCTGTCTTCTAAACCTAAGACTTCTTCTGCAGTTTCTTGTAGAGCCTCTTTAATCATAGTCCACTTTCCTTTGATGCTTTCCAGAGCTTGGCTTTGTTTAGCCTCACACTTCTTCTGCAGTCCTTTTTCAAACTTTTCAGATACTCCCTTCTCTTTCAATTTGGAAACATTGTATCATCGGAGAGGTTTTCTCTTCCCTCTGGATCTACGGACAGCTATGCGTTGTCTGTTTTTCATTCTTACCATAGAATGATCCGAATTGCAGTCAGCCCCCCTGCAGCTATCAACTTCAAGGATGTCAGACGCATGTCCCCTGTCAATTGGCACATGGTCAATTTAATTAAAAGTAGTGCCATCTGGAGAGCGCCATGTGGCTTTCCTTATGTTATTTCTCTGGAGCCATGTACTCTTCACTACCATTGCACTGCCCATGGCAAAGTCTACAAGTCTTTGTCCATTTTTATTTGACACCTCATGCAGGCTTTCATTTCCTACTGTTTCTCCACAGGATTCTACTCTTCCCACTTTTGCATTGAGGTCACCCATCACTATCTTTACATCATTCCTTGGTATGCCTTCTACTTCCTGTTCCAGTCGGGCATAAAACTCATCTTTCACTTCATCCTCATCATATTCTGTGGGTGCATACACACATACTAGAGTGATGTTGAAGAACTGGGCCTTCATTCTCAAAGTACACATACTTTCATTTATAGGGTTAAAACTTATGACTGCTGCTTTATACTCTACAAGAAATCCAGTACCACCTACTATACCACTGCCTTGTCCACTATACATAATTGTGTAATTACCACTTCTTATGATACCATCTCCTTTCCATCTGACCTCTTTAATTGCTGCTACTCCTGTATGGTACCTCTCCATCTCTTGTTTGAGTCCATGTAGAGCTCCTGGTTTGTTCAAAGTTCTTACATTCCATGTAGCAAAGTATATATATCATTTCTTCGTTTATGTTGTCCTTTTCCTTACATGGGCCGTTCATCATTATCATCAGTCTGGCTGTTCCTATCTTTGAGTTTCGTAACAATATGTTTTTTTCCGATATGGAGTTGTTAGCCCCGCGATCAACCCCCAACCTGGAGGGCCTGGATTTGTATCGTTTTACTCCCTTAGGGAGACTAGCTTCACCACACCTCTAGAGCCCTCCCTGCACTATGTTGTAGGTAATTGAAAAATGATAAGGAAAATGGATGGGCTTAGGATAGGATAGGACAGGAGACAGATTATCGATAGGACATTGTGGGACACACTAGACAGTAGTTACTAATAGTGCTCAGATGTAACGACTGACAACTGAACATCATACATGCATAACTGTCAAAATTATTTTTATTTTTCTATCTTAAAGGTGCTGAAAAACTAAGAAGCTAGTTCATCACACACCATTCACATTTTAGGAGTGGCTCCATTGGCTATACTGTAAACATTATGAGTAGGCACCATGTCTTCTCATAGTTATAGACTTAGAAAATGCTTTCTTAAGTGTGTAGTCATTGGCAATATTCCCAAAAAAGACAACAACATAGATATGATTTCGAAAACGTGAACATCCAGAGAGAGACTTCATAGGCTACAAACAGCTAAAAGATCCAAAACAAGAATTATCGAAAAAGTGGGTTAAAAAATTCATGGAGAAAATGACAACAGCCTGTGTGTGCAGGGCAGATTCTATTCAAGCTTCTGCAAAGTTGAAAGGAGGTGTTGTCATCAGAATTTGGAACACAAAATGTAGACAGTGACATCTAGAATAAGTCATCCTTGAGCAAAACTATCATTCATTCTATAAGTACTGAAAGAGTGACAAGTATCATCTACTCATGACGAGTACAATATAGCTGCTGCAAAAGTTTTGTCAATAAAAGTGAAAAGTGTTTGTTGAAGAGCTCTTCAGCTTTCAATATGCTTCAGACAGAGAATTGGAAATAACAATAGGTTCGCTGAAGAGATTGTGATGGTAAATTTCAATGTAACCCTTCACAGTTGGCGCTGAATTTTGTTAATTTATTCCCTGATTATTCCATACAAAATGACATCTCTAGATTAGAAGATCACAACCCTGATCATTTGTTAGGAGACTGTAAAGATAGGTGAATACATTACAGTAAAATGGAACTGCTAATATTTACAGAATTAATAGTCTATCAGAATGAAACAAAGTTATGCACTTTGAATACATTAATCATACACAAATACCTAATCTTGGCCACTGTGACCAAGTGCTGTCAAAACTGAACTCTAACAGACAGTTTTTCTTAAGCTGGTCTAACATTCCCTGTTAAAATATTCATTTATAGAATAGAAGTCCCCCCCCCATGAACCATGGACCTTGCCGTTGGTGGGGAGGCTTGCGTGCCTCAGCGATACAGATAGCCATACCGTAGGTGCAACCACAACGGAGGGGTATCTGTTGAGAGGCCAGACAAACATGTGGCTCCTGAAGAGGGGCAGCAGCCTTTTCAGTAGTTGCAAGGGCAACAGTCTGGCTGATTGACTGATCTGGCCATGTAACAATAACCAAAACGGCCTTGCTGTGCTGGTACTGCGAACGGCTGAAAGCAAGGGGAAACTACAGCCGTAATTTTTCCCGAGGGCATGCAGCTTTACTGTATGATAACATGATGATGGCGTCCTCTTGGGTAAAATATTCCGGAGGTAAAATAGTCCCCCATTCGGATCTCCGGGCGGGGACTACTCAAGAGGACGTCGTTATCAGGAGAAAGAAAACTGGCGTTCTACGGATCTGAGCGTGGAATGTCAGATCCCTTAATCGGGCAGGTAGGTTAGAAAATTTAAAAAGGGAAATGGATAGGTTAAAGTTGGATATAGTGGGCATTAGTGAAGTTCGGTGGCAGGAGGAACAAGACTTCTGGTCAGGTGACTACAGGGTTATAAACACAAAATCAAATAGGGGTAATGCAGGAGTAGGTTTAATAATGAATAGGAAAATAGGAATGCCGGTAAGCTACTACAAACAGCATAGTGAACGCATTAGTGTGGCCAAGATAGATACGAAGCCCACACCTACTACAGTAGTACAAGTTTATATGCCAACTAGCTCTGCAGATGACGAAGAAATTGAAGAAATGTATGAAGAAATAAAAGAAATTATTCAGTTAGTGAAGGGAGACGAAAATTTAATAGTCATGGGTGAATGGAATTCGAGTGTAGGAAAAAGGAGAGAAGGAAACATAGTAGGTGAATATGGATTGGGGCTAAGAAATGAAAGAGGAAGCCGCCTGGTAGAATTTCGCACAGAGCACAACATAATCATAACTAAAACTTGGTTTAAGAATCACGAAAGAAGGTTGTATACATGGAAGAACCCTGGAGATACTAAAAGGTATCAGATAGATTATATAATGGTAAGACAGAGATTTAGGAACCAGGTGTTAAATTGTAAGACATTTCCAGGGGCAGATGTGGACTCTGACCACAATCTATTGGTTATGACCTGTAGATTAAAACTGAAGAAACTGCAAAAAGGTGGGAATTTAAGGAGATGGGACCTGGATAAACTGAAAGAACCAGAGGTTGTACAGAGATTCAGGGAGGGCATAAGGGAGCAATTGACAGGAATGGGGGAAATAAATACAGTAGAAGAAGAATGGGTAGTATTAAGGGATGAAGTAGTGAAGGCAGCAGAGGATCAAGTAGGTAAAAAGACGAGGGTTATTAGAAATCCTTGGGTAACAGAAGAAATATTGAATTTAATTGATGAAAGGAGAAAATATAAAAATGCAGTAAGTGAAGCAGGCAAAAAGGAATACAAACGTCTCAAAAATGAGATCGACAGGAAGTGCAAAATGGCTAAGCAGGGATGGCTAGAGGACAAATGTAAGGATGTAGAGGCCTATCTCAGTAGGGGTACGATAGATATCGCCTACAGGAAAATTAAAGAGACCTTTGGAGATAAGAGAACCACTTGTATGAATATCAAGAGCTCAGATGGAAACCCAGTTCTAAGCAAAGAAGGGAAGGCAGAAAGGTGGAAGGAGTACACAGAGGGTCTATACAAGGGCGATGTACTTGAGGACAATATTATGGAAATGGAAGAGTATGTAGATGAAGATGAAATGGGAGATATGATACTGCGTGAAGAGTTTGACAGAGCACTGAAAGACCTGAGTCGAAACAAGGCCCCCGGAGTAGACAATATTCCATTGGAACTACTGACGGCCGTGGGAGAGCCAGTCCTGACAAAACTCTACCATCTGGTGAGCAAGATGTATGAGACAGGCGAAATACCCTCAGACTTCAAGAAGAATATAATTATTCCAATCCCAAAGAAAGCAGGTGTTGACAGATGTGAAAATTACCGAACTATCAGTTTAATAAGTCACAGCTGCAAAATACTAACACGAATTCTTTACAGACAAATGGAAAAACTAGTAGAAGCCAACCTCGGGGAAGATCAGTTTGGATTCCGTAGAAACACTGGAACACGTGAAGCAATACAGACCTTACGACTTATCTTAGAAGAAAGATTAAGGAAAGGCAAACCTACGTTTCTAGCATTTGTAGACTTCGAGAAAGCTTTTGACAATGTTGACTGGAATACTCTCTTTCAAATTCTGAAGGTGGCAGGGGTAAAATACAGGGAGCGAAAGGCTATTTACAATTTGTACAGAAACCAGATGGCAGTTATAAGAGTCGAGGGACATGAAAGGGAAGCAGTGGTTGGGAAGGGAGTAAGACAGGGTTGTAGCCTCTCCCCGATGTTGTTCAATCTGTATATTGAGCAAGCAGTAAAGGAAACAAAAGAAAAATTCGGAGTAGGTATTAAAATTCATGGAGAAGAAATAAAAACTTTGAGGTTCGCCGATGACATTGTAATTCGGTCAGAGACAGCAAAGGACTTGGAAGAGCAGTTGAATGGAATGGACAGTGTCTTGAAAGGAGGATATAAGATGAACATCAACAAAAGCAAACAAGGATAATGGAATGTAGTCTAATTAAGTCGGGTGATGCTGAGGGAATTAGATTAGGAAATGAGGCACTTAAAGTAGTAAAGGAGTTATGCTATTTGGGGAGCAAAATAACTGATGATGGTCGAAGTAGAGAGGATATAAAATGTAGGCTGGCAATGGCAAGGAAAGCGTTTCTGAAGAAGAGAAATTTGTTAACATCCAGTATTGATTTAAGTGTCAGGAAGTCATTTCTGAAAGTATTCGTATGGAGTGTAGCGATGTATGGGAGTGAAACATGGACGATAAATAGTTTGGACAAGAAGAGAATAGAAGCTTTCGAAATGTGGTGCTACAGAAGAATGCTGAAGATTAGATGGGTAGATCACATAACTAATGAGGAAGTATTGAATAGGATTGGGGAGGAGAGGAGTTTGTGGCACAACTTGACCAGAAGAAGGGATCGCTTGGTAGGACATGTTCTGAGGCTTCAAGGGATCACCAATTTAGTATTGGAGGGCAGAGTGGAGGGTAAAAATCGTAGAGGGAGACCAAGAGATGAATACACTAAGCAGATTCAGAAGGATGTAGGTTGCAGTAGGTACTGGGAGATGAAGAAGCTTGCACAGGATAGAGTAGCATGGAGAGCTGCATCAAACCAGTCTCAGGACTGAAGACCACAACAACAACAGAATAGAAGTAGTTGCCTATCAATAAGTCTTTCAAATTCTGTTTAAACTGTGCTTTATCCTAAATGAATTTCTTTTATGGTTGCTGGCAATTTATTGAAAATGTGTTTTCCTGAATAACAGACCCCTTTCTGAGCCAAGGTAAGTGGTTTTACATCTTTAGTTAGATTGTTTTTATTGCTAGTACTGATACTATGTATTAAGCTATTGGTTGGAAGCAGAGATATACTACTTGCAACAAATTTAATAAATGAATAAATATATTGAGATGCAGTGGTTAGAATAAAAAGGTCCTTGAACAGGTTTCTACATGATGTCCTCGAATTTATACCACGAATGAGTCTTATTAAATGCTTTTACACACTAAAAACTTTTGCTCGGTTTGACAAGTTACCCCAGGGTATGATCCTATATGACATAATAGAACTAAAGTAATCAAAGTATGCACTTTTTTTTGTATATATTTATATCTCCTACATCTGACATCATTCCCATTGCAAATACAGACTTGCTTAGATGCTTCAGCAATTCTGTGGTATGCTCTTGCCAACTGAATTTCTTATCGAACTGTCAAGCTCTTCAACCTGCATGTCATAATTTGTTATGCACATTCTGGAACGAAATCTCTTACAGGCTCTGCACTGCATATTGTGAGTCTTCACAAAGATTAATGACAGTGAATTAGCTTAAAACCATTTATAAATGTCAGTGAAAATTTGGTTAGCATCCATTTCTAAATCTGTACTTGACATGCTTCTTATTACAATGTTTGTGTTGTCTGCAAACAAAATAAACTCAGCATCTCACAATGTAACAGATGAAAGGTCATTAATGTACACAGGAAAAAGCAATGGACTCAATATGGAACTGTGAGGAACACCACACAATTAATGCCCAAATCAGATGAAAACTGACTGCTTACTGCACTGGTATTTCGCAACAACACCCTTTGTTTCCTGTTAGTTAGATAAAGACTCAAACCATTTCACAGCACTGCCAGTGACAACCTAATATTTTAATTTACTTAAGAGAATGCTGTGATTCACACAGTCAAAGACTTTTGACAGGTCACAGAAAATGCCAGTAGTCTCTAGCTTCTCACAATATTTATATAAGAATTGTTAACGTGTAATGTGAAGGCCCACCCCCATGAACCATGGACCTTGCCGTTGGTAAGGAGGCTTGTGTGCCTCAGCGATACAGATGGCCGTACCGTAGGTGCAACCACAACGGAGGGGTATCTGTTGAGAGGCCAGACAAACGTGTGGTTCCTGAAGAGGGGCAGCAGCCTTTTCAGTAGTTGCAGGGGCAATAGTCTGGATGATTGACTGATCTGGCCTTGTAACACTAACCAAAACGGTCTTGCTGTGCTGGTACTGCGAACAGCTGGAAGCAAGGGGAAACTACAGCCGTAATTTTTCCCGAGGGCATGCAGCTTTACTGTATGGCTAAATGATGATGGCGTCCTCTTGGGTAAAATATTCCGGAGGTAAAATAGTCCCCCATTCGGATCTCTGGGCGGGGACTTCTCAGGAGGACGTCGTTATCAGGAGAAAGAAAACTGGCGTTCTACGGATCGGAGCCTGGAATGTCAGATCCCTTAATCGGGCAGGTAGGTTAAAAAATTTAAAAAGAGAAATGGGTAGGTTAAAGTTAGATATAGTGGAAATTAGTGAAGTTCGGTGGCAGGAGGAACAAGACTTTTGGTCAGGTGAATACAGGGTTATAAATACAAAATCAAATAGGGGTAATGCAGGAATAGGTTTAATAATGAATAAAAAAAAATAGGAGTTCGGGTAAGCTACTACAAACAGCATAGTGAATGCCTTATTGTGGCCAAGATAGACACAAAGCCCATGCCTACTACAGTAGTACAAGTTTATATGCCAACTAGCTCTGCAGATGATAAAGAAATTGATGAAATGTACAATGAGATAAAAGAAATTATTCAGGTAGTGAAGGGAGACGAAAATTTAATAGTCATGGGTGACTGGGATTCGAAAGTAGGAAAAGGGAGAGAAGGAAACATAGTGGGTGAATATAAATTGGAGGAGAGAAATGAAAGAGGAAGCCGTCTGGTAGAATTTTGCATAGAGCATAACTTAATCATAGCTAACACTTGGTTCAAGAATCATAAAAGAAGGTTGTATACATGGAAAAATCCTGGAGATACTAGAAGGTATCAGATAGATTATATAATGGTAAGACAGACATTTAGGAACCAGGTTTTAAATTGTAAGACATTTCCAGGAGCAGATGTGAACTCGGACCACAATCTATTGGTTATGAACTGTAGATTAAAACTGAAGAAACTGCAAAAAGGTGGGAATTTAAGGAGATAGGACCTGGATAAATTGACTAAACCAGAGGTTGTACAGAGTTTCAGTGAGAGCATAAGGGAACAATTGACAGGAATGGGGGAAAGAAAGACAGTAGAAGAAGAATGGGTAGCTCTGAGGGATGAAGTAGAGAAGGCGACAGAGGATCAAGTAGGTAAAAAGACGAGGGCTAGTAGAAGTCCTTGGGTGACAGAAGAAATATTGAATTTAATTGATGAAGGGAGAAAATATAAAAATTCAGTAAATGAAGCAGGAAAAAAGGAATACAAACGTCTCAAAAATGAGATCGACAGGAAGTGCAAAATGGCTAAGCAGGGAGGACTAGAGGACAAATGTAAGGATGTAGGGGCTTATCTCACTAGGGGTAAGATAGATACTGCCTACAGGAAAATTAAAGAGACCTTTGGAGAAAAGAGAGCCACTTGTATGAATATCAAGAGCTCAGATGGAAAACCAGTTCTAAACAAAGAAGGGAAAGCAGGAAGGTGGAAGGAATATGTAGAGGGTCTATACAAGGGCGATGTACTTGAGGACAATATTATGGAAATGGAAGAGGATGTAGATGAAGATGAAATGGGAGATACGATACTGCGTGAAGAGTTTAACAGAGCACTGAAAGACCTGAGTCGAAACAAGGTCCCGGGAGTAGACAACATTCCATTGGAACTACTGATGGCCTTGGGAGAGCCAGTCCTAACAAAACTCTACCATCTGGTGAGCAAGATGTATGAGACAGGCGAAATACCCTCAGACTTCAAGAAAAATATAATAATTCCAATTCCAAAGAAAGCAGGTGTTGACAAATGTGAAAATTACCGAACTATCAGTTTAATAAGTCACATCTGCAAAATACTTATGCGAATTCTTTACAGACGAATGGAAAAACTGGTAGAAGCCGACCTCGGGGATGATCAGTTTGGATTCCGCAGAAATGTTGGAACACGTGAGGCAATACTGACCCTATGACTTACCTTAGAAAATAGATTAAGGAAAGGCAAACCTACATTTCTAGCATTTGTAGACTTCGAGAAAGCTTTTGACAATGTTGACTGGAATACTCTCTTTCAAATTCTGAAGGTGGCAGGGGTAAAATACAGGGAGCGAAAGGCTATTTACAATTTGTACAGAAACCAGATGGCAGTTATAAGAGTCGAGGGACATCAAAGGGAAGCAGTGGTTGAGAAGGGAGTGAGACAGGGTTGTAGCCTCTCCCCGGTGTTGTTCAATCTGAATATTGAGAAAGCAGTAAAGGAAACAAAAGAAAAATTTGGAGTAGGTATTAAAGTCCATGGAGAAGAAATAAAAATGTTGAGGTTTGCCGATGACATTGTAATTCTGCCAGAGACAGCAAAGGACTTGGAAGAGCAGTTGAATGGAATGGAGAGTGTCTTGAAAGGAGGATATAAGATGAACATCAACAAAAGCAAAACGAGGATAATGGAATATAGTCGAATTAAGTCGGGTGATGCTGAGGGAATTAGATTAGGAAATGAGACACTTAAAGTAGTAAAGGAGTTTTGCTATTTGGGGGGCAAAATAACTGATGATGGTCGAAGTAGAGAGGATATAAAATATTGACTGTCAATGGCAAGGAAAGCGATTCTGAAGAAGAGAAATTTGTCAACATCGAGTATAGATTTAAGTATCAGGAAGTCGTTTCTGAAAGTATTTGTAGGGAGTGTAGCCATGTATGGAAGTGAAACATGGACGATAAATAGTTTGGACAAGAAGAGAATAGAAGCTTTCGAAATGTGGTGCTACAGAAGAATGCTGAAGATTACATGGGTAGGTCACATAACTAATGAGGAGGTATTGAATAGAATTGGGGAGAAGAGGAATTTGTGGCACATCTTGACAAGGAGAAGGGACCAGTTGGTAGGGCATGTTCTGAGGCATCAAGGGATCACAAATTTAGCATTGGAGGGCAGCGTGGAGGGTAAAAATCGTAGAGGGAGACCAAGAGATGAATACACTAAGCAGATTCAGAATGATGTAGGTTGCAGTAAATACTGGGAGATGAAGAAGCTTGCACAGGATAGAGTAGCATGGAGAGCTGCATCAAACCAGTCTCTGGACTGAAGACCATAACAACAACAACAAATGTGAATGCACAGGTGGGCAGATGATTGTAGTATTTGCAGAGACTATCCATACACGGCTGATTCACGAAACAGCCAAATGTTTGTTACAAGGAAGAATACGAATTTTAATGCAGCTAGTTTCATTTGCAGAAAGTTAGATTGTATACCAAACTACCACTACAATGGACTTAATTTCCCCCTGTAAAAGGATTGCTCAACTACGTGTGAATAACAACAACGCTGCTGCATATCACACACAACACAGACCCATTATGTGCCAATTTATTGCAGCAAAATGATCTAGGCTTGCATCTTTCTGCCAACAACTTAGTTTCTTTCACAGCAGACTGACACTGCATTGTGGAGCTGATAAACAAGTGTTACGGTCTACCCCCCCCCCCCCCCCCCCCCCCACAAACACACACACACACAAATTATGCGTCTGGATGCAGGAGGAGGAAAAATATCCAACTCCCAGTGATATTTTAATCTATAGCTACAACTGTAAAACCACACAGCTAGTGAGACTTCAATAACATGAACATTCACTTATTGCTGTAGCAGCAGCTATGGCAGAAAGAGGCAGATTTCTCACACATTATACAATGAAAGAAATTGTGATTTACTCATAAAATAACCTTCTTGTAGGTACAAAACTTAGATCTTTAAAATCATTGTCACTTACACAAGAATTGTTCAGAATATTCCATCAAAATCACAAGTAAATATATAGTGAACTTAGTGGAGGGACTTCCAGGACTGGAGTGGGACCAGGCTACTTGAGCGCTTTACATATATTCTAAACAAAACATGTCTCATCTGTTGACAAGAACACTGGCTATGAAGAAACAATGCTGTGGAGACAATTGCAGTGCACAATACCCTTTTTGAGCCACTACAGGCAAAATATTATTTGTTCACACTGCCCTTTGCTCAAAATGTCTCTTCTGTTAGAACTTAGCCATTAATTCCTTCTTAAGAAATTAACATAACCTATCAACAATAATAATACTACATAGAAATGCTCAGTAAGCAAAATGATTTTCAAGCAAAAATCTGGTAATAGTCACCCCTTTGATATTTATTGGTTTAATTTAGATTATGCAGTACTTATATACCCATCCTCTGAACCTAATCCTATTGCTATTGCTATTAATGGTGGGTTAGAAAGTGGCATAAATTATCTTTAGGGTTACACCAGAGTGATACTTTGCAGACAGCCAAAATGCAAATTAAAGAAATAAAGGAAGAAATGGGCTTGGAACTCGCGACTTTTTGTCTATGTTGTGTGAAGTTTACTGGTGGACCAAAAGGAAATAGCGCATTTTAATATCTCGAGTGGACGATAACACTTATCCAGACACTTCCACATCCTACAGTGTTGCCAGTTCGCACAGATGGCTGGATGCAGAATTCTGAGGGGTGGCCAGTTTCACTGTTGCCCTAATGGGACAGTGCCTTAGGCCACGTCTTACGTAAGTGACAGAAGCAACTGAAAGCGCGCAACAGCTTCAGATGACTAAACACCACCATGGATATGGTTACAAAAGTGTCCTACATGGACGATGTCCGTGGTGCTGCCTGTTCTCTGCTACAACTAGCGATATTTGAATCTTGTCGCTGCAGCACGCGCGACTGAGAGTAGCAGCAACGTGTCTTCTAGGCAAAACAGTGGAGTGGACATGCGGCGGTTGTGAAATACTTACCAACTGATTTAAAGAAAACTATTTGGTGAAAAAATTTGATTCTTCACATCTTATAGCTTGATATCTTTGCTTGATAAAGGTCTGAATTTAGTTTCGTCATTCATCATAGTTACTATGCTGCACTAAATTGAGTACGTTGCTGCATGAAATTTTTAAGAATTTGCAAAGGTAAAATCACATTGCATAGACTTTCCGTATAGTTCATCTAAAGCCGTACATTACTGCATATGAAGTGCAACCAAAATATCTAAATTGGTGTTTAAAGTTGAGACCAGAATGATATCTCATTTCATTCTTGAGGCATTGATTGTTATATCTGCAGACAGGTTGCTTGCGGTGCATCAGAATCCTTTCCTGCAGTTTGCAAATCAAGTGGTTGTAAAAATCGTCGAATCTCGTAAACGAATCAAGATATCAAAATGACATTTTTTGGAAAGGACAGCACACAGAAAGGACTATTTTATCGTATGATTAACACTCAATATGTTTTTGTAACCGCATGAGCAGAGTGAAAACAGAACACCCTATAAATTACACCATGAGGTTTTGTCCAAATTTTCATAGCCAAACAAAGAGAGAGAAACCGGCAAACGGGGTATCAAAGTGACCAGCATGATATCTAGTTTTGCATGAAAATTTTTAACTGCTTCAAAGTCATCAGGATAATTAAGGAAAACTTAATTAATGAGTTGAGGAAAAATTGAAGTATTTCATGAAAAGCTGCTGCCAAGCTATTTAAATGAAGGTCAAAAAGTTCATCTGTGCAATGCTCGCTATTTTGTACATATAAAGATACGCTGGTGCGGTATTTAAATATCAAAGAGGCTTCCTTTGAATCAAGTACCAAAGTTAGGATTTTCGAGAACAGAGGACGTTAGGAAGGCAAACGACGAGTTGGTAAGATTATGCTTTCTGAATAAAACTTGAAAATAAAAAATGATTCAAATCAGACAAATATATTGAGAAATGATTTGTGTAAAAGAAATAAACAGATCAGAGAAACATTCCACATGCATTTGAATGATGCTCGAAATTATGAACAGAAAATGAGATGCATCAAACATTTCCCTAATATTTTTTATTTCATACTTTTACACAAACCATTTCACAAAACATTTACCTTCTTTTCAAAAATTTTGTACACTTTTCTTTTACAGACTATTTAGATTAACTGAAATGCTCGGCTTTAACACTGACTGCTGATGGATTGCATTCACAACATCAAATATCTGTAAAATTTCACAGCTGTTCATTGTAATTTATTAGGAATGTAATGTGCGTGACATACTGGGACAGGTGTATATATACACTCACAGATCAAGTACTTTGGCGAGACCTTGAAAATATACTTGGCGATGCTGTGTAAACAGTATACATAAAACTTAGTAAATAGAATTGTAACTGAGTCAGTTAAAATATAGGAAATAAGTGCGATCGAACCCAGGACCTCTTCGTAGCCATGATCACAAACCGGGAACGCTCCCGTTACACCACAGCTAGCCCTTATTTGGCGCACTCACTCTTTATATTTAGGGTAGTCAGTAATTCTTCCGAATTTATGGGCTGTTAAAAGTTCTTGATCATGTAGAAAACATTCGTCTTTTAATTTATTGATGAGAACGTCGAATGCTCCTCTGCTTATTCACTTGTATTCGAAGGATCTGTCTGGTGAACTTCATAGTTGATGATGGAAATGTCGTGTGGCTAGGGCCTCCCGTCGGGTAGACCGTTCGCCTGGTGCAGGTCTTTCGATTTGACGCCACTTCGGCGACCTGCGCGTCGATGGGGATGAAATGATGATGATTAGGACAACACAACACCCAGTCCCTGAGCGGAGAAAATCTCCGACCCAGCCGGGAATCGAACCCGGGCCCTTGGGATTGACAGTCTGTCACGCTGACCACTCAGCTACCGGGGCGGACATAGTTGATGATATAAATTATGAAATTCTCCGTGAAGATCCCTCCCTTTGTAAATTTTACGCACAGCATTCCTATTCACTTTATTTTTGTAAGTTAAGTTACATTTGTAGCCTTACTCTCCAGCTACAGTATTCTACAGTTCAGGGCTGCCGTTTTACAGAAGCAGCTGGTCGGCTCTAAGCAGCCATCCTGTAGCGCGAGACGGCCGCTCGCACGCAGGACACTCGAGTTTTTCACCTAATGCTGCTGCTTGTTGCTGGAGTCTCGCATATCCCGACTTTGCTTGCTGTCGGTCTCTTCAGACACTTACGTAGGACAGGGCCTTAGTCTCCACTGTGGGAGGCCAGCGACCAGGTGTTATGTCTAAGATTCTACACTCATTATAAAATTTAGGTCAGATTCAAAAAGCCAGACATAACGAAAATATGTGTACGAGAACTGCACAGTTACGATTTCCCACTTATAAAGCAATATTTTAAGTACAAATATTGGCATTCACTTTAAAGGAGGCACGGGGGGTGGGGGTGCACCATTATGTAACATGATTATCTGAAATCTGAATATGACAGAAATCAGGCCTGAAGACAAACAGCAGTATGTTGACGGTGTTCTATGCCCTGTTTTGTTGCTCTTCATGACAAGTCATCCTGGGTATGCATTTCAGCAAGGTAATGCCCACCTGCACACTGTGAGTGTTTCTATTGCTTCTCTTTGTGCTTGCCAAACACTACCTCGGCCAGCAAGATGGACCAATCTCTCCCCAATCGAGAACGTTTGGAGCATTACGAACAGGGCCCTGTGACCGTCTTGACATTTTGACGATCAACCATGCAAATTGGACAGAATTTGGCACGATATCTCTCAAGAGGACATCCAACAACTCATCAATTTATGCCAAGCAAATAAGAGCTTGCATATGCAAGAGGTACACTGATGCATTACTGACTTGCTCAAATTTCAAAAATTTATGAAATTTCCTCACACAAGTGAAACATTATTAAAGGTGAAAACCAGTTTAATAACAGACAAAATTATCAGAACATTCAGCAACAAAAAATACCAGGTACACGAATAATGAAGATTGCTACTTAATGAGTTGGTGTATCAGGAAAAAAAGTGTCAGTAATAGACACAGTGGGTGGGTGGGGAGGGGGGGTGAGACTGCAGTTTTCTGCCATATATCAAGATTACTAGTGAAACAATACTATGAAACAGACAGTTGCTATTCACCGTATAGCAGAGATGCTGAGTCACAGAGTGTCTCAGACAAAACGACTGTCATAAAGTGAGCTTTCGGCCAACAAGGCCTTCATCAGAAATAGACAACACACACACACACACACACACACACACACACACCACCACCACCACCACTATATTCGTGGGCTGCCAAGGCCAGACTGTGAGTAGCAACGCATTATGGTAGAAGCAACTGGGTGGTGGGGGTAAGGAGGAGGCTGGGGCAAGCAACGGGAGCGATAGCAGGGTAGGGGTGGGGGGACCACAAATTACTGCTTGTGGCCACATACAGGGATGAGGTGGAGAGAGGGTAGGGCCACTGGATGCAGTAGTGAAGAGATGGAGGGTAGGGGGTTCTTGGTGGAAAAGAAGAGAAGTAAAAGGATTGTGAGTGTGTTGGTGGAGTAGAGGGCTGTGTAGTGCTGGAAAGGGAACAGGGGAGGGGCTAGATGGGTCAGGACAATGACTAAGAAGGGTTGAGGCCAGGAGGTTTACAGGAATGTGGGGTGTCCTGGATGACTGAATGTGGGAGTGGGGTGAAAGGTGAGGCCTTTGGAAAGGATTGATAAGACATTCTTCATTTCAGTGACTGCCTCACAGCCTATGCCATCTGGATCCTTTCCACGAACACCAGCTTTTCTGAGCTGTGCAGGTGCAAATTCTCCGTTCCTGTAGTCTTCCTGGTATCAATTTTTCTTTCTCATTGTCCTGACCCATCTAACCTCTTCCATGTTCCTATTCCACCACTACACAGCCCTCTACTCCATCAATTCACCCACAGTCTATTTACTTCTCTCATTTTCCACTAACATGACCCCCTCCCCCCCCCCCCCCCCCTCCATCTAAATTCCAGACTGCACCTCACTGCCCTACCCTCTCTCATCCTTGTACCTGTACACTCCAACAAGCAGCACTTAACCACCCCCACCCCTACACTGCTATCCCTCCCCCTCCTCGCCCCAGCCTTCTCCTTATCCCCACCACCCAGTTGCTTCTTGCACCCTGTACTGTTGCTCGCAGTCTGGCCTCAGCAGCCAGAGAGTGTGGTCGTGTGTGTGTGTGTGTGTGTGTGTGTGTGTGTGTGTGTGTGTGTGTGTGTGTGATGAAATTATCCACTTGAACAAGAAGTATTGCCACAACACATGAACATTATTTTACTTTATAAAAAAAAAAAGCAGAGTACTTGTATTATTTTTGGCTGGTTTCAATAACAGCTCAAAACAAACAAATTAATACAAGCAAATCATCACTCACAACACTTGTTTCCCACCTTCTCCTCAAGCTCTCTTCCATTCTGTTGACAAGAACAGTTGCTACAACAACATGAAATATAGCTACATAGAAATGAAAAGTTACTATAAGTAATGCTGGTTAAGAAAAGGTTAATGCTGCTGCAACTAGACTGCCTGGTATGATCAAAACAGAAATGTACAATTTTTACGGATGCAGAATTAGATTTGGGATTTTCTCAAGAGAGCCAGAAGTGCTTAGTATTTAGCCCAACATGATCTATATATGTTTACACATGATAGTAGTTACTTTCATGTTCAAGGTTAAGCTTCCTAAATAATATGCAGATGCATATTTTTTAAAATGATATTATATGTTAGTGCAAATGTTTCTTTGTGTTGCATTATTTGTTCAAGGTACTCTTTGGGTGGCATGTGGTGACTGGAGTTCGTCAGCAAACATGATACCAAGTACAACACGGAGCTCACAACACCACTTAAGGGAAGCCTCGGAGTACACAACAACAAGTCATCAATGAAGATGTTATTCAACAATAGATTTATGAAGTCTTTTGTGGAATAATCTGCACATCATTGTAGAGTGGGGGACAAGGTTGTACACAAAATAGTTTCTCTTTCATCAGACATGGTAAGGGGAACGTCCAATACTTAAATGTCCAACACTTAATTCAACTCATTTTTGAGTATGGTAGCAGGCTGGCTTTATTCAGGATTACAATACACCAATTATTTCCCATTCTTCTGGCTACAAAACCTTATTTTTCAACATAATCTCCATTCAATGCAATAATCTTACACCACATTACTGAGTACTGAGATGGCCTGAATCCCACATGGTACCACAACTGGTCAATGTCAGAACCAATGTGTTGTTGCATCAATAACCTCTCCAGGATTTATGTACTACTTCCTGCAGAGTGCATCCTTCACTGGGTCAAATGGATGGAAGTCGGGAGGCGCGAGATCCGAGCTGTAGGGTGGATGAGGAAGAATGGTCCAATGAAGTTTTGTGAGCTCTTCTCGGATGTGCAGAGTTGTGCGCGGCCTTGCGTATCATGGAAAAGGAGAAGTTTTGTTTGCATTTTTGTGGCAATGAACACACTGACACTTTTTCTTCAATTTCCTGAGGGTAGCACAATATGCTTCGGAGTTGATCACTGCACAATGAGGGAGGATATCGAACAGAATTACCCCTTCAGAGAACCAGAAGACCATCGCCATGACATTACAAGCTAAGGGTGCCATTTTGACCTTTTTCTTCGGAGAAGACATGGTGTGGCACCACTCCATGAATTGCCATTTTGGTTCCAATTCGATGTGATGAACCTATGTTTCACTACCTGTGATGATGTTCGATAAAAACTGTCAAGATCAGCCTCATAAGGTACAAGCAACTCTGCACAGATGTTCTTTCGTTTCACTTTATGGTCTTCTGTTATGTGGCAAGGTATCCCGTGGGCACAAATCTTTCAGTGCCCCAAATGTTAGATGAGTGTGTCTGCACTACCAACAGGGACGTCTGGCTGTGCAGTGAGGTGTTTGACTGTGATCCGCTGGTCACCTTGAATGATAGTGTGTGCATGCTCCAACAATGTAGGACTCATAGCTGTGTGCGGCTGTCCGGCACACAGGAGATCGTACAGATTTGCGCAACCTTTTTGCGATGGTAATAGGTACCTCACCCAACAACTCACCATACTTTTGTTCACTGCCAAGTCTCCATAAACATTCTGCAAGCACCTATGAATATCTGTGATATATTGGAAGAAGAAACATGACAGCTCCCTGCTTGGAACACACCTCTGTTACAGACGCTATTTTGAAGACTCCATATAATGCCACCACCTATCGGAACTCCATGAAACTATAAAGGCTGAAGTAGGAATATTCCACAATGTCCCAAAACAAATTCTGCATTTTTTCAATCAAATTTGGCAAAGAAAAAAAGTGTTGCATTACTTATTGAATGATCCCCATAAAAAAAATTCTTTGTGAATACTTTGTGTATTGACATTTGCAGATTGCAGTCACCATAGATTGGCAGTGCTCTGATCAGAATACACGTGCATGCACAGGAATACAAGGCAGACCACTTATGCACCACAAATTATGGGTTACTTTCTCTTCCAAGCAGTCAACACTTCTTGTTCACTACATTAGCATATTTTTCCTTTGATTCTAGTGTGTACTAATATAAATCACACACACTTATGGGGTGCACATAACATTTTCTTGAAATTCTTCACTTGGAAATTCAACATCTTTAATTTTTTCCATGTCTGTTCTAGTCCCTTCAAGTTCATACAAAACTCTTTCATGGACAGAGCAAATCCACTAAGAAAACTATGACATGGGCAGGGAAAGGGATTGAATAGCCAAACTCAATGTTATAAATGAAGATCTAAATGACAGATTCATTTTTGAAGGTCATCATATCTTGAGATGATACAGAATATGCAGAAACAAATTTTGAGATATTTCTTGTAGCAGCCCTGCAAGAGGTTGGCAGCCCTGCAGCCAAGCGACTAGCGCGAGGTTTGGTGTTCTCGTAAAGATAAGTTATTTTAGATTATAAAACACATAGATTAGTACTGATTACGTGGTAAATAAGTGTATTAGTGTGCCGTTTAAGTGTACCATTAAAGGTTTCATTTCTCATTACGTAATATAGCAGAAAACGCGAAAAGACCGTACAGTCGTATTTTCTGTTTACGTTCTGCTGCAGCAAATCCATAGAATTTCGTTTAGTTGTTCCTTGCTCTCTCCAGCAATTTAACTTAGCGTACCTCTTCATTATTTAACTAGCATTTCCGGAAAGTAGCGTAAAGTTTAACTTGTTGTTTCAGAAACTTTGCACTTTTGTTTTTGTTTACACACAGTTGCGTATAGGCCAAATTTGTGTAACCATATTTTCGTGTTTATCTGTAATTTAACTGACTTATTCTTAATAAATTATTACGTTTATCATGAGTGAAAAGTGCTTGACTTGCCGTAGAATTGTTAGGTCGGGGCTTTGGTGTGATGGGTGCTGTAGTTTTTTCCATGTGGGTGACTGTAGTGGCGTGGGAATAGGGGAAGTAAATGAGACTCATCAGTGGTTTTGTAGGATTTGTAGTAGAGATAGGAAGATACTGGAACAGGAGGGGAAAATTGCTGCCCTTCAGGCTGAGTTAGACAAGGCCAGGGGTGATCTTGACAGGTTAAGGAGGGAGAAGGGTAAAGAGAGGTGGGAAGTGGCAACAGGCAACAGGAGGAACAGGCCTAGAACTTTGTCTGACAGCTTTATGGTGAATGTGGAAAATAGATTTGACCTGTTGCTTCAGTTAGAAGCTGGTGAGCCTCAAGCAGTTACAGGTGTAGACAGGGCACAACAAACTTTCAGCAGCAAATTGAAAAGTAAGAATGTAGGGAAATCAGTAAAGAGAAAGAAAGTGTTGTTGTTAGGTAGTTCCCATGGAAGAGGTGTTGGCCAACTCTTGCAGGATGAACTAGGATCAGAATACCAGGTCACCAATTTTTTTAAACCTAGTGCTGGTCTGGAGCAGGTGACAGAGGATTTAGGATCACTTTGCAAAGATTTCACTAAGGAAGACACCGTGGTTATAGTGGGTGGGGCAGGTAACAGTATTGACAGAGATCCTGGGTACAGCATAGAGTGTGACCTGGCGAAGATTGCATCAGCATCGAGGCATACCAGTGTTGAGTTTGTATCTGTTCTTGGGCGCCATGACCGACCTCATTTGAACTCTTCTGTCAAGAGAGTTAATTTGGAGCTGGAACGGCTGCTCATGTCGGGTGCGGGGTCACACATTGGTGTGGTTCATGTTGATTCTGTCAGTAGGTGGGATTATACTAGGCATGGCCTTCACCTCAACAGGAAGGGGAAGGGTAAATTGGCTGGGGAAATAGCAGGAAAGTTAAAGGGGGGAGGCACTGTCATGAGTGGTAAAATACCAGTGGTTATAGGATTCAGAAAAGACCCTTTTTTAGGGTAGGGAGGACAGAAAGAAAACAAATTTTAAGAGAGGTTAGAACTGAGACAAACCTTCAGTTTGAGAAAGAAATCAAAAAACATAATTCCAGCTTATTACATCAACATAAACAGCCATTGGTTAAGAATTTTCAACTGTCAGCAGATATTTTAACTCCATCCAATTTTAAGTCAGTCAATGTGAAATGTCAGCTATCTTTATTGCATCAAAATATTCGAGGACTGAGAAATAAAATTAATGAATTAACTATCTGCATAGATGAATTAGAGTCTTCAAACCCAGCTGACATAATCTGCCTCTCTGAACATCATGTGACCACTGGTATAGAACTTTTAAGTGTTACAGGGTTTAGGTTAGCATCTCACTATTGTAGATCAGAAATGGAGAAAGGAGGAGTTGCCACATTCATCAGGAACTGTCATAAATTTAAGAACATAGACATTCATAAATTTTGCCTAGAACAGCATATGGAAGCATGTGCAACAGAATTAGATTTTCACAAAAAATCTTTCATAATATTAAGTGTATATCGAGCACCTGCAGGTAACTTTAATCTGTTTGTAAACCACCTTGAAGCTGTACTGGCCCATTTAACAACCAAAAACAAAGAAATAGTGGTTGCTGGTGATTTCAATGTAGATTTCCTTAAAGACTCTCCCAATAAGAACCTATTTGAGTTAGTAACACTATCATTCAACTTAATTCCCACAGTAAAGTTCCCCACTAGGATAACCACTTGCTCACAAACAGCCATTGATAATATCTTTATAGAAAAGTCAAATGAACAAAATTATATTACAAAACCAATAGTCAATGGCCTCTCAGACCATGACATGCAGTTCCTTCTGTTAAATGTTAATACTGAACAGGATATAAAATCTGTTAAATCTGAGCTCAAGAGGGTAATCAGTAAGCCAAAAATTGATTATTTTAGGACACTCCTCAGAGACATTCACTGGACTGATGTTTACAGTGCTCATGGCATGAATGAAAAATATAACATTTTTGCTAATAAAGTGCTTACCTTATTTGAACACTGCTTTCCCCCAAAACTTACCAAGGTTAGAGCAAAGTCTACAAAGAAGCCATGGATTACTCGAGGAATAGGGGTATCTTGTAAAACAAAAAGAAAACTGTATCTGTCAATCCGAAACATTTCCAATGTTGATGCTATAGCACATTATAAGAAATACTGCAAAATATTAAAGACTGTAATACGGATGTCAAAGCAAATATATTACAAGGAAAAGATAGTCATATCAGATAACAAAATAAAGACAATATGGGATATAGTGAAGGAGGAGACCGGTAGAACCAGACATGAAGAGGAACAAATAGCATTAAGAGTAAATGATGCATTGGTGACAGATGTGTATAGTGTTGCAGAACTTTTTAACAAACATTTTATAACTGTTACTGAAAAGATGGGGTTGTCAGGTTCGGTAGGTGCTGCTATGGATTACCTTAGACCAGACATTTCAAGTAACTTCCATAATATGAATTTGACCCTCACTACCCCAACAGAAATAATGTCCATCATAAAATCTTTAAAATCAAAAACATCTAGTGGGTATGATGAAATATCAACAAAGTTAATTAAAGAATGTGATTCTGAGCTAAGTAACATATTAAGCTATCTGTGTAACCAGTCGTTTATCAGTGGAATATTTCCCGAATGGCTGAAATATGCTGAAGTTAAGCCACTGTTTAAGAAGGGAGATAAAGAAATAGCATCAAATTTCCGTCCAATTTCACTGTTGCCAGCATTCTCAAAAATTTTCGAAAAAGTAATGTACAGTCGTCTTTATAACCATCTTATCTCAAATAACATACTGTCAAAGTCACAGTTTGGATTTCTAAAAGGTTCTGATATTGAGAAGGCTATCTACACTTACAGTGAAAATGTACTTAATTCATTAGACAAAAAATTGCAGGCAACTGGTATATTTTGTGATCTGTCAAAGGCATTTGACTGTGTAAATCACAATATCCTTTTAAGTAAACTAGAATATTATAGTGTAACAGGAAATGCTGCAAAATGGTTCAAATCTTATATCTCTGGCAGGAAACAAAGGGTGTTATTAGGAAAGAGACATGTATCAAGCTATCAGGCATCATCCAACTGGGAACTAATTACATGTGGGGTCCCACAAGGTTCCATTTTGGGGCCCTTACTTTTTCTTGTGTATATCAATGACCTTTCATCAGTAACATTACCAGATGCCAAGTTTGTTTTGTTTGCTGATGATACAAACATTGCAATAAATAGCAAATCAAGTGTAGTCTTAGAAAGATCAGCCAATAAAATATTTGTAGACATTAATCACTGGTTCCTAGCCAATTCTTTGTCACTAAACTTTGAAAAAACACACTACATGCAGTTCAGAACTTGTAAGGGGTGTCCCAAGAGTATATGTCTAACATATGATGACAAGAAGATAGAAGAAGTGGACGGTGTTAAATTCTTGGGATTACAGCTTGATAATAAATTCAACTGGGAGGAGCACACCACAGAACTGCTGAAGCGTCTTAACAAATCTCTGTTTGCAATGCGAATTTTGTCAGACATAGGGGATATAAAAATGAAAAAGCTGGCATACTATGCTTACTTTCATTCCATAATGTCATATGGGATTATTTTCTGGGGTAATTCATCAAGCCAAGCTAAAGTTTTCCGGGCACAAAAACGTGCAGTAAGAATTATATGTGGTGTGAACTCAAGAACATCCTGCAGAAGCCTGTTTAGGGAACTAGGGATACTAACTACAGCTTCCCAATATATTTATTCCTTAATGAAATTTGTCATTAAAAATATATCACTTTTTCAAACCAACAGCTCAATTCATGGAATCAATACTAGAAATAAGAATAATCTTCACAAGGATTTAAAGTCACTTAGTCTTGTACAAAAAGGTGTGCATTATTCAGGAACACACATTTTCAATAACTTGCCAGCAGCCATAAAAAGCTTAACAACCAATGAAATTCAGTTTAAGAGAAGCCTAAAGGATTTATTGGTGGCCAACTCCTTCTACTCCATTGATGAATTTCTGAGGAAAACCAACTGATTTGTATATAAGTACAACATAACTTCTGCACAATTTCAGTGCAGTAATGTGTTCACTGAAAATTTGTGTGTGTGTGTGTGTGTGTGTGTGTGTGTGTGTGTGTAAGTATAATCTAACTTCTGCACCATTTCAGTGCAGTAATGTTTTCATTGTAAATAAGTATTACAGTAGTTGTATTACATGTTTCTTACCTTATAAATAAATATAAAACTTTTTTATTTTAAATTCAGTGCAATAGTATTTGTAAAATGACTCTTAGTGTTCATTAAAAAATGACGATCATTCCACTTGGGACCTGTGGAATGGTACATTAGCTTATTTGTTTTAGTTTAAATATTTGTCATGTATTGTTGTTTTTCTGACATGTTCCACATCCTGGAGGACCTCCTCACTACGGATCAATTGGAATGAAAGTAAATCTAATCTAATCTAATTAAATGCAACAACTTTTCTGTGCAATAGTCATCAAAAACTGAGCAAGAGAGTGTTAATGTGATTATTTTGTCTAATTCACTAAAAACTGAGGACAAAAATTAACAAGTAGATTAAGACTCAATTTTTATTTATCTGAAATTTTTTTTATAAATATTTTGATAAATGTACTGTGTTTCGTTTTATTTTGTTTGAGATATTTCTTTGGCAACATACATTGGGTGGAGTTAGTAAGCAGATGTGATGCAATAACTTGTGAACTGTTGGTCTGATTTTGTGTTTGTTGAGTAAGTAACAGCATTTATATGGAAAACTATTATAGCTGATCATTCCATTAAATCACACAATACAATGAGTTAAAATACATATATTTATTTCCTTTACTTGTACTCTAAATATTGAAAGCAGAGCTGCTGTAGTTGGAGAAACCCCAAATAGCAGTTGACTTTGAAAGAATAATACATGGTATACCATTTGGAGACATTGTATGAGAATTCAAATTATTATTGGACACCCACACCCCATGATCTTTCATTTAGTATGTGGCACACATCACCATATTTTAATCTAGAATTATTCTGGGTGCTCTAAGAAGCCAAATCACATTTTAATCTACTTAAATGTAGAAAGACACTATTTGCAATGTTAATGTCTTCAAATATTAAACAAATTTCACAGGGACTTATTGCTCTCATTTGATTAGTGGAAGGTCATAAAGGGATAATAAGCACTGATACAAAACCAACTTCCAGGAGTGATGTAATACATTTCTTGTGCTTTTTTCATCAAAGGAGTTGTCATCAAACATAAGGGAGGAGACTCACCAGCCCTCTGAATAGAGTATCTTGTAGGCACAGGACCAAAACACCACCAATGCCTATATCTCATAGTCTTCAGTATTATGACATAGTAAATCCACATGCCATGATTCTACAATTAAGATTGATCAATACAACATGTCAATACAAAAAGTTGGGGCCAATTAGGATCTGCCTGTACCTCACACTCTACACTCAATTAAAAATGTCAAGCATTTTTAAGAACTGCACCTCTCTTTTCATTACAGCAGAATCAGAAGCTGGCAACAAGAGGTTTCCCAACAGGTTCTTATAAAAACACATGAAACTTTTTTCGGTCATATAATTCTGCAGCAGGAATTGGTTTTTTAAATCACTTTCCATTCTTTAGATGTCTTTATTTCATTACTTTTGCAATTATTACTACTTAATGGCCCTCCCCCCTTCCCGTTGTCCTTCTCTTCAGCTCAACTTGCATTTCAAACCCCATTCTCTTACTTCTGTTGTGCATTACCACCTTAATTTTCTTTTTGTAATTGTATCGATAAAATAATCTACTCACCACATGGTGGCCTGAGAAAATGTATATAAAGATTAAGGAAATGTGCAAGCTTTCAGAGTTAGTGTTTCCTTCTTCTTGCAGGATGGTTGAAGCAGAAGGAAGAGGGAGGAAAGAAAATATTGGCAATGTTTTTTAGGAAGTAGGCAGAGCTCAGTAAAGTTTCTTTTATGCCTCTTCCTTCTGCTTCCAACCTTCTGCCAGAAAGGTGAGCCACTAGCTCCAAAAGCTTGCACATTTCCTTACTCTTTATATACGTTGTCTCCTGCTTCCTCTTCGTGAGTGGATTTTTTTATCTATCTCACTACATTATATTTTCAGAAATTATTTTCACTGAAATATTAATTTTCTTTTTGTCTTTCCATCTCAATACACATCATACCATTTCTTGTCTCTGTGTCCCCCACCCCCTCCCCCATCATGCCTGGAACATTTTCATTCCTCCCATTCCATTCAATTAAGTAATGTTCCTATCTGAACACTTAGGTGGTCCCTACTCCATTATCAACAATCTGTAAGAATGTAGCCTGAAAGCTTTGTTCAAAAAAGTGTTATCAATATGTACAATCCAGAATAAGAGTAATGTTGTACATTTTGTGCAAGATGTTCCAGATTTTGTGAAATGGTTTGTCATCAACAACAGCGATAATAGCTTCTTCCATTCATCACTTACACACAACACACACAAGATCATAGTATAATCAATAAACTTTTAATGTCACTAAATCATTAAAATCTGTTGAAGCAGAGCTGCAGAATACTGAACCATTTTGTTATTTAACTGTGCATTGTCTTAAAAAAAAAATGTAAGGAGAAAATACTGCAGCAAAATGGGATAGGAACTTGTGTGGAAAGTAAACATTCATCAGTAATTATTTTAAAAATACATTACTAATTTTTATAACAAGGGGTATGAAAACACACTACAAGCACGCTTTCACACCCGATTGTGAACAGATGTGTGTAAGTACCTATTGACAATGCCGTATGACTCTGGATGAATCCATGTTTGATCCAGCACATTTGGCTTCTCTCCAGCACTGGCCAGATTTTTTGTTTCCCTGTAACAGAAACATTTCTAGAGTGAGAGAAAAAGAAAATAAAAATTCGTTTATAACTATTATAAATACTTTTGTTAATTTTATTTAGTCTATTTTCATCTCATTATAATGTTGAAATTTGCCCTGAATGTTTTCTTTCTAAAACTGTTGTTAGTTACTACTCTCACGAACCTCATTTCCAATGTCTGTGGCATAATACGAATAAATCCAGCACACTGTTCAAAGGTCTTACTGCCTATTCCTTTTACAAGTTTCAGCTGATTTCTATTAATGAAAGGTCCTCTAGTGGATCGCCATTCAATAAGATTCTGTACTTTCGTGGCACTCAAACCAGCAATGTGCCTACAACAAACAAAGGGTGAATGAAAGAACAAGTAAGTTAAAATTTACACACAGTATGTAAATCCATGCCATGAAGCACAAACACAACTTAATCAAGTACTGATGCACTTCAGAATACCCAGAGACACGCGCACACACACACACACACACACACACACACACACACACACACACAGAGAGAGAGGGAGAGAGAGAGAGAGGGAGAGAGAGAGGGGTGGGGGGGGGGGGGGGAATGTTGAGACAGCAATTCGAACATATTATGTTTCCCTTCTCATGCATTCAAATTTTATGAACATACTTTATTAATAACTATTTACACAATCCTTAAAGCATGCAACAAAGTGTGCAGGAAAATAAATGAGAAGAGTTTAGACACATCACAACATACTGAGGAAGTTATCATTGTACTGAGTGTGTGAGAGTTCAGTTGATGCCATTCAGATATAAACAGGTGCAGAGACTTGTATGGCATAATGCACCATTGATGAATTTTTGTGCAGAAAACTGATAATGCCCTAAGACTGAATAAAGAAGAAGTAACAAATGCAGACAGCCTTAAGCCATTCAAATGATTCACTGCAACTGTGGACTCAGTTTCAATGAAGCCCATAAAATATTTCAAGATGAATTAAAGTGTTAGTCATATGTCAAATTAATTCATTAAAAAAAAAAAAAAAAAAGCAACAAGCATAATCAGTATCACTTTGGGAGGGGGGTACCTTCACAGTCTCAGATGTTATTGAATTTAGCACATGTTAAAATTCAGGAGTAAGTACGAAACACGTATTTTTTTTGTTTTCTCCAAAAAAATTCCTGCTCAGAGATAAGGCCTACAAAGATGACACTGTGAACACCATTTTGAAGATGCAAATTTCAGAAATTTTTTTAAAATTCTATATCTCTGTATCAGCTCTAAACATTTTGTTAGAGCTTTTTTATTTTAAAGACAATTGCTTTATGATTACAATGGTATCCTCCGTTTGGATATATCTGGCAAAGTTCTTTTACTGTCGCCTTTTGAATTATTTTTATAATTTACACATTTTTTTCCCAAAAATGCCAATCCAGAAAAGTTAGATTTTTTCTGTTGATTAGTACCATGTAATACTATATTCTCTGTAAAGGAGAGCTTCCACTTTTAAGTTGAACAGGTTTTCACTTTTTAAAAAAAAAAAAAAATTCAAGGGTAATGTTTGTCTTCACTGAAGTTGTGTTCTTACTAATTGTCTTTGTTGCAGTTATTTCTTATCACTTTCTTTGGTGCAATTATTTCTTTTCTATTTCATTGCTGCAAATATTTCTTACACTTTGTCGTAGTTTCTTGTCAGTTTCTTTGTCGTGGTTGTTCATTGCAGGTTTCTGTATTGTAGTCGTTCAGTGCTAACTTGTTTATTGAAGAGGCTTCTAAGATATCTGAGACCATAAAGTGAGTTCAGTGTTTTATTGATGAATTTGCCAGTTGACACAGTTACAGTGTGTTTTGTGAAAAGGACTGTTTGAAAAGTCGTCTGACTGGGGCCACCGGAGAGAGAAGTGTGCTGACTATTTGCATATCCTTAAAAGAGTGAGATATAAGACAAAACCAATAAAAAGAGGCCCTCCTCAGGTTGGGAATAAGTGTTCTCATTTGAAGACTGTTTCAAAGTGCAGATGTTTCCAGTGACGACTTTGTGTGTTCAATAATGTTTTGATAGAGTAACAACAATGATAGTATCTGAACAAGGTGATGCCACCCATTGTGCTGATGATGCAGATTTTGCATCAATAGAGGAAGAATTAAATACCCTGAATCAATCAACTACAGAGATAGGTGTTAGTCCTGTTAAGAAACCGTAGTCATAAGCTCTAAGCACGAATAAAGCTCAGAGAAATTACTAAAGCTATGGATCAATACACTACAGCAAAACTGGCCACACTCTTCAAAGCAGAAATTCCACCTTCAGAAGAAAATGAACCAAAGCACTCTTGCACCTCCTGCCAGGAATTTTTCACAAATATAAATTCAGCTGTTGAATATTGTGCATCCTACAGTGAAAAGGTGCAAGTTTTAACTATTATTCTAGAGACATTCTCAAAGGAGACAATTTTGAAGCATGTTCCATTAGTATCAAAGTACATAGTAGACAAATCAAGAAATGTGAGGTCTGTAAAAGACCAGATCCCTATTATGTCATGCTGTAGAAGCATTTCAAGTTCAAACAGTGCAGTCATTTTATCTGGAAGATAAATCGGACAGTTTTCACTGGTGCACCAACAAAAAAAACCACTATAACTGTAACAGTAGAAGGTCAAAAAGTTGAGAAAGTGAATAGGCACATGACTCGCAGTATTAACGAAACTTTTGCAATTTGTAAGAGCATCTATACAACTTCGCATACTGGAAGATCAAAATTTCATGCACTGCAACCTAAGGGGTAGTTCCACACCCATCTAGAGATGTCTGTTTATGTGTGTATTGCGCGAATTTTGACCTTTGTGTAGTAACTTTGAAGAACTTACTTGAGCACGTGACATATGACACCTTGGTTGGGCGTGTGAAGTCATTAGTAATCTGTGATGTAAAGTGAGAGACTTGTTGTTTGTTTCCAGAATGTGGTGACTGCCCTGGAAAGGAAGGAGTGTCTTTACAGACACTTGGCCTGAAAGATGTAGCAGATAACTCCGCAGAAGTTACATATGCAGCATGGGAGGAAAATAAACTAATTAAGAAAACTGTTGCCTTTGACAGTTTCACTGATGAACACGGTAAATGATCAGTGACAGCAGAAACACAATAGAATCTGAAGGAATTGCAACAACACATTGCAGAAGTGAAAGGGTGTGTAGAGTCTGAAGAACTATGTTTAGTGCTTCACTATGATTTTGCTGAGAACTGGTCTGTAACTCTCCCACAAGAAGTACAAGGATATCATTGGAGTAATGACCACGTTTCAATTTTTACAGGAGTAACATGTTTTCAAAACCACAAGTGTTGCAGTTATAAGTGATGACTCAGGACATGACACAGCACGTACTTTGCTAGCAATGCGCAAAATTCTTCAACCACATACAGGGGCAGAGAAGATCATCATTATTTCTGATGGTTCTCCCAGTCATTTTAAAAATCCTTACCAGCTGTTTGCATTAAGCGAGTCGCTTGTGCCAACTGACTGGGTATACAGTGCTACTGGTCACGGGAAGGGGCCTTGTGATGGTGTAGGAGGCCTGCTGAAGCCCCACGCTACAAAACATCATCTTTCCAGACCAAATACAGCTGTGATTCAAAACGCTGAGGATTTTACGAGAGTCGTCAAATCTTACACATCTACAGCCCTCATTCTTTTGTCCAAAGAGGAAATCAAAGAATTCTGTGAGCACAAAAAAGAAGAATGGTCCAAACAAATTATGCCTGTGAAAGAAATGCAGAAGACACATTTTCCCCTGTGACTGGTGGATTGTAGAGATTATAGTCACCAGTTATGAGTTAAATGAAATTGTAGTGAACTTTATGCTACCACATGGACCAGCTGCTGGATATAGGTTTCCAGCTGGACAGCAACAACGCCATCAGTGCTCACTTCCTGTTCATAATGTTCTGAAGATTGTAAGTTCTCCAGTTCCTATTGGTTCAACAGGAAGGCATCACTCTCTATCAAAGGAAGATACTGAAGCAGTGGAACACACTTTTAGTTCACTGACTGGCTAATTTCAGTACAAAACAGAGTGCACAGAAGCTGTATACATTGAAACCTTTAAGTCCTTGGATCTTCCACATACATTTTGGAACCAATTAAAATGTTAGAAACATGAGTCTCTTACTCATCTTTCAAAACTAAAATTATGTTACATAAGGCTACGTTTTGATTTTTATGAGCCTGTTATGTGATAATGTGGAAATAAAACAGATTTTATTTGTGGTAAAAATTTAAATTGTTTATAAAACATGTTCAACCTAAAAGTGGAAGCTCTCCTTTTCAGGGAATGTAGAACTATATGGAACTATTCAACAGAAAAAAATCAAAATTTTATGGATTAGCATGTAGGGGAAGGGAAAAAAAATTATTATAAAAAAAAAAAGGAGGTCAGAACGTGTGACATTTGCCTGCTTTATTATCTCGTTGCTCGTCTTCGGTGTCGACTTACTGCATTGCTATACTGGCTGAAAAATAGGGGGGTTGAAACTTCCTGGCAGATTAAAACTGTGTGCCCGACCAAGACTCGAACTCGGGACCTTTGCCTTTCGCGGGCAAGTGCTCTACCATCTGAGCTACCGAAGCACGACTCACAGCCGGTACTCACAGCCTTACTTCTGCCAGTATCTCGTCTCCTACCTTCCAAACTTTACAGAAGCTCTTCTGCGAAACCATGCAGAACTAGCACTCCTGAAAGAAAGGATACAGCGGAGACATGGCTTAGCCACAGAGCACTTGCCCGCAAAAGGCAAAGGTCCCGAGTTCGAGTCTCGGTCGGGCACACAGTTTTAATCTGCCAGGAAGTTTCATATCAGCGCACACTCCGCTGCAGAGTGAAAATCTCATTCTAGGGGGGTTGAAGTATGACACTTACTACGTAAATGATGTAGCCGACAGTTGCACAGATGTATTTCACAGTTCTTTACTTTCACTGTTCACAGCCCCTCCCCCACCCCAATAATACACAGTTATATGGCCAGTGTACTATTGTTTAACTTTCAATAAGTCTCACTAATAGGTTGCAGGCAAACATCAGCATACTGCTACAATAGTTTACTGTTGAACATCTATGAGCAGTAAAAACCTAACCAAACATTTCACAGTCTTTCAAATAAATTGAACAGAAATTGTCATTGCTTTAACACACAGCCTATTGGTGTAACACTTATTTCACAGTTAAGTTGATGCATTGTTGTTGATCTAACCAATACGGGTTCCGCATCTGAAACTCGGCTAGGACTGACTGTCAGGACCAAAAATCAGGCCCTTACATATTATCACAATAATAGGCACTGAAACTACACATTGTTTGATGTTTAATTTACAGAAATCACAATTAAAACTTAACTCACTGAATTAACTGAATACATCAAAAAAATTGCGTCTTTTTAACAGTTTCTTCTACTACAGGGGTTAAGCCGTATTATTTGTTTAAATCATGAAATTGAAAAATACAGTTATGCAAACAATACTTTTGACAGAACTGGAAATTGATAAGGAATTAATTAGGAGCTGCCTTTGTTAACATGTTTTCTAATAGAGCCACATAGATTCTTTAAGAATATTATTAGTTGTTCCTCCAAATGTTTATAATTAGTACAGAATTTATATTTGTTTATAAGTCAACAACAGAATTTAAGTTACGAAACAATTACTGATTTCAGGGTATAACAAAAAATATTAACTAGGAATAGTCAAAATAAATTAGAAAATCAATTACATATCTGAAACTAAGCATATGACTAGATCTGGTGGTACATTCTTTAAAACTGAGGGCCAACCTATTTCTTTTATGAAAATGCAGATCATACTCACATATGTTAATGATAATTAGTTAAAAGTGAAAAAACAAATTTAAGCAGGCAGATGGCAAAACGAGGGGAAGTAAAAAAATTTCCCAGCTTGCTTCGTTACGAACACTATAGTAAAATAACCTAGACAGATAAGTCCAAATGGATTATTTCTTTGTAATCATAAAGCAATTATCTTTTGAAAAAAAAAAAAAAAAAAAAAAAAAAAAAAAAAAAAAAAAAAAAAAAAAAAAAAAATACAACAACAACAAAATATTTAGAACTATTCCAGAGATACAGCATTTAAAACTTTTTCCATAATTCACATCTTCAAAACGGTATGTGCAGTGCCATCTTTGGAGGGCTGCATCTCAGGGCAGATTTCTTTTGTACGGAAAAAAAAAAAAAAAAATAAAATAAAATAAAATAAAAATTTACATGTTCCTTACTTAGTCTTTCATTTTAACATATGCTAAATTCAATAATATGCCTGCCTGAATTGATATGGGCTATGCCAGTAACAATTAACTGCATTCCAGGGAGAGTGGAAATATATTTACCTTCAGCTACTATGGCGCGCACGCACGCACGCGCTCTCAGGCAATTCAAACCACACTGCCTGTGGGACTGCTGTCGCGCGCGCGGCGCCGCGCGCGCGCGTGCGCGCGCGTGCGCGCGCGCGCGTGCGCGTGCGCGTGCGCGTGTGTGTGTGTGTGTGTGTGTGTGTGTGTGTGTGTGTGTGTGTGTGTTGTCGTTGTTGACAAAGGCCTTAATGGTCAAAAGCTAGAATTGTGACAGTCTTTTTTTGTGCCTGTCTGAGAGTCAGCATCTTCACTATATGGTGAGTAGCAACTTTCCTTCTCAAATATTGTTACATTCCATCCTGGATTTTCCATTTTTTGAAAATGTTAATTCTGAGACTGGTGCAATCTGATACAATTTTTTCAGTAAAACAGAGACAGAAAGTAAGGAATTTACAATTTTAATAAAATACTAGGAAAGTCCAGAGTGGAATACAAACGAGTCAAGACAACAACTCAGTACATAACGGAAACATTGAACTGTGATAAGGAGCTGCAGAGATGAAAAAAAAAGAAAGTGTGTGTGTGTTTTTCATTGTTCTTGTTATACACACATAATCATTGTAACTGATCTGTGTTTAATAACATTTTACGGGTTACTACAACTTCTCTGTTTACAGAGCATAATTGTAAAGTAATGGTTTACAAAAAGAAAAGTTTTTTTTAAGGAAGCTAATGAACAAAAATTATTTACTAAGCTAGAGGGGGGTTTGATTATAAATAAGATTGGATGGCATATTCTTTCTCTAAATTGCCAATTACCTGAGGATGCAATCTGAAGCTGTATTAATATCAACTCCAACAAAGCTGACACATTCACTAACTATTTCATCCAAAGTTGCCACTAGCTTTTTCTCAGGAACATCATGCTGGTACATCCCAACACCTAGATGTTTTGGTTCTATCTTAACTAGTTCTGCCATAGGGTCCTGCAGTCTCCGTGCCACTGAAACTGTAACCAGGGAAGAGTAATGTAATTGAAATGGTACCAACAGTTCCATAAAATTTACAGAGATCCAACAACATTTTACACCCTTGCCATGAAACAATATATGAATGTGAGTACTAAAGTACACAACAACAACAAACATATACATAACACCACAAACACAATTTTTACTTTTGAGGAAAGAACAATGCAAATTAAAGTTCAAGAAGTTCTAAAACAGACAAACGTCATAAGATGAAATGCTGTACAAACTCTTTTTAAAATGGTCTACTAATGAAATAGTCAGAATGCAAAGCAATAGAACACTTCATGTAATGTGCAGATTATTTTTAAGATATGATTTCTAACATGCTAGAGAAAAACATTCTCCTCTATCCTACTTGTTGTTGTTGTTGTCGTCTTCAGTCCTGAGACTGGTTTGATGCAGCTCTCCATGCTACTCTATCCTGTGCAAGCTTCTTCATCTCCCAGTACCTACTGCAACCTAGATCCTTCTGAATTTGCTTAGTGTATTCATCTCTTGGTCTCCCTCTACGATTTTTACCCTCCACACTGCCCTCCAATGCTAAATTTGTGATCCCTTGATGCCTCAAAACGTGTCCTACCAACCGATCCCTTCTTCTAGTCAAGTTGTGCCACAAACTTCTCTTCTCCCCAATCCTACTCAATACCTCCTCATTAGTTACGTGATCTACCCACCTTATCTTCAGCATTCTATCCTACTTCTGAACCTCAATTTAGGTATCCAGTTACTGTTTTGTCACTGGGACAACACGCAATGTTTCCTTCTTCTAAACTTAATATGCACCCTGTGCTCTTCATGGACTTTGGAAGGACCTAGTCTACATTTGGGACGGCTCACCTCAGTATGCACACAGAGTGTCACTGAATTTCTCTCTCCCCTTGGCAACCATATCCCTAATGGGCTGTGTTACACGCCTAAGTATGAGCTCCAACTGCCAATAATCCCACCTTCTATGAATGCCTGGAGGCTTCCAAAGAAACAGAAGAGATGATTGCAGCTGGCTCAGGATCTTTACCAGCCACAAATACGCATGACACCTGTTTGAAGAAAAACGGGGAAGGCCTTTCTATTTGTCCCCTGAAAAGACTTTCACAGCATGCAACACCTTAAAATGACCTTCCACTCATGCACAGGTGAGGGATCAACCTCAATGTCAGCAGTAACCAGGCTGACCACAATAGCAGACTGATCGAGGGAGATGTGGGGCGTGCTGGATATCTCCTGGATCGCCACATCACCTTCTCCCCCCTCCCCCCTCTCCCCACCCTGCCCCCAGAGTGACGCCCACTGGCAACAGCCTCAAGTTGCATGACTGAAGCCAGCATCACATAGAGCTGTGAGCAGGTCCCCACTCAGCTTGCATCTTAACACGGTATTCACAGTCCCCACACGAGACACTGACAACCAAACAACAACGGCACATAGACAAATCTAAATAGGTAAGTCAATTTTACTTAGAAGCTCACAAAATGAACACACAAACAATCTACTCTCCTGATGTTGTTGGCACCTGACTGAGTTCTGTGCAATGGCTACTGGCTCTTCAAATTAAAACAAACAACAGTGGCAATTCAGATAGTGTAAATCTACATTACACATTTACAAAAATGCAAAAGCACGTGTAGAAATTTCTCTGGTCAGTACACAAAAGATAAAAAACATGAATTGTCAGTTTTAAACTAGAAGGTACAGAATTTCTCATCAGTAAAGAAGGAAATCACTTTAGAACACATATTTACTGGAAATTTTTTTCTCATTTTGGTACATACTACCCCCTCCAAAAAATATTGAAACCAAATAGCTTGCAGTATGAGAGAGGGGTTTAACAGTACTGAAGATAGCTCATAGCTCTTAAGGTATGCATTTTAGGGCCCATGTTTACTAGTCTTTTTTTCTGTACAGGTCCAGACTACCACCTATGAAAGTTGCCTGCCCTAAAATCTTGCAAGGGAAACTCCACATTGCAACCTTCTCAGATTTAGTGGCAAGAGAGCACACTGGACAGCCCATCAAAAACTGAACACAGATCAAGCATCAACACAGGAAGAAGGTGTGCTGAACTGTGAAAAAAAGAACAAAATAGGAACAGAGAATGAGCCAAGCTACAACTGCAACACTGAGTAAAGAAGAGAAGCAACAGCATCATGGTTAAGAGGTCATGGTGTTGGGCTGCAAATCGGGCGAGCCATGTTCAAATCTCCCTCGTGCCCTTCTCCCCCCCCCCCCCCCCCCCCCCCCCACCTCCACCACCACCACCACCGCTGTTCACTGTATTCAATTTTGTGCTTGTGTTATGGTGTAACGCCTGTTTACAACATTGAGGTGTAAGAAATGCACCTGTAATGAAGGTTGATTTTACACAGCTACTCTATTAGCAGCCCTAAGAAAGGGCTTTCGAATGGGAACCACAACCCTTTGATGACAAGGCAACAAGTCAACTGAATCCTCCACTGGAAAACACATCTGTTGTGTTATACAAGGCATTAGTGACAGTACGTGTGTCATATGATAGGACCCAATTTGTACGCCTGGTGAGTGAGTGAGAGGTGTCTCCTTGCCCATTTTAGGCGTTCGTATGAATGTGAATGTGATCATTCCCAAGGAAATGATGAAAATGTAATAGTCTGTCGCCATTTGGTGGGTAATTTTTTTTTTTTTTTAATTTTTATTTTGACAATGTGGGCTTTCTTTGTAGTAGTAACAATTACACATCCTGAAGTGTTAATATTAGCCAATATGAAATTGGGAAGACTGGCAAACTTGTACAGTATGCAGAATTTGAAGAAATATATGCATTTTAAACTGAAGGGCAGTGCAGCTACAATATTTTCGCTGAATTACAAGAACAAATTAGGTTACTCCCACAGGTAAAAATGGTAAAGGTGCATGTACCGAGGGACCATGTTTTGTTAAGTAAAGTTACTGCAATAATAAAAATGTGCTGGAATTTATGACGATGACAAATATTGTATAAAGAACTTCCAGACCGCAATGGATCCGTCTTGACTATAGTATAGAGGCTACAAAACCTAGGTCATACAAATGCAGTATAAAACAAATTGGGGACAGTGTAGGAGACTTGATCAAAAAACTAGCTACCGTATGTTCATCATGCTATACAAACTCTTTATAGTGGCCATCTCACACATTAATTTTTTATAAGTTTTGTACATAATGCAATGCAATTTGATTTTGATTTCACAGTGTGAGGCTAAGTGGGTGAAAAATATAATTCTTAGGAAGTGTCAATTTGGGGGAGGCAGGACTGTCTGAGGGTGACTGATAATAAATATGAGGGGACAACAATTAGTTATTCTGCTGCCTGTGGTAACAACAAGTAATTGGAGAAGTGTTTGTCTTCAGAATGAGTCATGTGAATAAAAATACTGAGAATGTGCTAGTGCCAAGTGATTTTCAGTATGGTTGTTTCATGTACAAAAATTACAGAAATAGGGGTTGGGTTTATGAATCAGAAGGGCTGGCAATAATAATTTAAGGTTTGTTGGGTACATGGATGACCTTGTTATATTCTTATTAGGGTAATTGATATAATGGAAGGAAACATTCCACGTGGGAAAAATTATATATAAAAACAAAGATGAGGTGACTTACCGAACAAAAGCGCTGGCAGGTCGATAGACACACAAACAAACACAAACATACACACAAAATTCAAGCTTTCGCAACAAACTGTTGCCTCATCAGGAAAGAGGGAAGGAGAGGGGAAGACGAAAGGAAGTGGGTTTTAAGGGAGAGGGTAAGGAGTCATTCCAATCCCGGGAGCGGAAAGACTTACCTTAGGGGGAAAAAAGGACAGGTATACACAAGCACATATCCATCCACACATACAGACACAAGCAGACATATTTCATAAGGTAAGTCTTTCCGCTCCCGGGATTGGAATGACTCCTTACCCTCTCCCTTAAAACCCACTTCCTTTCGTCTTCCCCTCTCCTTCCCTCTTTCCTGATGAGGCAACAGTTTGTTGCGAAAGCTTGAATTTTGTGTGTATGTTTGTGTTTGTTTGTGTGTCTATCGACCTGCCAGCGCTTTTGTTCGGTAAGTCACCTCATCTTTGTTTTTATACATAATTATTAGGGTAATTGAATAGAAAAGTAAAAATCCAAGGATACGTTTCTCAGTGAGATGGATAATCTGGAGAAAAGGAGTTTGTGGATTAGTAACGAGATAGTATGATGGGAGGATGAATAGACTGCAATGCCAGGCGGGATTTCTGGATCTACAGTGATGTTGTGTCACCAAGCTGAGTTGCTTGTGATGGTAATGAGAGTATGTTGGTCATGCTTGTAGGAAGATGATTGTAAATCGAAGTGCATTTAAGATTCCAGTTAAAGATTTTTCAAAGCATATTTTTGGAAAAATAATGAAATTATTTCTCTTGTAACACTCTCTATGCATCAATATCTTTAAAGCATAGATCCTGATAGGTCAGCTCACAGCGTATTAAAGAACTGTTACTATTCAGCATTGCTTATTAGTTAGGCTGAAGTTAAAAAAATATATAATTTCTCCCCAAACAGAAGGAATATATAATTGGTGACTGGATGGAAGGGTTTTTTTTTTTTTTTTTTTTTTTTTTTTTTTTTTTTTTTTTTTTTTTTTAAATAAATACAGGGGCACACTGCGCTCAGCATGTGTCATAGCAAAAAGAATAATGAATATCCAAATACAGTTATAATCACCTCACAGGGATATTAGATACCACAACACTGAAGTCGAGCAGGGCCAAAATTATTATCAGATCATGCAACATATTTTCTTCTGTTATCATGACAATTTTTTAAGGAATTGGAAATAGAAAAGAAAAGTATGGTATCTGACAATATTTCCACACTATACTGTGGAACAAAAGCAAACTGGTGCTTTTAAATTATTGTAATGTTGTTCTACCAAGAACTGATGGAAGATTCTGTTAACATGACAATATTTCTCTTTAAAACAACAAAAAATAAATTTTGCATCTATTACCTGCACTAATTAAATTGGGATCCATTGTAGGGAACTCCTTTTTGGCCTGAGGACTGCATGAGTAAATACTGGCACCTTGTTCACTAACAATTACAAATGATACATTAAATGGCTTGAACCAACCACAGGAGATCAACCGTGACAAATATTCCTCTGTCTCCCGACACGCCGTACCATTACCCAAGGCTATTACCTCACACCTGCAAAATAACATTCATGAATCAAGGAGGAGGAAGAGGAGGACTTAGGCAAAGCAGTTAATAATTATTATAGTAGGAGAGTTCTGGTAGAAGGTATGACAACTGAGTAATTATATAAAATTTTTGAAAGCAAATCTACATAAATTGCCCTATAAATTATGGAATCAATAATTGCAGATAGCTTCATACAAAACACAAAAACAAATTAGTGAAGAAACTATGAATGACACAGATAAAATCAAATAGAGATAATGTATGTAAGTAAATATGATAAACAATGAAGAAAATATAGCTGTTAGAAACAAAAATACAGAGACAAGGAATGAGCAACAGTAAAATCAAAATGATAGAGTCTACATCAGGCAAGTTACAACTTAAAAACTACAACCTAGTACAGACACACATAAACTGTTTATTATGAGAACAGATGCGACTACCTCTGACATCAAACTACAACAAACGGGGAAAAAGAAGAAGAAGAAGGAACACCCAGAAGACATGGTTGAATGTCAATACAACATAATACACATATACACCATTGGCAGGTATGTAAATGATTAAGAGTTACAAGTCTCTGTGACACACAGAACAGCCACCAGAGTGCATTAGCATTGTTACTAGGCCTGGTAGGGTATATAAGAAGCAAGAACAGCATCAGATGTTGATTGCTCACTGAGGACAACACAGACATGCCATGTAACATGTGAGACAGGATGTGTGACATTTTGAAAGGACCCTCATTGTGGGTCTCTAGTTGTATGGTTGGTTGAATTGTGTAGCATTTCGATTTTTGGATCACTCAGATGTGACAGTGGTCTAGTGTTGGACTTCATACTAATGTGAGGTCAGGCATAAGCATAATCAAGGTTCTGGTTGACGATATTTGATCACCACATGGGCAGAATTCCATACTGTGTACCAAGTACACTGTAACTCGTTCACATTTGTGCTTGTCGTCTGATAGTAAGTAATGGATTCCCTGCAACATCCTGCACACTGGTTGGAAACTAGCAGCAGCTGGACTAGGGGATTACCGTACCATTTGAGGCTGCCGTTAACACCACAACACAAATGGCTGTGTATGGAGTGGTTCCATGGCTGTGAAGCATGGACTGCTGATTGATGGTGTCACATTGTATTCAACAATGAGTCGCTGCTCTGCACTACCTTCATGGTAAGTATGGAGTCGACCTGGTAAGATGTCCCATTCTTCCCATGTTTTGGAGAGTCACAATGGTGTTACCTCTGGTGTTGTTGTGTAGGGAGCCATTGGCTGATAGTGATGAGGGAACTCTGGCAGCACAATGTTACATCACAGACATCCTGCATCCTCATGTGTACTATCTCATGTGACAATATACATGGTGCCATTTTCAACAGGATAATGCTCACCCACACATGGCACGTGTCTCTATGAACTGTCTGCGTGATGTTTGGATACTTCCGTAGCCAGCAAGATCTCGAGATCTGTCCCTGATAGAACATGTGTGGGACCATCTCGGACATCAACTCTGTCCCAGTTTCACTTTTCAGGATATCAAGGATCAGTTACAGCAGCAGTGGACCAGCTTGCCTCATGAAAGAATACATCATCTTTATGACACTCTCCCCAACTAAATCAGTGCATTCATCCAGTCGAGAGGGGGTGCAATGCCGAGCTTATAAGCGGGATCATACAGTCCAGTTCTTTATAAATTAAACTCGATTTTGTAATCATAGCCATGAAGTAACACCACATATCCTTCAACCTGTGAAGTTGCATTTCATTTTCTCATTCCCTTCAGGGTTCGTTCCTCTTTTTGTCAGGCATTGTATATTAGATCTTCTCAAATACTTGAATTCAGCAACACACTGACTCAATGTACTGATCACAAAGAAACATGCTGTAAGGATACTGTCCCTACTTCACAGATGAATTTCTGTATACATAGTATCTATATGTGGTTGGGTTATATTTATTAACTGTTGTGTATTAAGATTTTGCAAAAATTTTGATAAAATTGGAAAATAACAGCCAAACCATTGCAGAACTAAGTGTTTATCAATTGTGAACCATGGTTTCGACAAATATAAATTTTTTCTTCTTCAAAAGGAAAATAGAACTATTGAACAAATTATTACAAGATAGTTACAAATTTCATACAAAGAAGGAACTAAATTCAATAAACAAAAATTACAAATCTTTTAAAGACATGCATACTCACTCATAGAATCACATATTGACAACAACAGATGTTTGAGCCAAAAGGCTCTTGTCTAGTATGAAGTGCTCATCAACCACAGCTATCAACAGTTAAAATCCATAACTGAAGGTTGCAGCCCAATACTGTTGAGTTTTGTTGCACATTTGAAAATCAAGTGACACTGGATCCAGCAGACATTTAGCATGGCACACACTGTTGGGATTTGTCATAAAACATTTAAAATAAAACACACGTGACTTTGGATCCAAAAGGCATTTAATGTGGCACAGACAAGGCCGATGACATGCTGACTGACAAAGACACTCAGGGACTAGCCATAATAAACTAAGGTATGTGGCACTTGTTGCGTGAATGACTATGTGCATAGCCACACTGAGCAGTGAATACCTAGTAAAATGGTTAATGGCTAGAATTAAATCAGAATAAGAAAAAGGGGGGTAGGCATTAATGTCATATGGTATGTAAAGAGGAAGTAGGCTTAGGCAAAAGTGTTAATTGTTTGCACATACGTGCAGAAAGCAGCACAAGAAGAACTGTTAAATAAATACAGGAATGTGCCAAATAACAGTATCTAAAACAATACACTTTGTAGCACATGTCAACTTTGTGTAAAAAGGCATAAATACGTGAAGCCGTATCAAGCAGCTCTCAATTAACTTAAAATAAAAGATATTTACAAAAAGGAGGGAATTTACAGATTACAATACAAGCAAAAAAGGTGGTGAGGGGTTGGGGTGGGCTGGGGTAATTATAACCTATGAGGTAATATACCAGGTAAAGTAGCTGTGAATGATTAAGCATGCTATGTGAACAAATTAAAATCTTGTGGCAGTAGCATCTGAGGAAAGCAAAGCAGAATGCAGCGTAAACTGTGAATAGAAACAGAATATATATATAGCTGCACTTAGCAGTAAGTACATCACTTGAATGAACTGGACACTTAAAAATGGAAGGTATAAGCAGATTAAAATACAATAGAAAAGTGGGTTGGGGATGGGGGAAGAGGGGATGAACCATGAGAGTACATTATAAATGAAATAATAAAACAGAGAAAGTAGTTATGAATTACAAAGTATGTTATGTGAAATTACAAACTGAAAGTAGGATTCATAACAAAGTAGAATTCTGAAGAAAACAAACATCATGTGGAGGCCAACAGCAAGCAGTAAATTGGCTAACCAGCCAGAAGTAGTGGCACAATTACTGGCACAATGCCTTCAGGAAATGTCTATTTGCAATCTGAAGTTAACTGTTTAAAATACTACTGTCATTGTTCGCTAAATGTTTGAAAATTTCAAGTTCTTGCCATAAATCTAATTTCCTCCCTTTTATCTCGTTGGGTAGAATTACGGTATCATTTAAATCCTTCACAGCATAATCAACAATATGCACACATTCCATGAAGATGGAATGGTGTATATTATCACCTTTCTTTCCCGATAGATGTTCTTGTATCTCACTTTGATTGTTCTACCTATTTGTCCTATATAATAACTGGGGCAGTTCCTGCAAATCATTTTGTAGATACTTGAACTAGAGAACGGACACTCAACAGTTCTCATAGCGTGCAGATGATTTTTTTTTTTTTTTTTTTTTTTTTTTTTTTTTTTTTTTTTTTTTTTTTTTTTTTTTTTTTTGAGGATATGGTCTGCTAAATTTTGCCCGCTTCCTTTGTTGTTGGCAATGTGTTTCAACATAGTGATTTCATTCTGTAATACCAAGTTTAACTTTAAAACAGCAATGTTAATGGCCAGCATGCAGTCATGTTTTCACAGAGAGAATATATCTTATGTGTAAACCTACTGATACATTCCATATCATAACTAGATGTCAGGGAACATGAAAATACTAAATTCAACAAAACATAATTAACAATTAGTAAACAATTAAAACTAATTGAAAGAAATCTTATCAAAGATAACAGATGGTTGACAGAAGATATTAACAGAAGTTTATAAGTACTGCTTACTGAAATTAAGGAAGTTGTGCGAGTGTCATTATATACAAATACTTTTTACGTGAAGGTTTCTCATGAGTAGCAAATGAATTATGTGAACACCAGCAGCAGGAATTCAGAACTCTAAAGGAAGACCACACTGAGCAGAACTGCACTACAGCAGAGCAGCTTGGCACCATGTGGCTCTATTTAATAGAACGCATTTGAACTGCAGCAGTGCAACAATAAGTAGCATATTCTGCATGTGAGTCATTCAGCTACCTCCGAACAATAGATACATGGATGTGGTAATAATTTCTTTATGGGAGGAAAAAGACTAATTTTATTTATGCGAACACAGGTGACCTTGGAAAGAATAGAGAAGCAGGGATCTTTTCACAATCAGGTTTGTTGGAATTTTGTGAACAATATATTTTGTGTGAGATGGCGGCAAAGTTCATCATGTGAAATATAATAGACCTCTGGTGCTATTGTATGCTCTGAGTTTTGTGTGTGTAATATAATGTCCATGAACCATGGACCTTGCCGTTGGTGGGGAGGCTTGCGTGCCTCAGCGATACAGATAGCCGTACCGTAGGTGCAACCACAACGGAGGGGTATCTGTTGAGAGGCCAGACAAACATGTGGTTCCTGAAGAGGGGCAGCAGCCTTTTCAGTAGTTGCAGGGGCAACAGTCTGGATGATTGACTGATCTGGCCTTGTAACATTAACCAAAACAGCCTTGCTGTGCTGGTACTGCGAACGGCTGAAAGCAAGGGGAAACTACAGCCGTAATTTTTCCCGAGGACATGCAGCTTTACTGTATGATTAAATGATGATGGCGTCCTCTTGGGTAAAATATTCCGGAGGTAAAATAGTCCCCCATTCGGATCTCCGGGCGGGGACTACTCAAGAGGACGTCGTTATCAGGAGAAAGAAAACTGGCATTCTACAGATCGGAGCGTGGAATGTCAAATCCCTTAATCGGGCAGGTAGGTTAGAAAATTTGAAAAGGGAAATGGATAGGTTAAAGTTAGATATAGTGGGAATTAGTGAAGTTCGGTGGCAGGAGGAACAAGACTTTTGGTCAGGTGAATACAGGGTTATAAATACAAAATCAAATAGGGGTAATGCAGGAATAGGTTTAATAATGAATAAAAAAATAGGAGTGTGGGTTAGCTACTACAAACAGCATAGTGAACGCATTATTGTGGCCAAGATAGACACAAAGCCCATGCCTACTACAGTAGTACAAGTTTATATGACAACTAGCTCTGCAGATGATAAAGAAATTGATGAAATGTATGACGAAATAAAAGAAATTATTCAGATAGTGAAGGGAGATGAAAATTTAATAGTCATGGGTGACTGGAATTCGTCAGTAGGAAAAGGGAGAGAAGGAAACATAGTAGGTGAATATGGATTGGGGGGAAGAAATGAAAGAGGAAGCCTCCTTGTAGAATTTTGCACAGAGCATAACTTAATCATAGCTAACACTTGGTTCAAGAATCATGAAAGAAGGTTGTATACCTGGAAGAATCCTGGAGATACTAAAAGGTATCAGATAGATTACATAATGGTAAGACAGAGATTTAGGAACCAGGTTTTAAATTGTAAGACATTTCCAGGGGCACATGTGGATTCTGACCACAATCTATTGGTTATGACCTGTAGATTAAAACTGAAGAAACTGCAAAAAGGTGGGAATTTAAGGAGATGGGACCTGGATAAACTAAAAGAACCAGAGGTTGTACAGAGATTCAGGGAGAGCATAAGGGAGCAATTGACAGGAATGGGGGAAAGAAATACAGTAGAAGAAGAATGGGTAGCTCTGAGGTATGAAGTAGTGAAGGCAGCAGAGGATCAAGTAGGTAAAAAGACGAGGGCTAATAGAAATCCTTGGGTAACAGAAGAAATATTGAATTTAATTGATGAAAGGAGAAAATATAAAAATGCAGTAAATGAAGCAGGAAGATAGGAATACAAACGTCTCAAAAATGAGATCGACAGGAAGTGCAAAATGGCTAAGCAGGGATGGCTAGAGGACAAATGTAAGGATGTAGAGGCTTGTCTCACTAGGGGTAAGATAGATACTGCCTACAGGAAAATTAAAGAGACCTTTGGAGAGAAGAGAACCACTTGTATGAACATCAAGAGCTCAGATGGAAACCCAGTTCTAAGCAAAGAAGGGAAAGCAGAAAGGTGGAAGGAGTATATAGAGGGTCTATACAAGGGCGATGTACTTGAGGACAATATTATGGAAATGGGAGAGGATGTAGATGAAGATGAAATGGGAGATAAGATTCTGCGTGAAGAGTTTGACAGAGCACTGAAAGACCTGTGTCGGAACAAGGCCCCCGGAGTAGACAACATTCCATTGGAACTACTGACGACCTTGGGAGAGCCAGTCCTGTCAAAACTCTACCATCTGGTGAGTAAGATGTATGAAACAGGCGAAATACCCTCAGACTTCAAGAAGAATATAATAATTCCAATCCCAAAGAAAGCAGGTGCTGACAGATGTGAAAATTACCGAACTATCAGTTTAATAAGCCACAGCTGGAAAATACTAACACGAATTCTTTACAGACGAATGGAAAAACTAATAGAAGCCGACCTCGGGGAAGATCAGTTTGGATTCCGTAGAAATGTTGGAACACGTGAGGCAATACTAACCTTACGACTTATCTTAGAAGAAAGATTAAGAAAAGGCAAACCTACGTTTCTAGCATTTGTAGACTTAGAGAAAGCTTTTGACAAAGTTAACTGGAATACTCTGTTTCAAATTCTGAAGGTGGCAGGGGTGAAATACAGGGAGCGAAAGGCTATTTACAATTTGTACAGAAACCAGATGGCAGTTATAAGAGTCGAGGGGCATGAAAGGGAAGCAGTGGTTGGGAAAGGAATGAGACAGGGTTGTAGCCTCTCCCCGATGTTATTCAATCTGTATATTGAGCAAGCAGTAAAGGAAACAGAAGAAAAATTCGGAGTAGGTATTAAAATTCATGGAGAAGAAGTAAAAACTTTGAGGTTCACCTATGACATTGTAATACTGTCAGAGACAGCAAAGGACTTGGAAGAGTAGTTGAACGGAATGGACAGTGTCTTGAAAGGAGGATATAAGATGAACATCAACAGAAGCAAAACGAGGATAATGGAATGCAGTCAAATTAAATCGGGTGATGCTGAGGGGATTAGATTAGGAAATGAGACACTTAAAGTAGTAAAGGAGTTTTGCTATTTAGGGAGTAAAATAACTGATGATGGTCGAAGTAGAGAGGATATAAAATGTAGACTGGCAATGGCAAGGAAATCGTTTCTGAAGAAGAGAAATTTGTTAACATCGAGTATAGATTTAAGTGTCAGGAAGTCGTTTCTGAAAGTATTTGTATGGAGTGTAGCCATGTATGGAAGTGAAACATGGACGATAACCAGTTTGGACAAGAAGAGACTAGAAGCTTTCGAAATGTGGTGCTACAGAAGAATGCTGAAGATAAGGTGGGTAGATCACGTAACTAATGAGGAGGTATTGAATAGGATTGGGGAGAAGAGAAGTTTGTGGCACAACTTGACTAGAAGAAGGGATCGGTTCGTAGGACATGTTTTGAGGCATCAAGGGATCACAAATTTAGCATTGGAGGGCAGCGTGGAGGGTAAAAATCGTAGAGGGAGACCAAGAGATGAATACACTAAGCAGATTCAGAAGGATGTAGGTTGCAGTAGGTACTGGGAGATGATGAAGCTTGCACAGGATAGAGTAGCATGGAGAGCTGCATCAAACCAGTCTCAGGACTGAAGACCACAACAACAACAACAATATAATGTTCCTTGGTTGTTGTGTTCGATGTATTTTACCTGGAAGTGCAAATATAGTTACTGGCACTAAATGTCTTTTATTCACTATTACTTATTCAACTGTGTCGACTCTAATAGGTTACAGGCCCAGCGACGCATTTGGAATAAGTATATCCATAATACAGTAGTGAGAAAGTATTGGAGAAGTTCCAAGTAGTGCACTTAAGTGAAGTACAAGTTATGCTTACAAGAGGAATGCAACTCTTTTGTATTATTCTTCAGTATTATTTTCTATGTTAAGAAAGATCAAAGTTACTGTTAAAATGAGCGCGGTGCAAATTTCACAGATTGAAAGACTTACAAGTCATGCAAACTATCCAAATTTGGAAATTTTCAGTAGAAGTGTATTTACGTTTGGACGACATATGGGATGTGGTGCAGGGGACAATGAAATCCACAGTTCAGAATTATTCAAGTATGGATAGGAAAGCAAAATCAAAGTTGATATTACTCGTTGACTCAGTGAATTATGTTCACATTGAAAAAGCTGCAACAGTGAAAGAAATTTGGGACAAATTATTAAGTGCATTTGAGGATGGAGGTCTTACAAGGAAAGTAGGATTATTACGTGAGTTAATTACCACTCAGCTGGACAAATGCAAGAGTCTAGACGAATACATCAACAAAATAATAGGCACATTGAACCTAATGAGAAACATTGGGTTTGAGATCACTGCCCGAAAGGTGGCTGGAAAGCCCTGGACGACACTGTTAAAGTGAAAATCTTACAGGATGTAAAGAGTAGTTCAAGCTGTCATATATTGGAGAAGGAAACTACATCTGCTCTTTATTCAAAAAACAAAAAGAAGAAATCAGTAAGGTGCTGTAGATGTCAGAAAGGGGGGGGGGGGGGCATATTGCATCTCAGTGCAGACAAAAAGTAAATCTAAGGTCAGACTCGCAGCAAAAGAGGTATGTTGCTGATAGCCCAGAGAGAGGGACCAATAATAAAAGGTAAGGCACTCTCATGATTCTATTCTTTTGGAAATGTGGCAATCGTCAACTGGAATGGATTTTAGACTCAGGTGCATCTGTGCATATTGTTAAAGACAAATCTCTTCTTTATGATGTTAAACAATATTTTATTCAAAACGTTAGTCTAAGCTGGCAACTGATTTAATAGTGTAGGATCTGCTATATGACAATCAATTTGACTTTAGCAACGGTAAAGGCATCAGATATGCAGCTTTGACACTGTGCCTGACAGATGAAGCAAGACTTAGAAAGATCAATATGTTTTCATAGAACATGTCAACTTAGAAAAAAGGTTCGACAATGTAAAATGGTGCATGTGTTAGAAATTCTTAGAGAAATAGGTGTAAGCTATACAACAATGAGTGTAATATACAATATGTGTAAGAAACAATACGGAAAAGTAAAACTGGAAGACCAAGAACAAAATGCTCATTTTAGAAATGGTATAAGACATGAATTCATCTTCATTCTACTCTTCACTCTAAACAACTGAAGAAGAAATATTCAGGGAAAAAGGATATCAATGATATGATTCACTTTTGGCAGGGTTATTATCAGTGAAATTGAGAAGGAACTACACACCTGTTAAATGTAATTAACAATCTCATGAGCACAAGGTACAGACAAAGAGGGACTTGAAGAAAGGCAATAGTAATGAGGAGTGCCAGAAATAAGATTAACAATGAACTTAGCATCAAAACTAGGGACTACGAAGTAGATAAAGTAAATAAATTGTACTGCCTTGGAAGCAAAATAGCACATGAAGGATGAAGAAAGAAGGAAACAAGAAGCAGATTAGCATAGGTATGGAGGAGATTCCTCATTAAGGAAGGTGTAGTAGTGTCAAGCATCACCCCTAATTTGAAGAAGAAATTTCTAACAAGGGAACCTCCCCACCGCACCCCCCTCAGGTTTAGTTATAAGTTGGCACAGTGGATAGGCCTTGAAAAACTGAACACAGATCAATTGAGAAAACAGGAAGAAGTTGTGTGGAACTGTGAAAAAATAAGCAAAATATACAAACTGAGTAGTTCATGGGAACATATGCAACATCAAGGACAATAGGATCGCAGGAGCGCAATGGTCTCGTGGTAACGTGAGCAGCTGTGGAAAGAAAGGTCCTTGGTTCAAATCTTCCATTGAGTGAAAATTTTTATTTTTTATTTTCAGTTTATGTGACAAACTCTTATGTTTTCATCACTTTTTTGGGAGTGATTATCACATCCACAAGAAAACCTAAATCGGGCAAGGTAGAAGAATCACCAAGTGTACAAGTTAGGTGGGTCGACAACATATTCCTGTCATGTGGTGCACATGCCGTCACCAGTGTCGTATAGAATATATCAGATGTGTTTTCCTGTGGAGGAATCGGTTGACCTATGACCTTGCGATCAAATGTTTTCGGTTCCCATTGGAGAGGCACGTCCTTTCGTCTACTAATCGCACGGTTTTGCGATGCGGTCGCAAAACACAGACACTAAACTTATTACAGTGAACAGAGATGTCAATGAACGAACGGACAGATCATAACTTTGCAAAAATAAATAAAGTAAAATTTTCACTCCAGGGAAGACTTGAACCAAGGACCTCTCGTTCTGCAGCTGCTCACGCTACCACGGGACCACGGCGCTCCTGAGCTCATATTGTGCATGATGTTGCCTATGTGGCCCATGGACTACTCAGTTTGTATATTTTGCTTATTTTTTCACAGTTCCAAACAACTTCTTCCTGTTTTCTCAATTGATCTGTGTTCAGTTTATCAAGGCCTATCCACTGTGCCAACTTATAACTAAATCTGAGGGGGGTGCGATGGGGAGGTTCCCTTGTAAGAATGTACATTTGGAGAGTAACACTATATGGAACTGAAACTTGTACTGTGGGAAAACTGGGAAAGAAGAAAATAAGAAGTATTTGAGATGTGGTGCTACAGAATGATGTTGAAAATTAAGTGGACTGATAAGAAATGAAGAGGTTCCCTCAGAATTGTCAAGGAGAGGAACATGAGGAAAACACTAAAGAGAAGAAGGGATGGGATGAAAGGACATGTGTGAATACACTAAGGAAAAACTTTCAGGGTGCTTTAGGGAGCTGTTGCGGGTAGATACCATAAAGGAGACGAGAGGTTGGAATATATCCAACAAATGGTGAAGGATGTTGGGTGCAAGTGTTACTCTGAGATGAGGGTTTGGCTTAGGAGATTAATTTGTGGTGGGCTGCATCAAAACAGTCAAAATACTGACCCCCCCCCCCTCCCCCCCCCCCCCCCAACAAATGAATACAAAAATAAAAATAAAATAAAAATTTGTGTAGCAGATTAAGCATGTTTCCCAGTTAATCTTCGGAACAGCGTGTTGTATAATGCCTTACATGCTGCATACTGCTAACAGTGAACAGACTCTGGCCAAAGCCATAAGTGGAAGTTTGCACGGCACCGCAGAAGCTCTGAAGAAGAGATGAGTGGAACTTTTCCATCTTGTACGGGTCTCTGAAGATTTAAACCAGTTTTCTTTTTTCTGTATCTGATACATATTCGTGAACCTCTGTTCAGCAGAACAGGATATGTTTCACTGTACATTAGAAAATGAATTAAGTTGTTACATTAAATGTTTCATAGTAAGTGAAAATTGTGAACTAAATTTTAAACATTAGACTTCAGAACCAGACATTTCTGACAGTCTCAGAGGAAGCATTTGGGAACAATTGACAAGAATAGGGGAAAGGAATACAGTAGAAGAAGAATGGGTGTCTTGAGAGATAAAATAATAACGGCAGCAGAGGATCAAGTATGTAAAAAGACGAGGGCTAGTAAAAATCCTAGGTGACATATGAGTAACTGAATTTAATTCACGAAAGGAGAAAATATGAAAACATTGTAAATGAAACAGGCTAAAGGAAATACAAACGTCTAAAAATGAGATCAACAGGAAGTGCAAAACGGCTAAGCAGGAATGGTTAGAGGACAAATGTAAGGATTTAGCACATTTCACAAGGGGAAAGATAGACACTGCCTATGGGAAAATTAAAGAGGCCTTCGGAGAAAATAGAAGCAGCTGCATGAATATCAAGAACTTAGATCGTAAAGCAGTCCCAAGCAAAGAAGGGAAGGTTGAAAAGTGGAAGGACTATATAGAGTCTTATACAAGGGAGATGTACTTGAGGGCAATATTACAGAAATGGAAGATGATGTAGATGAAGATGAGATGGGAGACATTAGTGCAAGAAGGATTTGACAGAGCACTTTCCATTCGAACTACTAATAGCCTTGGGAGAGACAGCCATGACAAAACTCTTTCATATGGTGAGCAAGATGTATGAGACAGACGAAATACTGTCAGACTTCAAGAAGAATATAATAAATCTATTTCCAAAGAAAGCAGGTGCCGACAGATGTGAATATTATCAAACTATCAGTTTAATAGGTCATGGTTGTGAAATACTAACACCAATTCTTTACAGATAAATGGAAAAATTGGTAGAAGTGGGCCATGGGGAAGATCAGTTTGGATTCCGGAAAAATGTGGGAACATGCAAGGCAATACTGACCTCTATGACTTCTCTGAGCAGATAGGTTAAAGAAAGAAAAACCTCGTTTACAGCATCTGTAGACTCAGAGACAGTCTTTGACAATGCTGACTACAATATCAGGTCTAGACATATGAACCAGAATTTCCCTATAGATGGTGCTAGCCATCAATGTAGGGCCCATGAGACTGCACCTGCAGCACTATCTGCTTCCTGTAAGAGCTGACGACGAATGTCAACACACAGTGACCTAAGTTCCATACATAGGTAACTGTTTCAGTTATAAATATTTGTCATGTATTATTATTTTTCTGACATGTTCTACATTCTGGAGGACCTCCTTACTACGGATCAATTGGAATGAAAGTAAACATGTCCAGTTTTGTGCCTACAAACTACGATTTGTGGACAGCATTGGTTTTCTGTTATCATTTGAAGAAAACTGTTGCAGAATCGCATCGAATGCTTGATACTTTCAGCGAACATGCTCTTGGAAAAACACAGTGTTTTGACTGGTTAAAAAAATTCAAAAGTGGTGATTTTGACATGAGAAATGACAAGTGTGGAAAATCATGAAAAAGTTCGAAGACAATGAATTGCAGGCCTTATTGGATGATGATGATACTCGAACTTAACAGGAACTCGCAGAACAATTCAAAGTGACGCAGAAAGCTGTTTCTCTTCGGCTGAAAGCTATGGGAAAGGTGCAGAAAATGGGTTCTGCATGAACTGAATGAAAGACAACAAGCAAGTAGAAAGATCACTTGTGAAATGCTGCTCGCAAGATACAAAAGAAAGTCATTTCTCCATAGAATAGTAACCAGCAATGAAAAATAGATATATTTTGAGAATCAAAAGTGTCGTAAATTATGGGTGAATATACGCAAAGCATCGACATCCACTGCAAGCCAAAATTACTTTGGAAAGAAGACAATTGCTCTGTGTTCGGTGGGATCAGAAGGGTGTCATCTATTATAAGCTGCTAAACTCTGGCGAAACCGTCAACACTGATCACTGCCAACAGCAAATGAACGATTTAAATCGAGCATTATGTGAGAAATGACCAGAATATGGAAGAAGGCAACACAAAGTCTTATTGCTCCATGATAACGCCCCATCACACACGGCAAAACAGTTCAGGGAAACGATTGAGGCATTCAGTTGGGAAATACTAGGGCATGCAGCTTATTCTCCAGGTTTGACTCATCCGATTAGCATCTATTTGCATCACTGGGGCATGCTCTCACTGAACAATGCTTCAATTTGTACGAAAATGTACGAAAATGGTTCGCTTCAAAAGAACTGTGTTTTTAGTGTGACATTCACAGTGTCCCAGAGAGGTGGGAGAAATTTATAAATAGCAATGGAGATTATTTTGAATAAAGTATTGTTTACCAGTTTGAAACAACAGATGTGTAATTATTTCAAACAAATTCTGGTTTCATACTTCTGCACCTGGTACTCTCCTTGGAATTCTGAGGAAAGTAAGGGAAAAATGCAGGGAGCAGAAGGCTACTTACAACTTGTACAGAAACCAGATGGCAGTTATAAGAGTCAAGGGGCAAGAAAGGGAAGCTGTGGTTGAGAAGGGAATGAGACATTGTTGTAGCCTATTCCCTATGTTACTCAATCTGTATATTGAGCAAGCAATAAAGGAAACAAAACAAAAATTTGGAGCACAAGTTTAAATCCAGAGAGAGGAAATAAAGTCTTTGAGGTTTGCAAGTGACACTGCAAATCGGTCAGAGAGAGGAAAGCTCTAGGTAGAGCAGTTGAATGGAATGGACAGACTCCTGAAAGGAGGACTTGAAACGAACATCAACAAAAGCGAAATGAAGGTAATGAAATGTGCTCGAATTAAATCACTTGAAGCTGAAGGAATCAGATTAGGAAATAGGACACTTAAAGCAGTAGAGGACTTTCGCTATTTGGGCAGCAAAATAACTGACGACTGCCAAAGTAGGGAGGATATAAAATGTAGACTAGCAACGGGATTAAAAGTGTTTCTGAAGAAGAGGAATTTCCTAATGCTGAGTACGGAGTGAACGGTCAGAAAGTATTTTTTGAAACTATTTGTATGGAGCGAAGCCACGTATGGAAGTTAAACATGGATGATAAACAGTTTAAACCAGAAGAGAATAGAAATTTTTGAAATGTGGTACTACAGAAGAATGCTGATGATAAGATGGGAAGATTATGTAACTACTGAGGATGCACTAAATAGAATTGGGGAGCAAAGAAATTTGTGCACAACTTGACTAGAAGAAGGGATCAGTTGCTAGGACACATTCTGAGACATCAAGAGTCACCAATTTAGTATTGGAGAGAAGTTTGTGGGGGTTACAAATTGTAGGGGAGAGACCAAGAGATGAATACAGTAAGCAGGTGCAAAAGCATGTAGGTTGCAGTAGTTATCTGGAGATGAAGAGGCTTACATTGAGCAGAGTAGCATGGAGAGCTATAAGAAACCAGTCTTCGGACTAAAGACCACAACAATAACAAACAATGATATGTGTGTGTGTGTGTGGGGGGGGGGGGGGATATGCTGTTCAACTCTTCTTGGGACATAAGCTCTCAAAATTTTAACAGTAAACCTCTCCATGATGCACATCATCTCTTTTGTAGCATCTGCTACTGGAGTTTATTGAGGATCCACCTCTCTCCTTCTGAGTAAATTAACCATAGCTGAAATGTATCGCTGTTCATTGGGTCTTCACTATAACTTACATTAATCCTACTTAATAAGAGTTATAGACCAATGAACAGTAATCACGAATCAGTTGAAATTTTATGACAGTTATTGTTTCCAATAATCTGTCATCTACACTACAATTGAAAAGCAGTTCATCTCTCTCCTATTTCTGAGAATTATGTTACATTTATTATCTTTCAGGTTCATGTGATAGCCCCTCGCGGGCCTTTAAAAACAAATGAAATGATATGGTGGCCCTCAACTATGTACCCTCAGACTCAAAGTTGAAATATTAAAAGGTTTTGGCTGGCTTCATTGTCTAGGGGCTATGACACATAGTTGCCACATTTCAAGCTGAATACTATTAAGTCTACAGTATTGCTGTTGCTGTGGTCTTCAGTCCTGAGACTGGTTTGATGCAGCTCTCCATGCTACTCTATCCTGTGCAAGCTTTTTCATCTCCCAGTACCTACTGCAACCTACATCCTTCTGAATCTGCTTAGTGTATTCATCTCTTGGTCTCCCTCTACGATTTTTACCCTCCACGCTGCCCTCCAATACTAAATTGGTGATCCCTTGATGCCTCAGAACATGTCCTACCAACCGATCCCTTCTTCTGGTCAAGTTGTGCCACAAACTTCTCTTCTCCCCGATCCTATTCAATACTTCCTCATTAGTTATGTGATCTACCCATCTAATCTTCAGCATTCTTCTGTAGCACCACATTTCGAAAGCTTCTATTCTCTTCTTGTCCAAACTATTTATCGTCCATGTTTCACTTCCATACATGGCTACACTCCATACGAATACTTTCAGAAATGACTTCCTGACACTTAAATCAATACTGGATGTTAACAAATTTCTCTTCTTCAGAAACGCTTTCCTTGCCATTGCCAGCCTACATTTTATATCCTCTCTACTTCGACCATCATCAGTTATTTTGCTCCCCAAATAGCAAAACTCCTTTACTACTTTAAGTGCCTCATTTCCTAATCTAATTCCCTCAGCATCACCCGACTTAATTACATTACATTCCATTATCCTTGTTTTGCTTTTGTTGATGTTCATCTTATATCCTCCTTTCAAGACACTGTCCATTCCATTCAACTGCTCTTCCAAGTCCTTTGCTGTCTCTGACAGAATTACAATGTCATCGGCGAACCTCAAAGTTTTTATTTCTTCTCCATGAATTTTAATACCTACTCCAAATATTTCTTTTGTTTCCTTTACTGCTTGCTCAATATACAGATTGAACAACATCGGGGAGAGGCTACAACCCTGTCTTACTCCCTTCCCAACCACTGCTTCCCTTTCATGTCCCTCGACTCTTATAACTGCCATCTGGTTTCTGTACAAATTGTAAACAGCTTTTCGCTCCCTGTATTTTACCCCTGCCACCTTTAGAATTTGAAAGAGAGTATTCCAGTCAACATTGTCAAAAGCTTTCTCTAAGTCTACAAATGCTAGAAACGTAGGTTTGCCTTTCCTTAATCTTTCTTCTAAGATAAGTCTTAAGGTCAGTATTGCCTCACGTGTTCCAGTGTTTCTACGGAATCCAAACTGATCTTCCCCGAGGTTGGCTTCTACTAGTTTTTCCATTCGTCTGTAAAGAATTCGTGTTAGTATTTTGCAGCTGTGACTTATTAAGCTGATAGTTCGGTAATTTTCACATCTGTCAACACCTGCTTTCTTTGGGATTGGAATTATTATATTCTTCTTGAAGTCTGAGGGTATTTCGCCTGTTTCATACATCTTGCTCACCAGATGGTAGAGTTTTGTCAGGACTGGCTCTCCCACGGCCGTCAGTAGTTCCAATGGAATATTGTCTACTCCGGGGGCCTTGTTTCGACTCAGGTCTTTCAGTGCTCTGTCAAACTCTTCACGCAGTATCATATCTCCCATTTCATCTTCATCTACATCCTCTTCCATTTCCATAATATTGTCCTCCAGTACATCGCCCTTGTATAGACGCTCTATATACTCCTTCCACCTTTCTGCTTTCCCTTCTTTGCTTAGAACTGGGTTTCCATCTGAGCTCTTGATATTCATACAAGTCGTTCTCTTATCTCCAAAGGTCTCTTTAATTTTCCTGTAGGCGGTATCTATCTTACCCCTAGTGAGATAGGCCTCTACATCCTTACACTTGTCCTCTAGCCATCCCTGCTTAGCCATTTTGCACTTCCTGACGATCTCATTTTTGAGACGTTTGTATTCCTTTTTGCCTGTTTCACTTACTGCATTTTTATATTTTCTCCTTTCATCAATTAAATTCAATATTTCTTCTGTTACCCAAGGATTTCTACTAGCCCTCGTCTTTTTACCTACTTGATCCTCTGCTGCCTTCACTACTTCATCCCTCAAAGCTACCCATTCTTCTTCTACTGTATTTATTTCCCCCATTCCTGTCAATTGCTCCCTTATGCTCTCCCTGAATCTCTGTACAACCTCTGGTTCTTTTAGTTTATCCAGGTCCCATCTCCTTAAATTCCCACCTTTTTGCAGTTTCTTCAGTTTTAATCTACAGGTCATAACCAATAGATTGTGGTCAGAGTCCACATCTGCCCCTGGAAATGTCTTACAATTTAAAACCTGGTTCCTAAATCTCTGTCTTACCATTATGTAATCTATCTGATACCTTTTAGTATCTCCAGGGTTCTTCCATGTATACAACATTCTTTCATGATTCTTAAACCAAGTGTTAGTTATGATTATGTTGTGCTCTGTGCAAAATTCGACCAGGCGGCTTCCTCTTTCATTTCTGTCCCCCAATCCATATTCACCTACTATGTTTCCTTCTCTCCCTTTTCCTACACTCGAATTCCAGTCACCCATGACTATTAAATTTTCGTCTCCCTTCACAATCTGAATAATTTCTTTTATTTCATCATACATTTCTTCAATTTCTTCGTCATCTGCAGAGCTAGTTGGCATATAAACTTGTACTACTGTAGTAGGCGTGGGCTTCGTATCTATCTTGGCCACAATAATGCGTTCACTATGCTCTTGAGTATACAATATGAATATACACACGAATCAAATGGTCGAAGGTTTCTATTACTCGGCAATTGTGAATTTTGGACGTAACATAGACATTTATACATGAAAGACTGCAATCAAATAAATTCTGTAGGTACTATTTTAATGTGTTTACATGATGAGTACGATAGCAGAAGTACCTTTAAGAATGCCCTTTATTACGAAAACACACTTATTGGTGTTGATGGTCCAGCAATTAAATAAAATGTAAGTTGAATAACAGGAAAACAATAGATTCCTACTTCACGTAATTAATTATGAACAACAGCATAGCTCATGAGATATTCACTTCTAAACACATACTACGTCTTCACTGCAGAAGCCACAGAAATCTCACAAGTGCACAAGTTGGCACTATGAAATATTTCTATCTCCCTCGACCATTCGCAAACTGCTCCACTCTCCAAGTCTTTCCCGCTACTCTGCGTCCATTGCGCCATACTGTCCAGACCTCTCTCCTGTCCTCTCCCGTACTCTTCTCCCACTTCCATCCAGTCTCCCCATTCACGAGCACTGTGATTGGCTAGAGTGCTACCGCCATGTTTTCAAGCCAACGCACACTTACAAACATAATGAAACACATTCTAAATACTGGATTTACATTTAAATAACTTGAAATTGAATAAATATTCCTATGGCTGGACCATAAACATGCTCTAACACACATTATTAAATACATGAACAAGTCCAATAAACATATATCAAAGGAATGGAACAGAAGTAAGCCAGTAGTCTAATGTCTCTGTGCATTCTAAAACACAGTAAATAACTGACCAATTTCTTCATGAATAGTATATATTGGATGCCGGTACCGTTTTTTCGTGTAACTGTGGAGTAGAGTACTTATGGCCTGACGTGATCAATAGTAATGGCCTCTTTGACCTCCAATAACTCATGTACTATACAATTTAAATGCCTGTAATTTATACCAATTTAGGTTCACACTAATAGCTTTCTAAAGAGACGTCAGTCAACAAAATCGGATGAACTGTTTAGATTTTGGAAATTCGTTGCTGGTTGTTACTTTTATAATTTATCGTCAGATACTGAATTTTAAACTAATAAAGATATTGAAAATCTGATTAACCTATCAGACTCATCGTGCAAATAATGGTAATTACATGTTTCTTTTTGCAATATCATGATTCATCTGGCTACTATTAATTTCTATACGAACTGTGAAAGTCCGTAGGTTTCACAAAGTCCGCCATCTTTGGCACTCCCGGGATGTCTCCTTCATCGGCACAGCATCAACATGAAATTCCCAGCCACACGTCAGCTGGACCACACACTGGGGCTACCCCGCTTGCTCAGCTAACGTTCGGCAACACGTGGTTGCTGCTGGGCCCCGGCTTGCTGAGCGGCCTGTGTGGCCACGCCAACTCTGAACTTTGAATATTTCCTGGGCGCCACAACCCGCCCACTACCTTACACCCTGCACCAGTCATCAAACCTCTGCAGGCCTTCCTGCATTTCATTAAGTTTCTTGCATCACAAATTTCCTACACAAAACAGCATCTTCCATGAATAGCCTCAAGGAGCCTCCAAAAGTATCCACTAGGTCATTAATGTAAATCGTAAATAGTAGGAGCTGTGTACCAATCCACTGGGGTTTTCACTAAATTACCTTAACATTTGTTGCTTTTGTTCCAATAAAAATACGTTGGCTTTTAACAACAAGAAAGTCCTGCGTCCACTCACAAGTCTGGTTAGATACTTGGTTAGCTCGTAATTTGTTCTCTAAATGACACTGAATGCCATTGTTAATGGAGTTTTATGAAATCCATGATGTTCTTTAGAGAGATTCTCATTCTCCCAGAACAACATAATGACTTGTTCCATAATTCTACAACAGGCTGGCATCAGTCATATACTGGTAGGCCCATAAATATGTCCATCTGTATAATGGCCTTTCTTGAAAACAAAAATGAGCTGTGTCTTTTCGAATCACTAGGGACCTACGATAAACTAACGTTAAAAGGGGAGAAGTTCTTTCGCAGAAACTCTGTAGAACCTCACAGGTATCTCATCCAGTCCAGCTGTTTTTTCACTGTTGAGGAGTTTTAGTTGATTTTCTAATCAGTGATCGCATCTCTCAATATCTGCCATTTCAGCATTTGTGCAATGACTGAAACATATTATGGTCTTCTACAGTGAAACAATTTTGGAAGACCAAATTCAGTATTGCAGCCTTCATTCTCTCATCATCTTTTTCATTGCCAGTATGGTCACTGAGTGATTTAATAGATTATTTTGATCCACTTACTGACGGTACATAGGACTTAAGGTTCTTAGCATTGTTAGTCGATTGTTTGACAAAATGTTACTCTTAAATTAAATGAATGCTTCCTACATTTTTTGAGTCTTTCTCCTTCTGTCTGTCTACCAGGCTTTGACTCTTCTTAAATTAGAGATGAAACTCTCTTTGCCTTCCCAGTAATTTTCTAACATAGATACTGAATCATAGTATGCCTTTTCCATCCCACACACCCCTGTTCCACATATATATGAAAGTCATATTGTACGATGCATTAGAGTTTTACCTATTTATGCTCCACATATTTGTCCTTAGAGCTAAATACTTGATGTTGGCTACACAGATGTCTTGCAGTTTGTCTTGTGTCATACTTGCTAAATAATAATATTTTTCTACATTTTTAACATTCCCATAATATCTGCAGTCATTGACACTGGAGGAATGATTTAAAGTTTGCCTTCTATGCTTCTAAGATCCAACACGTTTATGGAGGCATGCTAATTAAAAAAGACAAACAAAAATAATGAGGTGTACTGAAAGAGGTGTGTGAGCTGGTTTGTGAGTTATTTATTTCTAAAAGCTAACTATTTCAACAAAATTTAATGGGTTATAATCTCTTAATCAAGGGGAGTCCTTGCTTGTGAAAGTGTCTTTGAACATGTAGACCTATACACAGAATGCGAGAGGGAGAAAGGGGCGTGGGTAACTGTTGGAACTATCAGATTGTAAAGGAACCATGAGAACATCACTCCAAATTTTTACAGACACACCTTCACTGGAAGTTGAGACGAGAGTCAATGATTTGAGGGGTGTGGATCATGTTGTGGTCAGCAGTGAAAAAAAAAAAAAAAAAACAATTTAAAGGTTCCCTTCTATGCTCTAAAGGCAAACATGTTTATACAGGTATGCTAATTAGTATGGACAAACAATAGATAATGAGGTGTACTAAAAGGGGTTTGTGAGCTGGTTTGTCAGTTATTTATTTCAAAAAGCTAACTAGTACATCAAAATTTAATGTGTTACAACCTCTTAATCAAAGAAGGTCACAGCTCGTGGCAGTCTTCGAATAGGTACAACTATTACACAGTTTACAGTATTTTGTTAGACATCGTCTGGCAGCATGAGAAGATAAACTCTGGGAAGAGGGATGTTAACACAGGATTTTGCCGGAGCGACACCCGTACTTTATACATCCAGAAAAAAGGGGTAAGTTTTAGAGTAATAAGAACTCATCAGGTGGTCAAGGAAGCCAGCACAGTCAGAGAGAGAGAGAGAAAAAAAAAACTTGTTTCACTGCCGTGCTTGGTGGTGAAGAGGTGTTGCTATCATGCACTCCAGCGATGTGCGGCAGTTAATGACACGAACCACAGGGGATTGCACAAGACAAGCTGCCGAGATCATGGCCAGGAGATAATGCCTCATAAAAGCGGAAGCAGACTATGTGAGTGACAGTTTGGTGCCTAAGGCTCCCAGAAAATGTGGTAGTCAAAGGTCTACCTGCAGAGGAAGTGACTAGCGAGGGTGCTGAGAAGATGCAGTGGTACCTCAATTGGCAGGAGCTTCACTGATCACTGGCTTTCGGTCAGTGCAGCTTGTCGTCTGTTGCTACAACTGGAGGCGAACAGAAAAAGTCATCACACAGTTCTCCCTTCCGAGAGGAAGATATGGATGCCAACCGCACAGAAGGGTGTTTGGAGTCTATTAAGGATTCTTGTTGGGGATGCATGAACAAGTTGCCACTGCTGTACTCCTGCAAGTGATGTGGTTTCCAGTGAGAGGAGGGGCAGGGGCAGCTAATGTGCACGGTGTTGGGAGCGTGTGAAATAGGGTCACTGCTCCAATGGTGCGGGTGCTATCAGCGGTGATGGCAGCACCGTGTCAGGACTGATAAGAGCCTGTGGGGCAGAGAGGTGTCTGCATCAGCCAGAAGCTGCAAGGAGGGCTTTGCATTGGCGACATTGGGGTCCTAGGGACTGGGAGATGTGTCAGTTATGTAGTCTGATGGTGGCAGGCCAGGGGCAGCGTTTGCTGTTAGGTGTCGGACACGACGTTGGCATTAGGCAGTGGCACTCTGGGAACAGCATAGGGGGCACTGTTGAACTGTGTCTTGTCATTTGTGGCGGTGCAGGCAGGGTCAGCTCCATCTCAGCTGTGCTGTGCTAGTTGGCTGGAGGTGGCTCCGGGACACAGGCCAGTTTGAGCCTGTTTAGGGAGACAGTTGTTGTGGCCCCGATCAGACAAATGGAGAACGTCTTGTCCTCGAGTTGTGATCCCAATTGTGGGACCGAATGCTATGGGTGGAGTGGTGGCTGGTACGCACCCAATCGAAGAATGATATGTGCGCATGCTGTGAAGTCACAGTGGATGAAGGTACAGTGCTTACCACGACGTTGTGGAAGTGTTGGTTGCAGCTAGGCCATGAAGCCTTGGAGCTGCTGCATGAAACCTGGTATGATACTGTCAGCATCTCTAGTTGTTTCCAAAAAATCACCAGGAATGTCGAGCAAATGTCCGTGTACCAGCTCAGAGGCATAAGTTGCCAGGTCAGTTTTCTGTGTGATCCACAGGCCTAGAAATACCAGGAGTAGAGCAGCAGACCATTCAGAGGAGTAACACATAAGGGTGGTTTTAAGTGTGTGGTGGAACCATTCCACCATGCTATTAACTGTGTGGTGGTAGCTGGTGGTATGGTGGAAACTGGAGCCGCAGGTAACTGTCATAGACTGGAGATGAACTGACATCCACGATCTGTAGTGATGTGGGGGCATCCAGAGCAGAACAACCAGATTCAAATGAAGCCTGCACCCACAGTTTTGTCTGAAATATCGGAGACAGGAGTGGCCTCCGGCCAATGAATAAATCAGTCAATAACTCTCCTGTCAACAATGTTGAGGTGTACATCTGTGACCCACGTTGTATGGGGCGAATGGTGGCTGTGAGGGAGTGAACGTGCGCTGGCACAGTATACAGTTGCTGCAGTCAAACATTTGATGCCTGGCCAGACAAACCGTTGTTTCATAAGAGTGGCAGAAGCACAAGCACCTGCGTGTGCGAGGCCAGGGACGTGAGAAATTCCATTTCTGGAAGGCGAGAGGGAGAAAGGGGCGGAACAATTGTTGGGATCGTCATGTTGTGAAGGATCCACAAGAATGTCACACCAGATTTTACAGTTGGAGCCAGGTATGCTTCTTAGCTGGAGGCTGAGGATATGGATTATGTCAGGGTCACCAGTGAAGGAACAATTTAAAGGTTCCCTTCTATGATCCTATGGGCAAACATGTTTATAAAGACAAGCTAATTAGTAAGGACAAACAATAAATAATGAAGCATTCTGAAAGAGGTGTGTGAGCTGGTTCGTCTGCTATTTATTTCAAAAAGCTAACTACTACATCAAACTTTAATGGGTTACAACCTCTTAATCAAGGGGGTGGGGGTGGGGGGTCCTTATTTGTGGCCGTCTTTGAACAAGAGACAACTATTATACAGTTTACAGTATTTTGTTCGACATCATCTGACAGCACGAGAAGACAAGCCCTGGGAAGGGGTATGTTAACACAGGGTTTCGCTGGAGCGAACCTGTGTGTTACACATCCACGGGAAAAAGGAGGCAAGTCTGAGAGTAATAACGACTCATCAGGTGGTCAAGGAAGCCAGCATTGTCGGAGAGAAAACTCGTTTCAGTCTCGTGCTTGGTGGTGAAGAGGTGCCAAAATGGCTGGGGATGAAACAGTAATAAACCTGCCCAGTACTTCTGGCACTTACCGAACTTCACTGCACTGAAGTAAATTACACTGCACTCAGTAATCCAGGTGATGATCCCAGCAGGGGCAGCCACGAAGGGGTGTGTGTGTGTGTGTGTGTGTGTGTGTGTGTGTGTGTGTGTGTGTGTGTGTGTGTGTGTGGCGGAGGGGGGGGGGGAGAGAGGGTTTTGTGTGTGTGTGTGGGGGGGGGGGGGGAGTGTGCAGTGGGGTGGGGAGGGGGGGGGAGGCGACCTGGGCATTTTGCAACAGACTTTGTACACCTGTAGTCAAGGAAGTCTCTCAAGGGAACATAGCTCGGGGAGGTGACATGGAAGACTCAGTGGCACTTCTCTCATTAACTGGAGTGCAGGAATACACTGAAACTGGATGCAGGTGCAAAAGCCTGCTGTTAGCCCAAAGGGGGCAGCGGCAGGGGGTGGGGGATTTGCGCAAGATGAGCTGCCGAGAGCATGGCCAGGAGATGTTGCCTCTAGAAGCAGAAACAGAGACTGTGTGAGCAGCAGTTTGGTGTGCGTGGCCCCCAGAAAGTGTAGCAGTCAAAGGCCTACCTGGCGTGGAAGTGACCAGCGAGGATGCTGGGGAGAAGTGGCGGTACTTTAGGTGGCAGGAGCTTTGCTGATTGCCAATTTTCAGTCAGTGCAGCCCGTCATCTGCTGCTACAAGTGAGGCAAACGGAAAGAGTCACCACAATACTATCACCAATTTTTGCCTCAGTGTTTGAGGCTGTTAGTTACTAGGTGGTCAAGAAATTGCCCTCAGACACTGGTTCTTTAACTATCTGCTCGAAGTAATTTTCAGACAAAATATTCAAAACAATCTCAAACAAATCCCTTATTACGACACCATTTCTAATTGTGTGTGTCTCCCCTTCACATGAGATATTCTCCAAGTTATCTCTGAACCACTCTGCCACTACAGCTCTTGACACAGGTGGCCTATAAACAATCCGATTACCATGATTGGGCTACCTTTGATGTTTACCTTTACTCATACTATTTCACATTCAGAATCTACAATAATCTCACTAGAAAACAGAGTTCTTTGTGACAGTAAATATGCCACTGTCACTGCCACTGCCACTGCCACTGCCAAGTAGCCCACTCTTGTAATATATATTCCAGTCTGAAATAATAATATAGCTGCTGTTCAATTCCTGTTTCAGGCAATTTTCTGTTCCTGATATTATGTGGATATTATTACCACTAATAAGTGAAACCAATGCTGGGACTTACCATACATGCTGCAGCAGTTTACTAATAACACATAATTTTTTTTTCTGATCTCAAAGGCTGAATGTTCTCCTCTGGGAGCAATGGGGCTGGTCTGTCTTTGATTTCTGCAGGTATTTTGTCACTGTCCCTATGGAGGTGTTCCTCTAACCCTAAAAAATCCTGCTTTCACATAACATGTTCCCCATTACCCTCAGGATATACAGGAAAGTAATTTCTACAGACAAACGTAATAATGCCTATGGTTTGCAGCATCCCATTAGCCACTTCCTTTGTTCACTGCACTTCTGATATATCAATGGCCTAGCAATTCTCCACCGGCAGCTGAGATTGAGAAATTCACATTTGAGATTGTCGCAGAGTTGTCCGAGCTTCTGGTTTTCACCTTCAACTCAACTTCAAACCATAAGACCATTATTGACTCTGGGTTGATGCTACAAATGGTGAAATGTGCATGCATTCTGTGTGTGATGTCTTCACCATCCAGCCAACTGCCTAAAGGAACCAAGGTTAGCCTCATAACCCAGGGAGGAAGCATCATTTATGCCAACATTAGCCACTATCTGAAGTCGGATGCACAACTTGTCCTTACACCAAGTGGTTCCCTCTATCTTGGGATCTGAGTGATCCATATTCCTTCATAATCTTCACCAAATTATCCCCCTGTGCTTCCTGAGGAAGGAACTAATAATTTCTGAAGTTAGAATTTTTATTACACCCCCCGGTCCCTCCGTTGCACCACTTTTAACCATTTATATCAGAAGCACGGGCAGTTTTCCACCTGAAGGTGAACACTGGCTAGCTGTCTCTGTAATTTTATGGTGTCTTCCAGAGAATATTCCTTTTGATATTTTGATACAATATGTTCCATAATATGTATATGACAACATATTAGTGCAGCCCAAACTGATGGGATTAAATATATTTGCACGTGTCTTCAACACAATAACTTTTCTGTACACAATATGATTCTCCAGTTTCCTGATATATTACTGTGCTGATATTTTACTCAAAGGTAGGAAATTATAAATTGACATGAATGTTCTGAGAGCATGACATTAACAATGAAATTTCAGTGAGCACTGTCTCAAATTACATTACACAACGAAAAAGAAATAAGGCATTCATCAAAAAGTAAATCTGGTAGCAATTTCTTCCTCGAATGATATTTATGAAAAGAGCTACAGTGCTCGCAAACTGTTATGGATAAAATAATGTCATTACAAAACAGCTTCCTACCACCTATGAAACACAGTGCATCTGCATTTCAACTTATCTACAGAACTGGAGGTAGGCTAGAGTTTACGTCTGGCATCAAAGTTAATGACTAACATACTACAGTATGACATTGATTATTTGGCATGCTCAGGGATCTGTTAGCATATTATCAAGATCAATTTTTAAAAACATGCTTTTTTAAGGTATAGAAACAAACCCTACAGTTTTAGTGTACAAAAACAACTAATTTATTGATTAAACACAACAGAAGGGATTGTAGTATGAAAAATTAAAAGAATGGATTACTTTTCTGCAAAAACAAAACTGAAGTCAAAGTTGAATACCGTACTGCTCTATTAAATCAGTTTAATACTCAAAGTGTCGGAAAAGTTCAATATACACATAAAATTTTTTTTGTACTACAGTTGCAAAATAAGAATCACTGATTTGAAAAGACCAGGATTAAGCTAGTTAATAAAAACTGTTAATTTGGTGCAGTTTAATTGGTATCACTGTCTTTAGGAATATTTGATTATGTCATGGGCTTGGAATATGCCAGATTGATATCCACCACTAATGGTTTAGCTGAAATTTCCTTTTGAGCTCACTAGAGCATTGCAAAAATGCCAACCTGTTTCTCGGATTGAGCTCTTTTTTGAAAGAAATTATTTCGTATTGTGCGCAGATTCACAACATCACAAGTGTTGTATTGTTGGGTGATCTTGGCAAATTTCATACAATTTTTTAAGACTTCATAAGCCTCAGCCTAAGAGATGTTGAGTTATAAGAGTTTATTCTTCATCATACTCACAAGGGAACCTCCCCATCGCACCCCCCTCAGATTTAGTTATAAGTTGGCACAGTGAATAGGCCTTGAAAAACAGAACACAGATCAATCAAGAAAACAGGAAGAAGTTGCGTGGAACTATGAAAAAATTAACCAAAATATACAAACTGAGTAGTCCATGCGCAAGATAGGCAACATCATGGACCATGAGAGCCCAGGAGCGTGGTGGTCCCGTGCTTAGCGTGAGGAGCTGCAGAACTAGAGGTCTTTGGTTCAAGTCTCCCCTTGAGTGAAAACTTCACTTTTTTATTTTCGGACAATTATTATCTGTCCGTCCGATGGGAGGTAACTGCGCCGTAGTATGGGGATGTTGTATGAAAACGTTAAAAACATATGTTTTGTCAGAGCACAGGGAAAAACTGTACGACTGTGAAACTGTTGCATTCATTTGTTGCAGTTTATGTGACAAACTCTTATGTTTTCATCACTTTTTTGGGACTGATTATCACATCCACAAGAAAACCTAAATCGGGCAAGGTAGAAGAATTTTTTTACCCATTCGCCAAGTGTACAAGTTAGGTGGGTCGACAACATATTCCTGTCATGTGACGCACATGCCGTCAGCAGTGTCGTATAGAATATATCAGACGTGTTTTCCTGTGGAGGAATCGGTTGACCTATGACTTTGCGATCAAATGTTCTCGGTTCCCATTGGAGAGGCACGTCCTTTCGTCTACTAATCGCATGGTTTTGCGGTGCGGTCGCAAAACACCGACACTAAACTTATTACAGTGAACAGAGACATCAATGAACAAACGGACAGATCATAACTTTGTGAAAATAAAGAAAGTAAATTTCTCACTTGAGGAAAGACTTGAACCAAGGACCTCTCGTGCTGCAGCTCCTCCCGCTAACCACGGCGCTCCTGAGCTGACATTATCCTTGATGTTGCATATCTTGCACATGGACTACTCGGTTTGTATATTTTGCTTCTTTTTTTCATAGTTCCACACAACTTCTTCCTGTTTTCTCGATTGATCTGTGTTCAGTTTTTCAAGGCCTATCCGCTGGGCCAACTTATAAATAAACCTGAGGGGGGTGTGATGGGGAGGTTCCCTTGTCAGTTTCTGCAGCCTCCAGTGAGTTGCAAACACCTTGTAATATCACTTCATCAGTCAACCCTTCTTCAACAGCTAAATTTCTGTCAACGTTGCTACATTTGTAAACTACTTCTGTTGAAAACACTCAGTTAATCAGTGGATGCAGACTTTATCATTTGTACTATTTCAGAGTGATGAGATATTGACTCATCATAATGTGCATTGCTTTTTATCTTGGGTTTTTCGTCCAGTTAAGGCCATCATTTTCTTCAGCCCTTTGCAATGTTCCACTTTTCACAGACGTTCAACCAACTGCAAATGTGAAAATAGTGTCTTTAATGTTACAATTGTGTTGTAACTCTTGGATGCTGCAATATCAGCATCGCAGTTTTTGCACAAACATTCCTCTGTACTTGCACTTGAAAGTTTGTATGACCCCTTGACCCGACACAAGCTCAGGTTCTGGAGTGTGACCTTGGCAACTTTCAAGGATGAGAACCCCTTAGAATTTGCTGGTAGCCCATCCCCCTTTTTTTCCAAAAATTTGTAGGTAGTCCTATTTACCTAAATATTTTCTTTCACACCCGGAACAAAATGGTGAAAGAACCAGTCTGAAAAACTCAGGTTTCATACAGGCATTAGCCTGTGTGCCACAATTAACTGGCATATGTATAACGTTTTTTAGAGGTCAATGCTTCTGATAGCTCCCAATCACAAACAAAGAAATTTACGATCACCTGAAGCATTTCCACATATGAAGACAGTTATTCTGCTTTACTCTTTTTCGAAACCTTTGTGCTGGACTCCTTAGCTTCAGCTAGGGTTGAATTTGGCAAATACTGCCATAACAGGCCAGTCTCATCAGCGTCATAAATTCTGTGTGGTGACAACCTATGTTCATCAACAACCTTCTGAAACGATGTTCTATACTCACTGGCAGCAGCTTCATCAATGGCAATGGATTTTATTCCAGCAGAAACATCTACGTGACGGAAGTCACGATGAATTTTGAAGTCACCCTTTCGAGGAAGAAACAACTTGAATAAGGGCAGATCCAGTTTCTTCTGAAAACATTTGGCCTTTTCAATTGATTTATACCCCATTGTTGGCTTTTCTTCTGCTCTCCTAGCACTGAACCACTTACACAGAACATCTACAGTTTATAACTTACTTCTTTTTTTTTTAACAGTTTGCCTAACATTTAAAGTTTTAACTGAAACAGTTGTGAAACAATTTTTTCTAAATGTAGCTCTTTTTTTTTTTTTTTTTTCATCTTTTTCCAATCTTTTGATGTCAACAATCTGTTGGATTGCCAATGTCACATGTTTGTGTTTTTGCTGTTTTAGGTCTATTTGGAAAACATATGCACTGTACATACACACTTTTTACTGTGTGGTAGTCTACCTGACAGTCACAGAATAAGTTGAATAGTGATACAATACAATGACTTTATTAAGTAACTATTACATAAAACCCCACAGCACAGATGCAAATGTAAGTACTGTAAATTTACGTCTAGTGAACAAGGAACTGTTGATATTAACATAAAGCTAACAACACAACTGGCTTATTTTGGCAAGAATATAATTGCTCAAAGAGGCAGACAACTGTCACTGAGGAGGGGCGGTGCTGAACAGTTCTGATGTTTTTCAAAGGCGTCCAACTGTGCTGCCAACAGCACTGAGCTAAAAATACAGGAAAATTTCTGATGTGTGCCTTATTATCGAGTCTGCTGGATTATCCAGTGCTGGATTATTGTGGTCTTACTGTATAGCTAAAGAAAACCTCGCACTATATAAAGAAAGAAAACCGATGAGTCCAGTTCTGAATTACACATGATTTCACTGAACCTTGTATGAATCCACAATCAAGCACAACGATAACCTGTGGGAGTACGAGACAGAAATGGAAAACAGATTTATATAAATAACATTAAGACCAGCCATTCCATTTTCTGGCAATAAAATTACATTCGCTGCATCCTTCATAATAATGATTAGCACTCACTGTGATCCCGTAATAATGTCTTTCAGTTTCAGTGCATCTGGGTCATCATCTGGTACTTGGTATTTTGATGTATGTGGGTAAATAACATCAGTGCGAAGTACTTCACCAGTAGCTGAAATAACTGCCAGCTTACATCCGTTACGAAAACCTGCACAAGTTTGTATCCATTATGATCTTAATAGCCCCAGCAAAAAATAGTAAGTAAAAAATCACTCTTTAGTCTATTTAATGTGTTCAAATTAAATTTTACCAGGATCAATTCCTAGAATAGATTTTCCTCGTAACGGCGGAGCAAGAAGAAGTGCTTTCAAATTTGATGCAAAAACTTCAATGGCAGCACACACTGCTATTTGCAGTAATTCTGATCTAACTTGACGTGCTATTAAAGGCTCAACTGGAAAGAAAATGAAGACATATCACTTGTGGCTCAGTACAGAAATTTCAAGTTACGTGACTACATTTCAGGCATGACTCACTTCTTTTGCCTACACTGTGTCTCGTATGTATAGTGAAAATGAAACTAGCTTACTGAGTCGGCTGTATGCATCTTGACAGCTCTGCTGGAATAAAGTAGAACGAAACTCGTAGAATTTTCCTTTCGACAGCCAACGTCTGTGGCAGAATGAGAATATGCGGTCGAATGCAAATTTGGGAAAGTTGAGCTTCACTGACAATGCCTTTAGATTCTCCCCACGGAAAATAGCCAAAACCTGAAATTAAAAGAAGAAAACACATTCACCTCAATTCAAAAGTGCATTGCTATAATATATAGTTTAAAAACATGTTCTGTTTCACAAAGGTTGCAAAAATGCCTTAAAGAATCTTTCATCTGTTTTATCGGCACTCATCTCGACTAAGAGGAGTGATCAGTTGATCAGGACACATCCTGAGGCATCAAGAAATCAACAATTTGATAAGTGTGAGTGCTATAGTTGTACAGACAGAACATGTATTCAGTACTGTAAACATGTTCAAATGGATTTATAATGCAGTAGTGATGCAGAAATAAAGAAGTTTGCCCAGGGTACACTAGTGCGGACAGCTGTATCAAACCGGTGTACAGATTGAAGATCTCACAACTACATCAGCAGTCGTATATTTCATTATGTTACTAAATAGTTTCTTAGCACCCTCTTGTAAAAAGCGTAATTTAACAGTAAACAGGAGTGCATATTTGAGTTAATTCGAATATCACTGTCACAAATTAATAACAGAAGTACTTCATAAGTGGGCAGTCAAAGTTTTAATTCCATCTTAAAAAATTAAAGTTAAGTAATGTTTGCTTGCATGTACATGTCTGCAGTCCTCGCACACATTGAAATTCCCATACCATAGCCCCTTAGCATGATGCTAGAGAAGTCAAAACAAAATCGCACAGCACATTGATAAACTGGAGATGGGCTCTGCTTTTTTGTTTTGGTTCACTCTAGAGGCATGCTAAGGGGCTGTGGTGGACTACACACAAGTCTCTGTACATTTAATTAGGTAACTATTTTTTGAGGTGATAATCCTTCTCGGCTACCTGTGTACTCCTGGGTATACAGCTGTGTTATCATTTCCGCTTAAGCACAATATTTAGATGACCAACCTAGTCAACATCTTCAGGTGCTGTGAACAGTGTTGTTATGCCTACTTAAGCTACCCGAACTCCAACCAGTATGGTCAGAGGCCAGGCACAAAGTACACATAACAACAAAACTCACAGTACACGAAGACGATGACTGAGTCAGTTGCTGAAATACATTGTGCATTTAAAAGAAAATATAACTTGGCTGTACACCCATAGGTACACCATCAATCACACATCCCAAGAAAATCTAAGAGATTAATGACTACCTCTTGATTCATACACATCTTTATGACTGGACTGTGCCAATTTTCCAATGTGATAATTAAAACTTTATGACTGTCCCTTGAAATACTAAATGGAGCACAGTGGCGAATACATACGGGGGACGTGCAGGGACCCCCCCCCCCCCCCCCTGCCCTTGTTAGGCCACCCACGCCATTCAGCCTGCCTGCTATTTGTTCATTTCTCTCGTCAATCGACTCGACTGAATCGAGTTATTGAGCAATTGTACTTTCCTATGTAGCACGCGTGTCTGCATCATCGTACTTTATACATTTCTGTCCAGCACATAGGTAGCTAACACATACCTATGAGAATAGTTGTGGCCGTTCTACTGATCTTGATACGTTATTCTGTCTGGCATTTGTTCAAGAAAAGTTGCGAATAGTCTACTGTTTTCTTGTATGGAAAACCTTCGATACATGTTGTTGTTGTTGTTGTGGTCTTCAGTTCAGAGACTGGTTTGATGCAGCTCTCCATGCTACTCTAGCCTGTGAAAGCATCTTCATCTCCCAGTACCTACTGCAACCTCAGACATGCCAACTTTCAAAAGTGAGAAATCAGGAGAATTTTAGCGGTGTACTATTGTGAATTACAACACATCCCTGATGATTAAAGTTGCAATAATTCAATACCTGCAACAACTCAATTACATTTGCTTTATTATTTACATGTAAATACTAAATAATGGACATACCTGAGCCTTCAGACTATATAATTTACCATTCAACATGCTGAACAACATAAATGATGAGCTCTGCAGGTTTCTTTGGATTCACACGCATTCAAGTGAAGCACTCTTGAGTGAACTACAACAAAATTACGATCCGAGGAAACAAATTACCGCCTATTAGATTTCTGTTTTGACATTAGCACAGTTTTTGCATGAATAAATCACTGTTAAATGATCACACGTTCATTTCATAATGCAACCCATATTTGCATGGCATCTTATATCCGTAAGACATCTTTCCCAAATTTAAATCAATTTTATACCAGATGTACATGTTAGGCTTAGCAAATAATCTGAATAGTTTATCACTCTGAATTTGTCCGATTACAGTAGTTACTTATTCAGCACACCCATAGCTGACTTAGCCTTCTTCAAAAACTGAACTAAATTTCTGTTCAAAGCACTTGCCGTTTTGAACTGATTTTAAAATTAAAAATTTCTCCCAAAACGTTTCTGAAAGCACGGACCTGAACTGAGTTTTGGTCTTTGTTACTGTACTAAAAATTCTCTCACATTCCGCATTACTATGTGGAATTGACAAAATAGCATCACCTTTGCAAGTTTATTGTATTGAAGAACCCCATCAGCCGATTTCGTCTGACCTACCAATGCCCAATGAACATCAATTCCCTCTGCTGCCAAGTTGGTTTCTTCCAGCTGAAAGTTACAGAACTGAGAGTGGAGAATATCAACTTCTGTATCTAAGTGTTCACTTTCGCTAGTCAGAATATTAGGAAATCTGTTTATGAAAAATCTAAGGCTGGAAAACGCTTTGCCAATTGTAGTAATATTTGCAACTTCTGCAGGCATTAAAACTTCATCTTTGAACGGAAATTTGTGTATCATGTAATCACATGATGATAAGAAACATTTTCTTACAGACTTAAAGAATATAGACTTTTCCTCAGGCTTCAAACTGGTCACCAAGGCAAATGTAGAATACCCCATCATCAGATCACAATCATCCTTTTGATTTGCTGGAGTGTGATAATTTACATCAGTAAGAGAGCTGGAGGTTTTAATAATGAGTGGTCTCACATATCTTGCCATCACATTCTTCAATAGTTCCTCCAAAATTGACCTCAATACGTGGATACGTGGAGCACTTGACTGAAGAGCTACATTTGGGTTCTCAAAGATAGGCATAAAACTTGAAAGGAAAAGGCATAAAGATTTATGTAAATTTGATGACAGAAATATGAACGGTCGTTCCTTATGTGATAAAGCATGGTCCACAGCGTCAATGTTTTTCTGTAAAACTGATGATTGGGTTTTTCTTTTAAGTAAGGAGTGTGGAGAAATCTTATCACAGTGCTTGGACGTGTGGTATGAAGTAGACACATCTACATTTTGAGTGTGTTTTGGAATTTTATAATTCTTCAAAGTTTCTACTTCAGAATCCTTACTTACAATTTCTCCCTTGAACAAACTAACCAAAGGGTCCCACTGCTCCAAAATCCTATCTAAACATCTTTTCAACGATAACCATCGTGTAGGCACATGTTTCCCTCTAACTTACCCCTAGGCAGCTTAATTCCCCCTAAATTTAGGGGAAAATCCCCCAACTTGGCAACACTGCCTTGTAGACACAACAACGCTAATCACTTCGATTGGAACGACTATCAACTACTCCTTGTCCACCATAACTTTATGATTGCGCTGGTGCTACCAGAAACGGAGGAAATTGGCACTAGTTGAAAGATATTCATTTGTCTTCGAACGCTGACAACGATAAGTTCCTTACTTCCTTGTAGATACGAAGTGTGAGCTATACCTACTGCTGCTCTCGATAGCCACCACACGGATCTTCGAAGTTAACGTACACAAGTAGCAGCCACAGCTTGTTATCCACCAATATATTGAAGGCACAGGATTTTCAAACAGTAAGGCAAGTATTGAAACTGCTCTGAAAATCGGGAGATCAGTCTTCACAGTTGGGAGATCGGGAGGAAGAAGGGAAAATCGGGAGTCTCTCACCTCAATCGGGAGAGTTTGCACATCTGCAACCTACATCCTTCCGAATCTTCTTAGTGTACTCACACCTCTTGGTCTATCTCTAGGATTTTTACCCTCCATGCTACCCTCCAATAATAAATTGGTGATACCTTGATGTCTCAGAACATGTCCTATCAACCGATCCCTTCTTCTAGTCAAGGTGTGCCACAAATTTCTCTTCTCCCCAATTCTATTCAATACCTCCTCATTAGCTATGTGATCTACCTATCTAAACTTCAGCATTCTTCTGTAGCACCACGTTTCGAAAGCTTCTATTCTCTTTTTGTCCAAACTATTTATCGTCTGCGTTTCACTTCCATACATGGCTACACTCCATACAAATACTTTCAGAAATGACTTCCTGACACTTAAATCTATACTCAATGTTAACAAATTTCTCTTCTTCAGAAACGCTTTCCTTGCCTGCTTTACTTATTGCATTTTTATATTTTCTCAATTCATCAATTAAATTCAATAGATTTTCTGTTAGCCAAGGATTTCGACTAGCCCTCGTCTTTTCACCTACTTGATCTTCTGCTGTCTTCACTATTTCATCCCTCCCTCAATACATAACGTTATAAATATGAACTATTCGCCAAATAGGAAGCTAGTTTACATTCAGAAGCAGAAATATCATGACTAAAGAATGAATAAATAAAAAGTCCTGATTGTAGCAAGTGCAAGTGCGAAGATTAGTCAACAGTGAGTGTGATCAGTTGATTGTGAAGTATTAATAATAGTAATTTGCCAGGGAGACTAGACACACAGAATTCATCATTTAAGGAAGAGAACCACAATTGTAGCTTTTTTATATCATAAGATGGCATTGTCTTGTATATGTGTATAGTCATTTTAAATAAAACTTTCTTAAACATTGCATGTGACTTGATTATTTTTTATTATGGTAAAAGTAAAGGTAGCTCAATATATCTTCAGCTCCCCCTCCTTGAGGTTTTTCTGTATCCACCATTGATGGAGCATTCCCTATAACTGTTAATGCTTTGAGTACCTTTTTAAATTCACTAAAAATGTAGAAGAGTAACATCCCCACATGCAGTACACTAGTGGAATAGGAAAGAATGGCTAACTTTGCTAAGGTTGTGGAAGGAACAGTCCTGGTACTTTTCTCAACTGATTTGTACTTGCATTACGAAGAAGCTAAGTCAGAGTAGTCATATAACAATTTTAATGCTACTGCCCCTAGAGAGATATTTGTCATTTTGATCAGTTGCATGACAGGTTATTATTATATACAGCCCTCTTTTACTGATATATATATATATAGGGGAAACATTCCACACGGGAAAAATATATTAAAAAACAAAGATGATGTGATTTACCATACGAAAGTGCAAGTCGATAGAAAAACAACAAACACATACATACACACAAAATTCTAGCTTTCGTAACCAATGGTTGCTTCGTCAGGAATGAGGGAAGGAGAGGGAAACACGAAAGGATGTGGGTTTTAAGGGAGAGGGTAAGGAGTCAATCCAATCCCGGGAGCGGAAAACCTTACCTTAGGGGGAAAAAAGGACAGGTATACACTCGCGCACACACACACACACACACACACACACACACACACACACACATATCCATCCGCACATACACAGACACAAGCAGACATTTGTAAAGGCACAGATTTTGGGCCCAAACATCCATCCACACATATACAGACACAAGCAGACATATCAGGTGTCTGCTTGTGTCTGTAAAACTGGCTCCTACCCTTGTAACCGCCCCCAGTGTAAAACCTGTCCAATGCACCCTCCCACCACCACCTACTCCAGTCCTGTAACCCGGAAGGTGCACACGATCAAAGGCAGAGCCACGTGTGAAAGCATCCACGTGATTTACCAACTGACCTGCCTACACTGTGAATGTGGGAATGACCAGCAACAAACTGTCCATTCGCATGAATGGACACAGGCAGACAGTGTTTGTTGGTAATGAGGATCACCCTGTGGCTAAACATGCCTTGGTGCACGGCCAGCACATCTTGGCACAGTGTTACACCGTCCGGGTTATCTGGATACTTCCCACTAACACCAACCTGTCAGAGCTCCAGAGATGGGAACTTGCCCTTCAGTATATCCTCTCTTCTCGTTATCCGCCAGGCCTCAACCTCCACTAATTTCAAGTTGCCGCCGCTCATACCTCACCTGTCTTTCAACAACATCTTTGCCTCTTTACTTCCGCCTCGACTGACATCTCTGCCCAAACTCTTTGCCTTTACAAATGTCTGCTTGTGTCTGTGTATGTGCGGATGGATATGTGTGTGTGTGCGCGAGTGTATACCCATCCTTTTTCTTTCCCCCTAAGGTAAGTCTTTCCGCTCCCGGGATTGGAATGACTCCTTACCCTCTCCTTTAAAACCTACATCCTTTCGTCTTTCCCTCTCCTTCCCTCTTTCCTGACGAAGCAACCGTTGGTTGCGAAAGCTAGAATTTTGTGTGTATGTATGTGTCTGTTTGTGTTTCTTTCGACCTGCCAGCGCTTTCGTATGGTAAGTCACATCATCTTTGTTTTTAAATATATTTTTCCCGCGTGGAATGTTTCCCTATTATATTCATATCATTAATTTGAACCCAACAATCACGTTTATTATTGTCACTGTTGCATTTCGAAATCTTTTCTGTCGTCTTATTTTCTCTTTCTGTTTTTTGCCAGTACTTTCACTTTGTATTCACCTTCCCCTTTTTAGCGTAATCTACTATACAATTTTATCCCGCCGATATATACTCAATAACACGTAACCTACTTCCAAACCATAAACAAAAAAATTTTTTCCCGCTTTCAACACTACCGCCGCTACAAAATCCACCGTCTCTAAGGTGCGCGTCATATATCTTGGCGGCCGAGTTTAGGTTCGTTCTGCGCATTTGACGTCACAAATCACAGTCAGCCAATGAACAGAGAACGACGTTGCCAGATCTCGACTGCAGTGCAGAGCACGGACGAGTGTCTTCAATTTTAGAAACGTTCAGTCATAAATGAAGTAATTGAACAAAAGCAATGTCTTGATAGCAGACTTTCTTTTATAGAAAGTTTGGAAAAAGCATTCTTTACACCAATTGCTTCATATTCTATCAATTAATTAAACCAAACAAACAATAAGCCTCCTAATTCAGGCGATAGCAAGGAAAGGTGTTTGTATCACTCTCACGAACCGCTTTCTCACAATAAAGAAGAGCGGTAATTGTTTATTTCCTATTGTACTTCGACGCAACGTGAGTAATTCATAGTCATCCCAACAGTGTTTGTCGGTATTTTGCAAACGTTTAGAGTGCTCCAGGAGATGCCAGAAATGAGTAGCTGCGTTGGCGTAATGGTTAAGGTGTTGGGCTGCTAATCGGAAGTTTCAGAGTTCAAGGCTTGTTGCATTCTAAATATTTTATTTATTTAAAAACAATAGCGAAGTGTCTTACTTAATGAATTTTATTCGTTTGAATGTAATGTTTTGAAATTTCCTGTGCTTCATTATAATCATAATAAGTTTTCAGTTTTTGTAACTTTCTCCTCCAATATTTCTTTTCACAGCAATTAAAAACAACGAAAAGGCACACATACAATATTCATGTTATCCGTTTTGTTTGTATATCGGCTCTTCCGCAGTCGCTGTTTTACTATTCATATTGAGATATATTCTTTTGCGGCAGTATTAAAAGTATTATTTAGAGCAGAATTTGGGCTCGTACGTTGCCGAGCTATTTGATTGTCTGACGGAATTCTTTGCTTCGCTGCTTTGGCAACATCATATTCAATGGTTTCGTCGACTGATCTATGTTTTGGCAAGTATTTGCTGTCCGTTGTGACAAAAACAAAATGTTTGTGCACTGTGCCTCACTGGCAATATATTTTAGTTTTATGTTTTATTACGTTCAAAATTCAGTTTTGTGTGCTTCGCCAACTTCGTTTTAATCAGAACGTTTTAGAAAAAAGCGAAATGACTCTGGTATAAAGAAAGTTTTGTTACAGTTGCTAAAGATAGAATATTTCCCAATTTATAAACACTGTTGTATGTTATAAAGGGTGTTCATTTTATGGGGACATTGAAATCTCTTGAAAACGACACACAGAGCCAAAAGAAATCCTAATGAAAATTAGTTCCTCCCGGAAGGGGACATCCAATTATAACAAATTTGACTACAAATTCGTCGAATTTGGTATCATTGGATGTCCCCCTCTGAGACAAAAAAAAATTTAGTTATAAATTTGTTTGATCCGATGTGTAGATTTGCGGATATTTCAACGTCTCCAATTAAAATGAACACTCTGTATAGTTGGAACCATGAACGACTGCGGTCGATTTAAGGCTCGTTCTACGCACCTGACGTCACGCATCCGCTGACAGCCAATGAGTGTTCAGTAGTTTTCTGAACGGTCTGCTGGGAATGTCTTGGCGAGTGCGAGTGTTAAATGTGATTGTAGTTATTCTTTGGTGAATTTTTATCGCATTTGTTGCAAGTTGTCATGGCTGATATTGGTGGTAAGCGACAAACTCTCCATAAACAGGCGAGGGACATAATTTACCGGATTCACGCTTTTTTCAAGCGCGAAGCAGAAAACAGTGGACCTATCACGGATGTCGCCAGATCTCAGGAACGCACTGCAGAAGCGACAGGCGTTAGCTTGAGAACCGTTCAGCGGATTGCCAATGAAGGAAAGTTATCTACGGAGACCTGTGGAAGCCCACTTTTCAGATCGCCAGGGAAATATCGCACTCGTGAGAGGACTGTAACTAATTTAGATAATTTCGACAAAGATGTTCTAAGACGAGAAGTGCTCAACATGTGCAACACAGGCGAATTTCCTACTGTAAAAAAAAATCACTGTGAAAATGCGTGAAACCATAAATTTTAAAGGTAGCATGACTTCAATGAATAGAATACTTAAAAACATTGGATTCAAATATGTACATACAAATGACGGAAGAAAGTTTTTAATGGAACGTAGTGATACCGCTGCTTCAAGGGCACAGTTTTTAAGACGTATTATTGAAGTAAGAAAATCCGGGAATAAGAACATTTTTTTCTTGGACGAAACATGGGTGAACCAAAATCACACAAGGAAAGCGTGTTGGAAAATGAGTGATGGTTCGGGTGGGTTTAAAGTACCAGTTGGTAAAGGTGGACGAATAATTGTGCTTCACGCTGGTTCTGCTTCTGGATTCATTCCAGAAAGCAAATTAGTGTTCCGGGCAAAAAAGAGAAATTCAGGGGATTATCATTCCGAAATGAACTCTGAGACATTTAAATTGTGGTTTAGGAATCAGTTTCTCCCTTACTTGCCTGCAAACTCGGTGATTATAATGGACAATGCGAGTTATCACTCTGTTGTTGTTGACAAGACACCCACAACAAGTACAAAAAAAGCCGATATCATGTTATGGCTTGCAAGTAAAAATATTCCACATACTGCCAACCAAACTCGTGCTGAAATGTTGAATCTTGTAGTGCTTCATAAGCCTCACACAAAAGTTTATGAAATCGATTGTATTGCACAGGAACATGGACACACAGTTTTGCGTTTGCCACCGTACCATTGCCAATACAATCCGATAGAGTTAATTTGGGCACAAGTGAAAGGGTATGTCGCAGAACGAATCGTGACAATAAAAATTGCCAATACAGAAAGGCTTCTGCACGAAGCACTTGACAGAATTACTTCTTCAGCATGGGCTGAATGTGTTCGGCATGCACAAAGGCTACAGGAGGAGGACATGGACAGGGAAATTGTAATTGACAATCTGCTTGAACCCATCGTCATAACTCTAAGACCTGATGATTCGGACTGCGACACTGACTACAGCGATGCAGAAGACTATCGCAGCGATTGACAACAATGAAGGGTAAGGCACATATACAATAATACTCATGTTCTCTTTCTTGTTTTTGTTCAACAGTTGCAATTTTACCAATGGTATTGAAATATATTCCTCTTCTGCAACTGTAATAAGCGTCTTATTTAGACCAGACGCGTTTTTCTCTTTTGAAGCATCTTCATTGGACAGCATTTTGTCTCCTCCATTGCCAAGTCACCTTTCGTAGTTTTGTGCTGAGGTAACACAATATTCAACGTTTGTGTCGGCCGATCAGTGTTTTAGCAAATAAATGCTTTTTGTGTGTGCCACACACAAAAATTATATTTGACATAGCTCAGAGCACTGATACACAGTATATTCAAGTCCTAATGTTTTTGTAAGTCCACAGTTTTGTTTAACGTATTTTGTGTACTTCCTTTTGATTGATTGAAGTGCTTTAAAATAAAGTCAAACACGCCCGGTGTAAATAAAACTTTTATTACAGTCGCAAAAGACGGAATATTTCTCAATACTACATACGACACCAATCTGGTACTTAAATTAAATGAGATGTTGTTATACAGTAAATTTTATATGAAATTTAGGTATCTTGTCCACATTTCATTCTCAACATTGTGGTAACTACAATCGAACATACGGAAAGTATACGCTATGAACTTTACCTCTGCAAACTCTTCAAAATTTCGTGCAATGGTTTACTACATTTAATGCTGCAATATAACTGCGTTGAAAATCGAAACAAAATTAAGTCATTTATGGGGGGAAGGTATCAATCAAGAAGATGTGTCAAAATCAAATTTTTGGGCCAAATAGTTTTTGTGAAATCGAATGATAAGTGTGTCAAAGCAGTCGGAACACTATGTGTCTGCACAGGCGAGCAGTGCAGTGGTTACAAAATCGCGCACGGCGTGGAATGCGGGGAGCACGTCTCTGTAGCAGCGAAAGGTTTAATGCGGCCGTGGTGGCTTTACTTCATAAACTGCGCGCTCCCCCCTAAACGTAAGTTTGTGAACTATACTATGGCGCTGCTTCTCTTGGCGCGTACAACTGGCAACGCAGCAATCTCCCGCGTCTGGGCGAGCATGCGCGAGCCGTCAAGATAAATGAATTGAACTATAGTTCACAAACAGTTCCTTTCACCTATTAAACAACCATTTCGGCTAGTTCTAATAACTTTCGCTTTATTTCAATTTCCGTTTTTTCACACATCATTGATCATTTTTAGCCGCTTCCCACAGGTTTTAACGTCATTATTTCTTCGTCAGACAATTGTTAGCCTCAGTCTCATAATCTGCCACCACAAAACCACTCCTTTTAATACATTTCAAAATAGTTTTTTCGAAATTTTCCCAAATTTCTCCACCCTTTAACGTGTTTTGGCGGCAACACAACCACCTAACCTTTATGCACATCGTTGTCTACCAACGCAAGTTCACCACAGGATCAACACAACCAACACTTTTTCGCCTTTTTTCACACCAGATCTCCAGTTGCTTTCTAGTTCACCTTTATCTTCCCCATATATATAAAGGGAAACATTCCACGTAGGAAATATATATCTAAAAACAAAGATGATGTGACTTACAAAATGAAAGTGCTGGCAGGTCGACAGACACACAAACAAACACAAACACACAAAATTCAAGCTTTCGCAACACACTGTTGCCTCATCAGGAAAGAGGGAAGGAGAGTATATGTGTGGATGGACATATGTGTGTGTGTGTGTGTGTGTGTGTGTGTGTGTGTGTGTGTGTGCAAGTGTATACCCGTCCTTTTTCCCCCTAAGGTAAGTCTTTCCGCTCCCGGGATTGGAATGACTCCTTACCCTCTCCCTTAAAACCCACATCCTTTCGTCTTTCCCTCTCCTTCCCTCTTTCCTGATGAGGCAACAGTTTGTTGCGAAAGCTTGAATTTTGTGTGTATGTTTGTGTTTGTTTGTGTGTCTGTCGATCTGCCAGCACTTTCATTTGGTAAGTCACATCATCTTTATAATGTGGTTATAATAGAGGGAAACATTCCATGTAGGAAAAATATACCTAAAAACAAAGATGATGTGACTTACCAAATGAAAGTGCTGGCAGGTCGACAGACACACAAACAAACACAAATGAAAGTGCTGGCAGGTCGACAGACACACAAACAAACACACAAACAGTGTTTGTTTGTGTGTCTGCCGACCTGCCAGCACTTTCATTTGGTAAGTCACATCATCTTTGTTTATATATATATACACATACACAATATAGAGGGAAACATTCCACGTGGGAAAAATTATATATAAAAAAACAAAGATGAGGTGACTTACCGAACGACACACAAACAAACACAAACATACATGTATGTTTGTGTTTGTTTGTGTGTCTATCGACCTACCAGCGCTTTCGTTCGGTAAGTCACCTCATCTTTGTGTGTGTGTGTGTGTGTGTGTGTGTGTGTGTGTGTGTGTGTGTGTCTATATATATACATATATACCTCATGTTACACTTTCCACCTTCTAATACCATGTCACCCCCACAACGACCCCATTAAGTTTTATTTACATTCCCTCCGCAAACATGCCTTCGCCCTAGCCAGATTACGCTCCCATATTTTATTTTCTCAGGCTTGTCTGACATTTGACATTAACCCCAAAGGCCTCACACTTAAAGTTCCCATCTCTGGCTGCAACCCTTCTTTCCATCAGTCCCTATACCAGTTCCAAACTGAACAATCCATTGCCCTTACCCACCTAATCCTTCACCTACACATCAACTCAGCCAATGAACACACCCGTCAACTCCTATCCTTAATAAAAGTCCTCAATCTTTCCTTTCCCGCATCCACGCCGGCTGTTCAAAGCATCCTCCTACAGGCCAACCGCAAATTAGAACAGCATGCCACCCTCCACCTCAAAAAACTATCCAATCTCCTGGTTTCCCACCTTCGGAAAGGCAACTCACTCACCCTCCACAAGCTTTCCAGCAAACCTCAACCTCCTCTCATTGCACACAAACCCAGTCTCTCCCATCTACTCAATCTCCCACTTCCAGCTCCACTCCCTCCAAAACCTCAAAATTCCAATCAACGCAATCTGGAACCACAACACCCCAATTCAGTAGTTAACCTTTCCTCCAAACCTCTCTCCCAATCCGAAACCTCTGTCCTATCCAAAGGTCTCACCTTCAACCCCACTCCCAGATTCAACCAAACAGCCCTCGTCAAAGATTTACCTTCCTACACTCGTACTCTCTGCTGGAAATATCACTTTGCCACGAAGAAAAATGATCCTAATCCTACTCCTAATGATCCAACTCCCCAAGACACTATCCAAATTGAACCTTGCCTAGAACAGTTCCGTCCTCCGTCACAGCGGGACCCACCTTCTCTTCCTCAAAATCACCCTCTCCAAACCTTCCAGGAATTTCTGACTTCCAGCCTTGCTTCTCAATCCTTCTTAAAAAACCTTAATCCTACTCCCAACATCACCACTGCTGAAGCCCAAGCTATCCGTGATCTGAAGGCTGACCAATCCATCGTCATTCTTCTGGCGGACAAGGGTTCCACGACCGTGGTACTTGATCGTCGGGAGTATGTGGCTGACGGATTGCGTCAGCTTTCAGACAACACCACATACAAAGTTTGCCAAGGTAACCCCATTCCCGATGTCCAGGAGGAGTTTCAAGGAATCCTCAGAACCTTAGGCCCCCTACAAAACCTTTCCCCTGACTCCATCAATCTCCTGACCCCACCGACACCCCGCACCCCTACCTTCTACCTTCTTCCTAAAATTCACAAACCCAATCATCCCGGCCGCCCCATTGTAGCTGGTTACCAAGCCCCCACAGAACGTATCTCTGCCTACGTAGATCAACACCTTCAACCCATTACATGCAGTCTCCCATCCTTCATCACAGACACCAACCACTTTCTCGAACGCCTGGAATCCTTGCCCAATCTATTACCCCCGGAAACCATCCTTGTAACCATTGATGCCACGTCCTTATACACAAATATTCCACACGTCCAGGGCCTCGCTGCGATGGAGCACTTTCTTTCATGCCGATCACCTGCCACCCTACCTAAAACCTCTTTCCTCATTACCTTAGCCAGTTTCATCCTGACCCACAACTTCTTCACTTTTGAAGGCCAGACATACCAACAATTAAAGGGAACAGCCATGGGTACCAGGATGGCCTCCTCGTACACCAACCTATTCATGGGTCGCTTAGAGGAAGCCTTCTTGGTTACCCAGGCCTGCCAACCCAAAGTTTGGTACAGATTTATTGATGACATCTTCATGATCTGGACTCACAGTGAAGAAGAACTCCAGAATTTCCTCTCCAACCTCAACTCCTTTGGTTCCATCAGATTCACCTGGTCCTACTCCAAATCCCATGCCACTTTCCTTGACATTGACCTCCATCTGTCCAATGGCCAGCTTCACACGTCCGTCCACATCAAACCCACCAACAAGCAACAGTATCTCCATTATGACAGCTGCCACCGATTTCACATCAAACGGTCTCTTCCCTACAGCCTAGGTCTTCGTGGCAAACGAATCTGCTCCAGTCCGGAATCCCTGAACCATTACACCAACAACCTGAAAACAGCTTTCAACATCCCGCAACTACCCTCCCGACCTGGTACAGAAGCAAATAACCAGAGCCACTTCCTCATCCCCTCAAACCCAGAACCTCCCACAGAAGAACCACAAAAGTGCCCCACTTCTGACAGGATACTTTCCGGGACTGGATCAGACTGTGAATGTGGCTCTCCAGCAGGAATACGACTTCCTCAAATCCTGCCCTGAAATGAGATCCATCCTTCATGAAATCCTCCCCACTCCACCAAGAGTGTCTTTCCGCCGTCCACCTAACCCTCGTAACCTGTTAGTTCATCCCTATGAAATCCCCAAACCCCCTTCCTTACTCTCTGGCTCCTACCCTTGTAACCGCCCCCGGTGTAAAACCTGTCCAATGCACCCTCCCACCACCACCTACTTCAGTCCTGTAACCCGGAAGGTGTACACGATCAAAGGCAGAGCCACGTGTGAAAGCACCCACGTGAGTTACCAACTGACCTGCCTACACTGTGAATGTGGGAATGACCAGCAACAAACTGTCCATTCGCATGAATGGACACAGGCAGACAGTGTTTGTTGGTAATGAGGATCACCCTGTGGCTAAACATGCCTTGGTGCACGGCCAGTACATCTTGGCACAGTGTTACACCGTCCGGGTTATCTGGATACTTCCCACTAACACCAACCTGTCAGAACTCCGGAGATGGGAACTTGCCCTTCAGTATATCCTCTCTTCTTGTTATCCGCCAGGCCTCAACCTCCGCTAATTTCAAGTTGCCGCCACTCATACCTCACCTGTCTTTCAACAACATCTTTGCCTCTTTACTTCCGCCTCGACTGACATCTCTGCCCAAACTCTTTGCCTTTACAAATGTCTGCTTGTGTCTGTGTATGTGCGGATGGATATATGTGTGTGTGTGTGTGTGTGTGAGTGTATACCTGTCCTTTTTCTTTCCCCCTAAGGTAAGTCTTCCCGCTCCCGGGATTGGAATGACTCCTTACCCTCTCCTTTAAAACCTACATCCTTTCGTCTTTCCCTCTCCTTCCCTCTTTCCTGACGAAGCAACCGTTGGTTGCGAAAGCTAGAATTTTGTGTGTATGTATGTGTCTGTTTGTGTTTCTTTCGACCTGCCAGCGCTTTCGTATGGTAAGTCACATCATCTTTGTTTTTAAATTTGTTTTTAAATATATTTTTCCCGCGTGGAATGTTTAAACATTCCATGTAGCCTTTTAATATGTCTGCTTGAGTCTGTATATATGTGGATGGATATGTGTGTGTGTGCGAGTGTATACCTGTCCATTTTTCCCCCTAAGGTAAGTCTTTCCGCTCCCGGGATTGGAATGACTCCTTACCCTCTCCCTTAAAACCCTCATCCTTTCGTCTTTCCCTCTCCTTCCCTCTTTCCTGACGAAGCAGCCGTTGGTTGCGAAAGCCAGAAATTTGTGTGTATGTTTGTGTGTCTATCGACCTGCCAGCGCTTTTGTTTGGTAAGTCTCATCATCTTTGTGTGTGTGTGTGTGTCTCTATATATATATATATATATATATATATATATATATATATATATATATATATATATAAAATGGAAGGAAACATTCCACGTGGGAAAAATTATATATAAAAACAAAGATGAGGTGACTTACCGAACAAAAGCGCTGGCAGGTCGATAGACACACAAACAAACACAAACATACACACAAAATTCAAGCTTTCGCAACAAACTGTTGCCTCATCAGGAAAGAGGGAAGGAGAGGGGAAGACGAAAGGAAGTGGGTTTTAAAGGAGAGGGTAAGGAGTCATTCCAATCCCGGGAGCGGAAAGACTTACCTTAGGGGGAAAAAAGGACAGGTATACACTTGCACACACGCACATATCCATCCACACATACAGACACAAGCAGACATATTTAAAGACAAAGAGTTTGGGCAGAGATGTCAGTCGAGGCAGAAGTGTAGAGGCAAAGAAGTTGTTGAAAGACAGGTGAGGTATGAGTGGCGGCAACTTGAAATTAGCGGAGATTGAGGCCTGGCGGATGACGAGAAGAGAGGATATACTGAAGGGCAAGTTCCCATCTCCGGAGTTCGGATAGGTTGGTGTTGGTGGGAAGTATCCAGATAACCTGGACGGTGTAACACTGTGCCAAGATGTGCTGGCCGTGCACAAAGGCATGTTTAGCCACAGGGTGATCCTCATTACCAACAAACACTGTCTGCCTGTGTCCATTCATGCGAATGGACAGTTTGTTGCTGGTCATTCCCACATAGAACGCGTCACAGTGTAGGCAGGTCAGTTGGTAAATCACGTGGGTGCTTTCACATGTGGCTCTGCCTTTGATCGTGTACACCTTCCGGGTTACAGGACTGGAGTAGGTGGTGGTGGGAGGGTGCATGGGACAGGTTTTGCATCGGGGGCGGTTACAAGGATAGGAGCCAGAGGGTAGGGAAGGTGGTTTGGGGATTTCATAGGGATGAACTAACAGGTTACGAAGGTTAGGTGGACGGCGGAAAGACACTCTTGGCGGAGTGGGGAGGATTTCATGAAGGATGGATCTCATTTCAGGGCAGGATTTGAGGAAGTCGTATCCCTGCTGGAGAGCCACATTCAGAGTCTGGTCCAGTCCCAGAAAGTATCCTGTCACAAGTGGGGCACTTTTGTGGTTCTTCTGTGGGGGATTCTGGGTTTGAGGGGACGAGGAAGTGGCTCTGGTTATTTGCTTCTGTACCAGGTCGGGAGGGTAGTTGCGGGATGCGAAAGCTGTTTTCAGGTTGTTGGTGTAATGATTCAGGGATTCCGGACTGGAGCAGATTCGTTTGCGACGAAGACCTAGGCTGTAGGGAAGGGACCGTTTGATGTGGAATGGGTGGCAGCTGTCATAATGGAGGTACTGTTGCTTGTTGGTGGGTTTGATGTGGACGGACGTGTGAAGTTGGCCATTGGACAGGTGGAGGTCAACGTCAAGGAAAGTGGCATGGGATTTGGAGTAGGACCAGGTGAAACTGATGGAACCAAAGGAGTTGAGGTTGGAGAGGAAATTCTGGAGTTCTTCTTCACTGTGAGTCCAGATCATGAAGATGTCATCAATAAATCTGTACCAAACTTTGGGTTGGCAGACTTGGGTAACCAAGAAGGCTTCCTCTAAGCGACCCATGAATAGGTTGGCGTACGAGGGGGCCATCCTGGTACCCATGGCTGTTCCCTTTAATTGTTGGTATGTCTGGCCTTCAAAAGTGAAGAAGTTGTGGGTCAGGATGAAGCTGGCTAAGGTGATGAGGAAAGAGGTTTTAGGTAGGGTGGCAGGTGATCGGCGTGAAAGGAAATGCTCCATCGCAGCGAGGCCCTGGACGTGCGGAATATTTGTGTATAAGGACGTGGCATCAATGGTTACAAGGATGGTTTCCGGGGGTAACAGATTGGGTAAGGATTCCAGGCGTTCAAGGAAGTGGTTGGTGTCCTTGATGAAGGATGGGAGACTGCATGTAATGGGTTGAAGGTGTTGATCTACGTAGGCAGAGATACGTTCTGTGGGGGCTTGGTAACCATCTGCAATGGGGCGGCCGGGATGATTGGGTTTGTGGATTTTAGGAAGAAGGTAGAAGGTAGGGGTGCGGGGTGTCGGTGGGGTCAGGAGGTTGATGGAGTCAGGTGAAAGGTTTTGCAGGGGGCCTAAGGTTCTGAGGATTCCTTGAAGCTCCGCCTGGACGTCGGGAATGGGGTTACCTTGGCAAGCTTTGTATGTGGTGTTGTCTGAAAGCTGACGCAGTCCCTCAGCCACATACTCCCGACGATCAAGTACCACGGTCGTGGAACCCTTGTCCGCCGGAAGAATGACGATGGATCGGTCAGCCTTCAGATCACGGATAGCCTGGGCTTCAGCAGTGGTGATGTTGGGTGTAGGATTAAGGTTTTTTAAGAAGGATTGAGATGCAAGGCTGGAAGTCAGAAATTCCTGGAAGGTTTGGAGAGGGCGATTTTGAGGAAGAGGAGGTGGGTCCCGCTGTGACGGAGGACGGAACTGTTCTAGGCAAGGTTCAATTTGGATAGTGTCTTGGGGAGTTGGATCATTAGGAGTAGGATTAGGATCATTTTTCTTCGTGGCAAAGTGATACTTCCAGCAAAGAGTACGAGTGTAGGACAGTAAATCTTTGACGAGGGCTAGGAGTGGGGCTGAAGGTGAGGCCTTTGGATAGGACGGAGGTTTCGGATTGGGAGAGAGGTTTGGAGGAAAGGTTAACTACTGAATTAGGGTGTTGTGGTTCCAGATTGTGTTGATCGGAATTTTGAGGTTTTGGAGGGAGTGGAGCTGGAAGTGGGAGATTGAGTAGATGGGAGAGACTGGGTTTGTGTGCAATGAGAGGAGGTCCGCCCCATTGTAGCTGGTTACCAAGCCCCCACAGAACGTATCTCTGCCTACGTAGATCAACACCTTCAACCCATTACATGCAGTCTCCCATCCTTCATCAAGGACACCAACCACTTCCTTGAACGCCTGGAATCCGTACCCAATCTGTTACCCCCGGAAACCATCCTTGTAACCATTGATGCCACGTCCTTATACACAAATATTCCGCACGTCCAGGGCCTCGCTGCGATGGAGCATTTCCTTTCACGCCGATCACCTGCCACCCTACCTAAAACCTCTTTCCTCATCACCTTAGCCAGCTTCATCCTGACCCACAACTTCTTCACTTTTGAAGGCCAGACATACCAACAATTAAAGGGAACAGCCATGGGTACCAGGATGGCCCCCTCGTACGCCAACCTATTCATGGGTCGCTTAGAGGAAGCCTTCTTGGTTACCCAAGTCTGCCAACCCAAAGTTTGGTACAGATTTATTGATGACATCTTCATGATCTGGACTAACAGTGAAGAAGAACTCCAGAATTTCCTCTCCAACCTCAACTCCTTTGGTTCCATCAGTTTCACCTGGTCCTACTCCAAATCCCATGCCACTTTCCTTGACATTGACCTCCACCTGTCCAATGGCCAACTTCACACGTCCGTCCACATCAAACCCACCAACAAGCAACAGTACCTCCATTATGACAGCTGCCACCCATTCCACATCAAACGGTCCCTTCCCTACAGCATAGGTCTTCGTGGCAAACGAATCTGCTCCAGTCCGGAATCCCTGAATCATTACACCAACAACCTGAAAACAGCTTTCGCATCCCGCAACTACCCTCCCGACCTGGTACAGAAGCAAATAACCAGAGCCACTTCCTCGTCCCCCCAAACCCAGAATCCCCCACAGAAGAACCACAAAAGTGCCCCACTTGTGACAGGATACTTTCCGGGACTGGACCAGACTCTGAATGTGGCTCTCCAGCAGGGATACGACTTCCTCAAATCCTGCCCTGAAATGAGATCCATCCTTCATGAAATCCTCCCCACTCCGCCAAGAGTGTCTTTCCGCCGTCCACCTAACCTTCGTAACCTGTTAGTTCATCCCTATGAAATCCCCAAACCACCTTCCCTACCCTCTGGCTCCTATCCTTGTAACCGCCCCCGATGCAAAACCTGTCCCATGCACCCTCCCACCACCACCTACTCCAGTCCTGTAACCCGGAAGGTGTACACGATCAAAGGCAGAGCCACGTGTGAAAGCACCCACGTGATTTACCAACTGACCTGCCTACACTGTGACGCGTTCTATGTGGGAATGACCAGCAACAAACTGTCCATTCGCATGAATGGACACAGGCAGACAGTGTTTGTTGGTAATGAGGATCACCCTGTGGCTAAACATGCCTTGGTGCACGGCCAGCACATCTTGGCACAGTGTTACACCGTCCAGGTTATCTGGATACTTCCCACCAACACCAACCTATCCGAACTCCGGAGATGGGAACTTGCCCTTCAGTATATCCTCTCTTCTCGTCATCCGCCAGGCCTCAATCTCCGCTAATTTCAAGTTGCCGCCACTCATACCTCACCTGTCTTTCAACAACTTCTTTGCCTCTACACTTCTGCCTCGACTGACATCTCTGCCCAAACTCTTTGTCTTTAAATATGTCTGCTTGTGTCTGTATGTGTGGATGGATATGTGCGTGTGTGCAAGTGTATACCTGTCCTATTTTCCCCCTAAGGTAAGTCTTTCCGCTCCCGGGATTGGAATGACTCCTTACCCTCTCCTTTAAAACCCACTTCCTTTCGTCTTCCCCTCTCCTTCCCTCTTTCCTGATGAGGCCAACAGTTTGTTGCGAAAGCTTGAATTTTGTGTGTATGTTTGTGTGTCTATCGACCTGCCAGCGCTTTTGTTCGGTAAGTCACCTCATCTTTGTTTTTATATATTGTTTTTATTGTTTTTATATATAATTTTTCCCACGTGGAATGTTTCCTTCCATTATATATATATATATATATATATATATATATATATATATATATATATATATATATATACAAAGATGATGAGACTTACCAAACAAAAGCGCTGGCAGGTCGATAGACACACAAACATACACACAAATTTCTGGCTTTCGCAACCAACGGCTGCTTCGTCAGGAAAGAGGGAAGGAGAGGGAAAGACGAAAGGATGAGGGTTTTAAAGGAGAGGGTAAGGAGTCATTCCAATCCCGGGAGCGGAAAGACTTACCTTAGGGGGAAAAAAGGGCAGGTATACACTCGCAAACACGCACATATCCATCCATACATACAGACACAAGCAGACATATTTAAAGACAAAGAGTTTGGGCAGAGATGTCAGTCGAGGCAGAAGTGTAGAGGCAAAGAAGTTGTTGAAAGACAGGTGAGGTATGAGTGGCGGCAACTTGAAATTAGCGGAGATTGAGGCCTGGCGGATGACGAGAAGAGAGGATATACTGAAGGGCAAGTTCCCATCTCCGGAGTTCGGATAGGTTGGTGTTGGTGGGAAGTATCCAGATAACCCGGACGGTGTAACACTGTGCCAAGATGTGCTGGCTGTGCACCAAGGCATGTTTAGCCACAGGGTGATCCTCATTACCAACAAACACTGTCTACCTGTGTCCATTCATGCGAATGGACAGTTTGTTGCTGGTCATTCCCACATAGAATGCATCACAGTGTAGGCAGGTCAGTTGGTAAATCACGTGGGTGCTTTCACACGTGGCTCTGCCTCTGATCGTGTACACCTTCCGGGTTACAGGACTGGAGTAGGTGGTGGTGGGAGGGTGCATGGGACAGGTTTTGCATCGGGGGCGGTTACAAGGATAGGAGCCAGAGGGTAGGGAAGGTGGTTTGGGGATTTCATAGGGATGAACTAACAGGTTACGAAGGTTAGGTGGACGGCGGAAAGACACTCTTGGCGGAGTGGGGAGGATTTCATGAAGGATGGATCTCATTTCAGGGCAGGATTTGAGGAAGTCGTATCCCTGCTGGAGAGCCACATTCATATATATATATATATATATATATATATATATATATATATATATATATATATATAAAGATGATGGGACTTACCAAACAAAAGTGCTGGCAGGTATATAGTTATAATAGAGGGAAACGTTCCACGTAGGAAAAGTATATCTAAAAACAAAGATGATGTGACTTACCAAATGAAAGTGCTGGCAGGTCGACAGACACACAATCAAACACAAACATACACACAAAATTCAAGCTTTCGCAACAAACTGTTGCCTCATCAGAAAAGAGGGAAGGAGAGGGAAAGACGAAAGGATGTGGGTTTTAAGGGAGAGGGTAAGGAGTCATTCCAATCCCGGGAGCGGAAAGACTTACCTTAGGGGGAAAAAAGGACGGGTATACACTCGCACACACACACATATCCATCCACACATATACAGACACAAGCAGACATATATTTATGGAATGTTTCCCTATATATATATATATATATATATATATATATATATATATATATACACACACACACACACACACACACACAAAAACAGGCTATGCACCTCAATTTTCACAGTACCTGGTGAGGTTTGATAAACTTCACATTTGCAGAAAAATTGTAGTAATTTTCAAATTTGCTTGCATCTTCTTCTTTCTTCACTTTTCCTTTCTTCTCTTTTTCTTTTTTAACTACACTTGGTTTACTTCCTTTGCTTCCAACCTTTACAGTTTTTGTAGCAGCCTTTCTCTCTTGTGCTTGTTTGCACTCCAGTTGAATGTACAATGTCTTCTTTCTACAACAAGAAAATTTATTGCATTTATGAAAGTATGTGCCATTCAACGAAAAAAGCTGCTGCAAAAAATACTAAAATATTACAGTAATGCAAATAAACATGGAACTGAATCCTTCACTACACTATTCACTCTCAATTTGCAGTCACAGACCTTTAATAAACCATATATATATTTTATGTAACACTAATTCAATCAAATTGTTTCATAAATGCTACAGACCAATAACCCATCACACTGTTTTACTACACTACAAAACAAACAGCGAGCTTATTCTGTCACACAAGAAACAGCTGTTCTTGTCACAAAGCAGAAAGCTAAAAATGGACGTCTCTAATTACACCAAATAGGAACAACATACTTGCGTGGGGCACTGTTTCGGAGCACTGTGCTGTGAACGCAGCAGAAAACAGTATGTGATTAGGGAAACACAAAACCCACAACAACTGTTATGGCGACTTATTTAATGGTGTACATAACTGTAAATGATGGGTCTGGCTTTATTGTGACCTGGACACACGAATCGCAGATGGATTCTCACTCCATGTGAAAAGATGTAATTTCATGTGAGAAAAGCGTACATTTAGTTTCTGTATATTTAAGAGAGCTGACACGACAATAGCACATTCACAGTTTCATGTAACACTGTCTTACAAACAATGGGAGAGCCATCTGAATGGGTCAATTATGAATGCAATCACTGGAAGGAACACTGAGATGAATACAATGATAAATGTGATATCTTAAGTCAAGCAACAATAATTCAGTGGCACTAGTTAAAACAGGGAGTGTTCACAGTTATGAAGTAACATAGTTTTGATGAAAAAAACAATGCAAAGCTCATTAACACTGAAAATAAGTCAACAAATTACTGGGCAGGTGATCCTCTAAACACTGTGAACATCTTATTTCAGCTTACATTGCAGAACATTTGCTCTAGGTTCTCAGTGTACAGGAAATCATCATAATATTTCTTCTATCTTTCTTCCATCACCAAATGCAATAACATAAATGCTTTTCTTGTATCTTCCCCTTCCTGAAAGCAAACTGATCTTCATCTAGTTGTACAGCTACAACGCCAAAGAGATGTGAGCGACTTGTTCCATGTGTGATGGCATTGACACTTATAAGGCACAAATGGCATCCTGTGGTATAGCCATCCCAGCTGGATTCACCTAGTTCCAAAGTCCATCTGTTGTGGTTGGCATTGGATAACAGCACTGCACCTTTGTTTCACCATACTCCACACATTTTCAATTGGTGACAAGTCTGGCGAGTCACGACAAAAAGCTGACATTTAGTAACACCAAGAACCACGTGTTCATGCAACAACACGTACTTGTGCAATGTCTTCCTGAAAAATGGTGTCTGGGTTGTTGCGGAGAAAGGGTATGGCTACAGGTCACAGGATGTCATTCACTTAGGTCACACTGGTCACAGTGCTCTGAACACACACAAAGTGTCATTTGTGGTCTCGAGTTGGGGCTGAATGTCTTGTGCAAAAGCAGTCACTGTGATGGCCTTCCCCTCTCTGTGGCGAACCAAAATGCGGCCATCATTTTCAAACAAACAGAAGCCGGATTCATCTGAAAACACTACCTGATGCCATGCCTGTCCCCAGTGACATCGGTCCATACGCTATTGCCATCTAGCATTATTCTGCACGCACATTTATCAAAGGATGGTGCAGAAGTGGACGAAGCGCACATACCCATGTCATAATAAGTGGCAACAGACTGTCACCCCTGACAGTGTACGATGTGTCACATTGTTCCACCGTTGCGCCAGAGCTGAGGAGGATGCAAATCTGTCCTGCAATGCCATTTAGATGACGTGTTCGATCTTCTCGGGTGGTAGTCTGGGTGGTGCGAGCTTCTATGAACCATGCTGCACACATTCATTGCACTGCCAAAACACTTCGTCCCACACGAGCAGCAATTTCCCTTATGAATGCATCACATTCTCTCATGCCAATAATGTGCCCTCTTTTAAATTGACTGATATGGTGGTACAGTTTGAGGATACATCTGTGAGGCATCCAGCACGTCCGCTCAAGTCACACTGTTCCACAACCTTTGGTTTATAGTGGCAATGATGGCCGCAGTGACACTTTAATGGTAGATAGTGTTGCACTGTGATATCGATGCTGACCTTGATCCTGAGGGCCAACGTGGTTCAATTGCTTCTACAGAACATACTAATGTGAATGACATGTGAAAATGACCGTCCTACCTCTAGTCATTCAATGTGTTCCATTTTTTCTGAACATGAATGTGTGTTTGCCTCTACCCTTTTTTCCATTAACACTAACTAAGGTGATTGCCACCTTGGCTTTTAATTCTGACTAATGTGGTCTCCGCTGCATTTTTAAGTTAATCTGATGAGCTAAGAGCATTAAATGTGTTATTATTAATAAATATAATTTACACTGAGGTGAAAATAGTCATGAGATACCTCCTAATGTTGTGTCAAATCTCCTTTTGCCCAGCATAGTGCAGCAACTTGATGTGGCACTGACTCAACAAGTCGTTCCAAGTCCCCTGCAGAAATATTGAGTCACACTTTTTCTATAGCCACCCATAAATGCGTAAGTGTTGCCAGTCCAGACTTAGTGCACAAACTGACCTCTTGATTATGTTCCCTAAATGTCTGATGGGATTCATGTCAGGCAATGTGGGTGGCCAAATCATTTGCTTGGAATGTCCACAATGTTTTTCAAACCAATCACGAACAAGTGCCACCTGGTGACATATTTGGGAAAATGTCCATGAATGGCTGCAAATGGTCTCCAAGTAACTGAACAAAATCATTTCCAGTCAATGATCGGTTCAGCTGGACCAGAGGACCCAGTCCACTGCATGTAAATACAACCCACACCATTACAGAGCCACCATAACTTGCACAGTGCCTTGTTGACAACTTGGATCCATGGTGTCATGGGGTCTGTGCCACACTCTGAGCCTACTATCAGCTCTTCCGAACTGAAATCAGAACAGTCTCGTATGACCAGGCCATTATTTCCCAGTCGTCTAAGGTCCAAACAATATGGTCATGAGATCAGAAGAGATGCTGCAGGTTATGTCCTTTTGTTAGCAAATGCACTCGTATCAGTCGTCTGCTGCCACTGCCCACTAATACCAAATTTTGCCACATGTCCTAACGAACAGTTTGTCGTATCCCTCACACTGATTTCTGCAGTTATTTCACGCAGAGTTGCTTGTCCACTGATAACTCTGTGCAAATGTCGCTGGTCTTGGTCATTAAGTGAAAGCCATTGGCCACTGTTGTCTATGGTGAGGAGTAATACCTGAAAATTGGTATTCTCAACACACTCCCGACACTGTGTATCTCGGAATATTGAATTCCCTACTGATTTTCAAAATGAAATTTCCTGCAAGTCTAACTCCATCTATCATTCCATGTTCAAAGTCTGTTAATTCCAGTCGTGTGGCCATAATCACGTCAGAAGCCTTTTCACATGCACCTGAGTACAAACTACAGCTCTGCCAATGCACTGCCCTTTTATACCTTGTGCATGTGCTATTGTCACTATCTGCATATCACCATCCCAAGACTTTTGTTATCACAGTGTATTTCAAATGATCTATTGCAAACATTCTTGTGCTAGTAATAACCAAATACAGACTACAATCTAGTGAAATAATAGATTATAGATTACAGGACCACCTAATGTATGGGCAAGAAACTATGCTCCAGTGGAATGTTAGCACTAGCATTCACAAGTGTCATCAGGCTTTGGTAGAATTCCAGGAAAGTCGCCAGGCTTAATTCATTATGTACAGTGTGATGTGTTAGGATGGACGCTGAGTTGCTTTAAAGGGGTTGTGTGCAGTTACAAGTAAACAACATTGTGTGACATGCAAAGAGCAATGAACTGGTGCTTACACCATTCATTACAGTGGCAACTAGTGACCATGAGAAGGAATAGTTTTGAAGTACATGGAATGTGAAATCCTCCAACAGCATGTCGGTGATCAAAACCAGGAGAAAACTTGGTAAAGGAATGGAGAAAGGAGAGGGAGAGATGTTCCCATTAGAATGGCAGCAATTAGCAGGCAGAGATCATGAAATAAGCCAATCGTGATGGTGTTAACCAAAGCCCTGGTCCAAGTGAAGAATGGCAGGGAAAATGAAATTCTTATATTGACAGGGAAAATAAATTTGGAGGATATTATCATGGACTGGAGGAGTCTTGCCAGGCACCACCTGTTTGCGTAACTCCTTCCAAATCCCTCACAAAAATGTTAATCTAGCATTACATCAGATCTGATGCCTTAGACCTAGAGATTATAATAAGTGTACACAATCTCATGGTCAAGAGTTACAATTACATTCTTTTTTCTCAAACCACTTGTACCTCAAGTACATTCATTGTTTCTTTCTTATCCCAGTCTATCACTATGGTCTTTTCATCCCGCACCCTCTAATCAAATCCAAAGCCAGTCCATCAATTAGTAACACAACTGCTTCAACGATGTATTAAAACTTGTTTCTACAATTCCTTCTTCTTCTCCTCCTCCTCATTCTAAATGTTGCCTTTAACTGTACTATGTACATTTTGATGTCTCGACTAGAGGCTATCAATTCATCATAGTTTCCCAGAAAAAGCTGTAACCTGTGAACGTATGTCTATATATCACAGACAACTCCTACTCCATCATAGGGCCACCTAGGAAAGCAGCCATGTGATCTACCAACTTAGCTGCAACCACTGTGAGACATTCTAAGTGGGTGTGATCACTAACAAGCTGTCTGTCTGCATGAACGGCCACTGCCAAAATATGGCCAAGAGGGTGCTGGACAACCATGTTGCTGAATGTGCCACCCAAGAAGGTATGTTTCACTTTAACGACTACCTCACAGCCTATGCCATCTGGATTCTTTCCACCAGTACTAGGTTTTCTGAATTGTGCACGTGGGAACTCTCCTTGCAATCTTCAACCTTCGCTACTCCCTGTCCTCCAACTACCTTTCCCTTTCCCTGTTCCCGGTCCAGTACTACACATGCTCTCTATCCTGTCAACACATCTGCATAGTCAGAGAGAGAGAGAGAGAGAGAGAAAGAGAGAGAGAGAGAGAGAGAGAGAGAGAGAGAGAGAGAGAGAGAGAGAACTATCCCATCCTGGACTTTCAGCTGCAAGGAATTCCATATTTTGAGAGGTAAAAGTATGGACCAAACACGAAAAAAATATACAGTAAACATGGGAGTCTAAAATGCATAGGTTCAGGGCTATGAGCACCTCCCCATCTTTGCTACTGTGAAACAAATCTCTTATACTGCAAGCTCTTTGCTATCACGAATGCCCCACTGAATGCAGTAAACAAATGGGAGCATATTCCTCTATTACAATCCTTGGATACAACATGCAGTAAATACCTGTTAGTGTTATTACTGTAAATTGTATTCACAGGTTTGTTAAGTGCAGTGCATACATCAGTTCAAATTGGATCAGTTTGTGTTTTGTAAGTTCATGAAATACTTTTCTTGTAGATTTATATTTGCATTTATCAGGATAATGGAAGCCTGTGATTACACAGGGGATGTGATCTTCTGTTACGGTTTGGCAAATGAAAGCGACTGTCCAGTACATGTCCTGTAAGCTGAAAAATATCCAGGGTACCATGTGAACAGTTATTCAGCCGTCTTTTCCAGTAACTAGCAGACTCTGGCTCACTAATTCCAGCAATGGCAGATCACAGCAGACCTCACACTGTTTGTACTTCTATTGTGCAGTAGCAAATATTAGAAGTGGACAAAGATCTCTGGAACTAGTGCACGTAGAATTTCAGCATTTATCCGAGTTAGTCATTGTTTAATCTGTGCAATACTGCATGAACAGTTAGTATACCCATGTCATAAATGGCATGTCAAAACCCTTCGGCCACAAATTCAGCCTTCCTGAATGTAGTGCTGTGAATGGCTGCTGAAAATATGTGGTAAAAATCCACTTTTCACACCAAAGATATTGTTCACAGACAAAGCTAATTTCAGGTAAAATGGGATTGTCAATTTTTTTTATCAATATGTGTGGGCTGTTGCGTATCCACATGCAGTTGAAGAAGCAAGGCATCAGTGCACATTTTCAATTAATGTAAGGGCAAGTTACTGGCAATAGATTAATAGGACCTTATACACTACCAAACAGGTTGACTGGTGCAAAGTGTCGTCAGTTCCTATCAACCCCCCCCCCTCCCCCCCCCCCCCCCACAAAGTAGTGAAGAGGAACAAATCCTCACGGCTCTTAAGGTAGGCATTTTACAGCTCATGTTTAGTGAATTTTTTTTTCCTTGTTTTGGTCCATACTACCACCTACCAAAATATGGAATATTTTTTTTTTTTTTAACACACCATGTATGTATACAAAATAAAGAGCTCCTTACCACACAGATATGAAAAAAATTCTGTTTTTAGTAAATGAACATTTTACATGCATCTACCAAATGTGTTTCACCTGATCATGCTGGTCATCTTTGGGTGTCTTCATTCAGGGTGCATATGCAGAGGTTTTATACATCGGCATAGAATTCCCCGTCTCTTTACAAAATGAGCAGGAAAAAGCAACATGTTTTGGAAAGATCTTTGATATGCAGCAACATGTGCAATGCATATTTTCTTATTACAAAAGTATAAATACAAATTCCACCAAACACAACACACAAGTTTGTCACGTGATCTTGCCAGACAATGACAGCAGATATCACTGTTAAGTAAAGCAAACACAAAAATTGGAAAAATTACGGGTTTAAATTGATATCAATACAGTATAGCTACAAGCAAAGCTAAGCTTTCACATTCTACACAGAGTACGCGAAAGAACTTGCCCCCCTTCTAACAGCTGTGTACCGCAATTCTCTAGAGGAATGGAAGGTTCCAAATGAGTGGAAAAGAGCACAGGTAGTCCCAGTCTTCAAGAAGGGTCGTCGAGCAGATGCGCAAAACTATAGACCTATACCTCTGACGTCGATCTGTTGTAGAATTTTAGAACATGTTTTTTGCTCGAGTATCATGTCGTTTTTGGAAACCCAGAATCTACTATATAGGAATCAACATGGATTCCGGAAACAGAGATCGTGTGAGACCCAACTCGCTTTATTTGTTCATGAGACCCAGAAAATATTAAATACAGGCTCCCAGGTAGATGCTATTTTTCTTGACTTCCGGAAGGCGTTCGATACAATTCCGCACTGTCGCCTGATAAACAAAGTAAGAGCCTACGGAATATCAGACCAGCTGTGTGGCTGGATTGAAGAGTTTTCAGCAAATAGAACACAGCATGTTGTTATCAATGGAGAGACGTCTACAGACGTTAAAGTAACCTCTAGCATGCCACAGGGGAGTGTTATGGGACCATTGCTTTTCGCAATATATATAAATGACCTAGTAGATAGTGTCGCAAGTTCCATGCGGTTTTTCACGGATGATGCTGTAGTATACAGAGAAGTTGCAGCATTAGAAAATTGTAGCGAAATGCAGGAAGATCTGCAGCGGATAGGCACTTGGTGCAGGGAGTGGCAACTGACCCTTAACATAGACAAATGTAATGTATTGCGAATACATAGAAAGAAGGATCCTTTATTGTATGATTATATGATAGCGGAACAAACTCTGGTAGCAGTTACTTCTGTAAAATATCTGAGAGTATGCGTGCGGAACGATTTGAAGTGGAATGATCATATAAAATTAATTGTTGGTAAGGCGGGTACCAGGTTGAGATTCATTGGGAGAGTCCTTAGAAAATGTAGTCCATCAACAAAGGAGGTGGCTTACAAAACACTCGTTCGACCTATACTTGAGTATTGCTCATCAGTGTGGGATCCGTACCAGACCGGGTTGACGGAGGAGATAGAGAAGATCCAAAGAAGAGCGGCGCGTTTCGTCACAGGGTTATTTGGTAACCGTGATAGCGTTACGGAGATGTTTCACAAGCTCAAGTGGCAGACTCTGCAAGAGAGGCACTCTGCATCGTGGTGTAGCTTGCTCGTCAGGTTTCAAGAGGGTGTGTTTCTGGATGAGGTATCGAATATATTGCTTCCCCATACTTATACCTCCCGAGGAGATCACGAATGTAAAATTAGAGAGATTAGAGCGCGCACGGAGGCTTTCAGACAGTCGTTCTTCCCGTGAACCATACTCGACTGGAACAGGAAAGGGAGGTAATGACAGTGGCACGTCAAGTGCCCTCCGGCACACACCGTTGGGTGGCTTGCGGAGTATAAATGTAGATGTAGATGTAGATGTACAATGATCAGCCAAAACATTATGATCACTGCTCACAGTGATGTTGGATGCCACTGGTGACATTGTGGGCACATGATGCAGTAACAAAAGTATGTAAGTTGAGCAGACACAGACAGGGGATCACCTTGGCAAAGATATGGGCTGCAAATGAGGAAATCCATTGAGTGAAGTGACTCTGACATAGTGCAGATTATTGTTACGCACAGCAAGTAACCAATTCTCTTGAAAATGGTGAAGCTGGTCGAATGTTCGCATTCTACTGTCATGAGCATCTATGTAAAAAGACAGAACAGTGAAACTAGCACTAGGGGCTAAATGGTTGGACATCCACAACTCTTCACAGAACATGCAGTTCGGAGGCTTGTCAGTTCTGTGGAGTATGATAGATGGTGATATGTGTGTCCACATGTTGACCCAATGAAATCATCAGCTACAACTGCAGTAGGCACGGGATCACCAGGATTCGACCATCGATCAACGGAAATGTATTAGCTCTTCAGATGAATCACATTTTTGCTATAGTAGGCCGATGGTCATCTCCACAAACACCATCAACAGGTGGATGGCTGCTCGAAACATGCAGCATGCCACAGATGCAGGCTGGTGGGAGCCTTATTAATTCTATGGGAGATATTCTCCTGCATTCTCCTGTGCTTGCACAGGACCTGTAGCAGTAACCGAAGACACCATGGCAGCTGTGAACCACATGCATCCGTTCATGCTTGATGTCTTTCACGACATCGATGTCATCTTTCAGTGGTACAATTATCCATGTCTTGGAGCCAGAACAGTGTTTTGAGGAGCACTGTAGTAAACTCACATTGATGTCTCGGTGATCACATTCGCCAGATGTAAATCCTATGGAACCCACCTGGGTCTCTATCACGAGCCCTCATCGGATATGCAAATCAACAGCTCATTATTTACAGGAATTTCATGATCTGTGTGTAGACATCTAATCCCAGATACCTCTGCAAACTTACCAACAAACTGTTGGATCCCTGATATGCAAAATCATTTACGTATTTCATTCTAAAGGCAGACGAAGAAGCTATTAAGCAGGTAGTCATAATGTTTTGGCTCATCAGTGTAATATTGGTGCTTTCTTGCATGTGTTACCCTATAAATTCCAAAAAGGTGGGAATTTTTGCGAGATGGTATCTGGATAAACTGAAGGACCCAAAGGCTGTAGAGAGTTTCAGAGAGAGCATTATGGAACGATTCACAAGAATGGGGGAAAGAAATACAGTAGAAGAAGAATGGGTAGCTTTGAAAGATGAAATTCTAAAGGCAGCAGAGGATCAAGTAGACAAAAAGACGAGGGTTAGTAGAAAGCCTTGGGTAACAGGAGAGATATTGAATTTAACTGAGGAAAGGAGAAAATATAAAAATGTAGTAAATGAAGCAGGCAAAAAGGAATACAAACATCTCAAAAATGAGATCAACAGGAGGTGCAAAATGGCTAAACAGGGATAGCTAGAGGACAAATATACGGATGTAGAGGCATATATCACTAGGGGTAACATAGATACTGCCTACAGGAAAATTAAAGAGACCTTTGGAGAAAAGAGAACCACCTGTATGAATATCAAGAGCTCAGATGGAAACCCAGTTCCAAGCAAAGAAGGGAAAGCAGAAAAGTGGAAGGAGTATACAGATAGTCTACACAGGGCGATGTACTTGAGGACAATATTATGGAAATGGAAGAGGATGTAGATGAAGATGAAATTAGAGACATGATACTGCGTGAAGAATTTGACAGAGCACTGAAAGACCTAAGTCAAAACAACGTCCCAGGAGTAGACAACATTCCATTAGAACTACTGATAGCCTCAGGAGAGCCAGCCCCGACAAAATTCTACCATCTGGTGAGCAAGATGTATGAGACAGGTGAAATACCCTCAAATTTCAAGAAGAATATAATAATTCCAATCCCAAAGAAAGCAAGTGTTGACAGGTGTGACAATTACTGAACTATCAGCTTAATGAGTCACGGCTGCAAAATTCTTTAAAGACGATACAGATGAATGGAAAAACTGCTAGAAGCCGACCTAGGGAAGGATCAGTTTGGATTCTGTAGAAATGTTGGAACACATGAGGCAATACTGACCCTATGACGTATCTTAAAAGATAGGTTAAGGAAAGGTAAAATTATGTTTGTAGCACTGGTACACTTAGACAAGGCATTTGACAATGTTGATTGGAATAATCTCTTTCAAATTCTGAAGGTAGCAGGGATCAAATACAGGGAGTGAAAGGCTATTTACAATTTGTACAGAAACCAGATGGCAGTTATAAGAGTCGAGGGGCATGAAAGGGAAGCAATGGTTGGGAAGGGAGTGAGACAGGGCTGTAGCCTACCTCCGATGTTATTCAATGTGTATATTGAGCAAGCAGTAAAGGAAACAAAAGAAAAATCTGAAGTAGGAATTAAAATCCATAGTGAAGAAATAAAAACTTTGAGGTTTGCCAATGACACTGTAATTCTGTCAGACAGCAAAGGACCTGGAAGAGCAGTTGAACGGAATAGACGGTGTACTGAAAGGAGGATATAAGATGAACATCAACAAAAGCAAAACGAGGATAATGGAATGTCATCTAATTAAAGCAGGTGATGCCAAGGGAATTAGATTAGGAAATGAGACACTTAAAGTAGTAAAGGAGTTTTGCTATTTGGGGAGCAAAATAACAGATGATGGTCGAAGTAGAGAGGATATCAAATGTAGACTGGCAATGGCAAGGAAAACATTTCTGAAGAAGAGAAATTTGTTAACATCGAGTATTGATTTAAGTGTCAGGAAGTCTTTTCTGAAAGTATTTGTATGGAGTGTAGCCATGTATGGAAGTAAAACGTGGACGATAAATAGTTTAGACAAGAAGAGAATAGAAGCTTTCAAAATGTGGTGCTACAGAAGAATGCTGAAGACTAGATGAGTAGATCACGTAACTGATGAGGAGGAACTGAATAGAATTGGAGAGAAGAGAAGTTTGTGGCACAACTTGACTAGAAGAAGGGATCAGTTGGTAGGACATATTCTGAGGCATCAAGGGATCACCAATTTAGTACTAGAGGGCAACGTGGAGGGTAAAAATCGTAGAGGGAGACCAAGAGATGAAGACACTACGCAGATTCAGAAGGATGTAGGTTGCAATAGTTACTTGGAGATGAAGAAGCTTGGGCAGGATAGAGCAACATAGAGGGCTGCACCAAACCAATCTCTGGACTGAAGACCACAACCACAACATACCCTTAGAGATACATCATACACAAATGCGCCAGTAAAATTTTAAAGAATGGCACAAATGGCTGGTCTTCTGCACCTGAAATTTTTTCATGTGGCTCGCAACACATTAAGTTTAGAATGAGTCAAATGATTTGTAATTTAAGAAATTCATCTCACAAATAACATAATTCATCTTGACTAAAAGGAAATTTACTTTGAAAGTAAAGCTTCTCAAGCCACCATTCGCAATATTTTCCCATGACCTGTTAAAAATAGGTTCTTTTGAACAGTTGCCAGAGAACGCCAGAAAACAGTCATTACTGCGCATGTGCAGCTGCAATGACATAGAATTTCCATGCTTGGTGTTTACTCATATGCCTTTGTTGCATTTCTATTTAGAATTCTGTGCTTGGTGGGGCATCATGTGACCATTTGCTGCAGTGCAGCATGTTGTTCGGAGGGCATTTATGGATTTATTGTACTGAGGACAATTGTTTCATCATATCCTATCCAGAAAAAGTATGCAAAATAACAAAGCAGTCCTTGGCATAATATTCATTTGAAAACTCAAAATATCCTAATATTTTGCATGTGGTGACTTTCACATAAGATTTTTTCATCAGTACTCTGAAATACTGTCAGGTAGCATTTTGTTTCCACACAATACAGCAAAAAGCTAGTAAGAAGGAATACACATTTCTTGCAAAAATAAAAACAAAAAAACAATTGTTTGCATACAGCCAATTGAGGTAACTTTATACCACTTTTTTCCATTTGTTGAAAGCAGTGTAAACAAGATAATGTTAAACATCACAACAGACATTGTAACATTTTACATTTATAGTTATTGATTGCTTGGGAAGGCGAAAATGTACACTAACTATGCTCTATTAGAGTAAAATCTTATTTTAATACTGGTACAAAGTTACACTGTCATTTAGGATAACTTTAAACCAGTCTTAAACATAGAAATTGTCTTATATTTTATGCTTTGGATTAATTTTGATCATGCCAGGAGGAAATTGGGGGTTAATAAGAAGCAAAAACAAACAATGTTACATTCAATATTGCAGGTTTATTTTGAAGTATCACGATATTTGATAGACCTGGCATTGTTTAACTTAAATCACTGTCGCCATCATCACAAGTGTGAAAGTTTGTAATATAGTAGAAATACAACTGAAATACTAATTAGAAACCACAAAAGTAATAAAACTGTTACTTTTAGTACATAATAATGTAAGTAAGTGGATCAGCAACCATTGGAAACAAAAGAACTAAACAGTACAAAGATATCCTGACTGGTAAAAAGTTACCCTGATTGATTTTTGTCAGAACAACAGACAATGTTTTTTTGTGATTTTTCAAATGGTATAAAAAAAATTAACAAGGTTATCTTTGAAGCCAAGAAACTGTGTAACTAGCAGTTTATATTCTACTGCAGGAGTAAATACAAAGCCTTGTGGAGAGTTCCAATGATAAAACATGGTATGCTACCAGTCTAAAATTTACCGAAGAATGGCATTCTGTAAACTTAAGATGCAAACAATACACTTTAAGAAATAACGTCAAACTTAGAAGCTGTAGCACACATGTGTTGAAACATGTCTAGTGATCAAAAAACATTACGTTTCATAGGAGGCAGATCTGTAAAATTCTGCTAAAGCTGTCAGTATATCGGAAACAAAACGTTTTATTCAATACTACTGACCAAATTTGCCTGCTTATTTGTCTTCAAGTGAACATCTCAATATGTTCATACATATACATCATTAACAGATCTTATATTACGTCAGAAAATAAATGAGATCAGAACACTCCAAGAGCACCGTATTTTCATAAACCATACTAAATTGCATAATTTGGCTTAAAGTGCGCATTCATACATCCAAATTCACCAGAAGTAGGTTGCTAAATGGTACTGAGCTTTTAAGTGTGGTTTTCGGAATGTAGATTTTCCTGGAGTACCAGTAATGTATTATTTCATATTTGGTTCTTTATTATAGCATTACGCCATAGGTGCCGAAAAAGTGCAGTTGAAGTTCAGCAAATAGCTGAAACAAGCCAGCAGAGTGAAGTGAAACACTTTTGTTTCAAATAAATTGGTTACCTCTGTGGAAAATATTAATAAAAGCCAAATTCCTTTTGCAAGCCAACAAAAATAACTTCATTGTTCTGCAACATGGAAAAAATTCTGGGGTTTTTTCTAGTGTGTATAACCCCTGTCACTTTAATGTCCTTACCAATGAATTTGCCCAATATGAATAGGCAAAACATCTTTGATAGGCACCAACAAAACATTCAGTTGCAGAAGATCGGCCCTTTTATTATTTATATGGTAAAGCATTACTTAAGTAGCACATGAAAAAAAAAATGGCTGCCAATACTGACAAAAGAAAACAAAATAGTTTTTTGTAACAAAAAATATAATCAGAAAACAGTAGAAAGTTATCTAACATATGAAAATATATACATTTTTTCGGTAATTGTACTTACAATTCTCTAACAAAGTCGATAAGGGCCTCATCTTTCGAAATTGCATCAGCTATTATATGCTGACAACCAGTAATCACTTCCTGAATGGTTGATCGTCCTTTTACTCCTGGCTGTACCAAGTTACTGCAAACTATTTCTCCCTCTCCATTTAATATGGCCATTGCCGGAGCCTCCAAACCAAGCTTACGAGCTCGGTCTGCCAAAGTCCCTGTGCCACCTGTCTTGTATGGAGCATACTGTTAACAGAATCACAAGCAATATAATTATTGAAATATATTTTGTGATGTTCCTTTACATATGAAATTGCTCAAAGTAATTTTGCAGGTTAATGCTTTCCAAGCTCTCGATGAAGGGGGCCAGAACAGAAAGGAACCAACAGCTGGGAAACAAGAATGAGGCAAGTTGGAAGGAGGAATGAGGTAGCTCGACAGGGGATAGAGGGAAAGCGATGGACACAGAGAGGTAGGGAGGGGCAAGGAAAGGGGAGGGGGACAAGGAGAGGGTGAGGGTGAGAGGGACAGGGTGAGGGTGAGAGGGACAGGGTGAGGAGGAGAGGGACAGGGTGAGGAGGAGAGGGACAGGGTAGGGAGGAGAGGGACAGGGTAGGGAGGAGAGGGACAGGGTGGGGAGGAGAGGGACAGGGTGGGGAGGAGAGGGACAGGGTGGGGAGGAGAGGGACAGGGTGGGGAGGAGAGGGAGAGGGTGAGGGTGAGGGTGAGGGTGAGGAGGAGAGGGAGAGGGTGAGGGTGAGGAGGAGAGGGAGAGGGTGAGGGTGAGGAGGAGAGGGAGAGGGTGAGGGTGAGGAGGAGAGGGAGAGGGTGAGGAGGAGAGGGAGAGGGTGAGGGTGAGGAGGAGAGGGAGAGGGTGAGGGTGAGGAGGAGAGGGAGAGGGTGAGGGTGAGGAGGAGAGGGAGAGGGTGAGGAGGAGAGGGTGAGGAGGAGAGGGTGAGGGTGAGGGTGAGGAGGAGGAGGAGGAGAGGGTGACGGTGAGGAGGAGAGGGTGAGGAGGAGGAGAGGGTGAGGATGAGGAGGAGAGGGTGAGGAGGAGGAGAGGGTGAGGAAGAGGAGGAGAGGGTGAGGAGGAGGAGAGGGTGAGGAAGAGGAGGAGAGGGTGAGGAGGAGGAGAGGGTGAGGAAGAGGAGGAGAGGGTGAGGAAGAGGAGGAGGAGGAGAGGGTGAGGGTGAGGAGGAGGAGGAGGAGGAGGAGAGGGTGAGGGTGAGGAGGAGGAGGAGAGGGTGAGGGTGAGGAGGAGGAGGAGAGGGTGAGGGTGAGGAGGAGGAGGAGGAGAGGGTGAGGGTGAGGGTGAGGAGGAGGAGGAGGAGAGGGTGAGGGTGAGGAGGAGGAGGAGGAGAGGGTGAGGGTGAGGAGGAGGAGGAGGAGAGGGTGAGGGTGAGGGTGAGGAGGAGGAGGAGGAGGAGGAGGAGAGGGTGAGGGTAAGGAGGAGGAGGAGGGAGGATATTAGTGTTTAACGTCCCGTCGACAACGAGGTCATTAGAGACGGAGCGCAAGCTCGGGTGAGGGAAGGATGGGGAAGGAAATCGGCCGTGCCCTTTCAAAGGAACCATCCCGGCATTTGCCTGAAGCGATTTAGGGAAATCACGGAAAACCTAAATCAGGATGGCCGGAGACGGGATTGAACCGTCGTCCTCCCGAATGCGAGTCCAGTGGGTGAGGAGGAGGAGGAGAGGGTGAGGGTGAGGAGGAGGAGGAGAGGGTGAGGGTGAGGAGGAGGAGGAGAGGGTGAGCGTGAGGAGGAGAGGGACAGGGTGAGCGTGAGGAGGAGAGGGACAGGGTGAGCGTGAGGAGGAGAGGGACAGGGTGAGCGTGAGGAGGAGGAGGAGGAGGAGGAGGAGGAGGAGGAGGAGGAGGAGAGGGTGAGCGTGAGGAGGAGGAGGAGGAGGAGAGGGTGAGCGTGAGGAGGAGAGGGTGAGGGTGAGGAGGAGAGGGTGAGGGTGAGGAGGAGAGGGTGAGGGTGAGGAGGAGAGGGTGAGGGTGAGGAGAGGGTGAGGAGGTGAGGGTGAGGAGGAGAGGGTGAGGGTGAGGAGGAGAGGGTGAGGAGGAGAGGGTGAGGGTGAGGGTGAGGAGGAGAGGGTGAGGGTGAGGAGGAGAGGGTGAGGGTGAGGAGGAGAGGGTGAGGGTGAGGAGGAGAGGGTGAGGGTGAGGAGGAGAAGGAGAGGGTGAGAAGAAGAGGGGGAGGGTGAGAAGAAGAGGGGGAGGGTGAGAAGAAGAGGGGGAGGGTGAGAAGGAGAGGGGGAGGGTGAGAAGGAGAGGGGGAGAAGGAGAGGGGGAAAAGGAGAGGGGGAGGGGGAGGGGGAGAAGGAGAGGGGGAGGGGGAGAAGGTGAGGGAGAGGGGGAGAAGGTGAGGGGGAGGGGGAGAAGGTGAGGGGGAGAAGGTGAGGGAGAGGGGGAGAAGGTGAGGGAGAGGGGGAGAAGGTGAGGGAGAGGGGGAGAGGGGGAGGAGGAGAAGGTGAGGTGGAGGAGAGGGGGAGGAGGAGACAGGGAGGGGGAGGAGGGGGAGGAGACAGGGAGGGGGAGGAGACAGGAAGGGGGAGGAGACAGGAAGGGGGAGGAGGGGGAGGAGACAGGGAGTGGGAGGAGGAGGGTGAGAAGGAGAGGGGGAGGGTGAGAAGGAGAGGAGAGGGGGAGGGTGAGAAGGTGAGGAGAGGGGGAGGGTGAGAAGGTGAGGAGAGGGGGAGGGGGAGAAGGAGAGGGGGAGGGGGAGAAGGAGAGGGGGAGGGGGAGGGTGAGAAGAAGAGGGGGAGGACAGGGGAGGGGGAGAAGAAGAGGGGGAGGATGGGGGGAGGGGTAGAAGGACGGGGGGAGGGGGAGAAGGACAGGGGAGGGGGAGAAGGACGGGGGGAGGGGGAGAAGGACAGGGGAGGGTGAAAAGGACGGGGGGAGGGGGAGAAGGACAGGGGAGGGTGAAAAGGACGGGGGGAGGGGGAGAAGGACAGGGGAGGGTGAAAAGGACGGGGGGAGGGGGAGAAGGACAGGGGAGGGTGAAAAGGACGGGGGGAGGGGGAGAAGGAGAGGGGGAGAAGGAGAGGGGGAGAAGGACAGGGGGAAGGGGAAAAGGAGAGGGGGGAAGGGGAGAAGGAGAGGGGGTAAGGACAGGGAGAGGGGGAGAAGGAGAGGGGGAGAAGGAGAGGGGGTAAGGACAGGGAGAGGGGGAGGAGAGGGGGTAAGGACAGGGAGAGGGGGAGAAGGAGAGGGGGTAAGGACAGGGAGAGGGGGAGAAGGAGAGGGGGAGAAGGACAGGGGGAGAAGGACAGGGGGAGAAGGACAGGGGGACGAGAGGGGGAGAAGGATAGCAGGAGGGAGGGAGGAGCAAGAGAGAGGCAGAGAGGCCAAGTACATGTATGAGGAATGGGAGAGGATGGGGGGATGAAGCGGGGAAGGAGTGAGGGCTACAAGAATGGAATGGAAAGAGAGTGGGGGTTTGAAGATGCAGTAAGGAGGGAAAGGGGGCCATGAATGGAAGTGAAGGAGCAGTGGATGCAAAGACAGAGGAGGTGAAGGGGACAGAGGCAAGGGCAGGGATGAGGATATTGTCAGGTGTAGGGACAGAAGACAGGAGCAAATAGGGCCGAGTGACAGGGTAGGGGGCCGAGGTCATGGCGCAGGGTCATCGCACAAAGGCTAGAGTGAGAGTTCGGGCACAGGTAAGGGTGCGAGTCAAGGCAGAGGCAAGAGTTAGGGTTAAGGCAGAGGCAAGGGTGGGGGTTAAGCCAATGGCAAAGTGGGGGTTAAGGCAGAAGCTTGGGTGAGGGTTAAGGCAGAGGGACAGGTGAGGCAGGTGAGGTTTAAGGCAGAAGCAGGTGTTAGGGTTAGGACAGAAGCAAGGGTCGTGACGAGGGCAAGGAGGAAGACCAGGGCAAGGCTAGGGGAGAGACTGGGAGCAAAGGAGAGCCGGGTAGCGAGTGCAGGGAGGAAATTCCATAGCCCAACGGCTGAGATCAAAGGCATGGGAGAGGGTGGAGATTAGGACAGGGGCAAGTGTGGGAGCAAGGTTAGGGCACAGACAAAAATGGGGGGCTAGAGCAGAGGAGAGGTTGGTGGGTTAGAGCAGAGTCAATAAAGTATGACAGAGGCCAGGAGGTGGGGCAGAGGCCAGGAGGTGGGGCAGAGGCCAGGAGGTGGGGCAGAGGCCAGGAGGTGGGGCAGAGGCCAGGAGGCGGGGCAGAGGCCAGGAGGTGGGGCAGAGGCCAGGAGGTGGGGCAGAGGCCAGGAGGTGGGGCAGATGCGAGGAGGTGGGGCAGATGCGAGGAGGTATGGCAGAGGTGTGGGGTTAGGGCAGGGTCTAGCAGGGGGTTACAGCAGAGATGAGGGAAGTTACAGCAGAGGCGAGGGCAGAGAGTGGGGGTAGGGGTAGAGGCTAGGGCGGGGAGTGGGGGTAGGGGTAGAGGCTAGGGCGGGGAGTGGGGGTAGGGGTAGGGGCAGAGGCTAGGGCGGGGAGTGGGGGTGGGGGTAGGGGTAGGGGCAGAGGCTAGGGCGGGGAGTGGGGGTAGGGGTAGGGGCAGAGGCTAGGGCGGGGAGTGGGGGTAGGGTTAGGGGCAGAGGCTAGGGCGAGGAGTGAGGGTAGGGGTAGGGGCAGAGGCTATGGCGAGGAGTGGGGGTAGGGGTAGGGGTAGGGGCAGAGGCTATGGCGAGGAGTGGGGGTAGGGGTAGGGGTAGGAGCAGAGGCTAGGGCGGGGAGTGGGGGTAGGGGTAGAGGCTAGGGCGGGGAGTGGGTGTAGGGGCAGAGGCTAGGGCAGGGAGTGGGTGTAGGGGCAGAGGCTAGGGCGGGGAGTGGGGGTAGGGGCAGAGGCTAGGGCGGGGAGTGGGGGTAGGGGCAGAGGCTAGGGCGTGGAGTGGGGGTAGGGGCAGAGGCTAGGGCGTGGAGTGGGGGTAGGGGCAGAGGCTAGGGCGTGGAGTGGGGGTAGGGGCAGAGGCTAGGGCGTGGAGTGGGGGTAGGGGCAGAGGCTAGGGCGGGGAGTGGGGGTAGGGGCAGAGGCTAGGGCGGAGAGTGTGGGTAGGGGCAGAAACGAGGGTGGGGAGTGGGGGTAGGGGCAGAAACGAGGGCGGGGAGCGGGGGTAGTGGCAGAAACGAGGGTGGGGAGCGGGGGTAGTGGCAGAAACGAGGGTGGGGAGTGGGGGTAGGGGCAGGGGTGAGGGTGAGAGTGTTAGGGCAGTTGTGAGGGTGGGGGGGGGTAAGGGCAGATGGGTGGGGGGGTAAGGGCAGATGGGTGGGTGGTGGGGGGTTAGGGCAGGTGCGAGGGTGGGGGGTTAGGGTAGATGCGAGGGTGGGGGGTTAGGGTAGATGCGAGGGTGGGGGGTTAGGGTAGATGCGAGGGTGGGGGGTTAAGGTAGATACGAAGGTGGGGGGTTAGGGCAGATGCGAGGTTGGTGGGGTTAGGGCAGATGCAAGATGGGGGGTTAGGGCAGATGCGAGGGTGGGGGTTTAGGGTAGATGCGAGGGTGGGAAGTTAGGGCAGATGCGAGGGTGGGGGGTTAGGGCAGATGCGAGGGTGGGGGGTTAGGGCAGATGCGAGGGTGGGGGGTTAGGGCAGATGCGAGGGTGGGGGGTTAGGGCAGATGTGAGGGTGAGGGGTTAGGGCAGATGGGAGGGAGGGGGGTAGGGCAGATGGGAGGGAGGGGGGTAGGGCAGATGGGAGGGAGGGGGGTAGGGCAGATGCGAGGGTTGGGGGTTAGTCTGGTTGGTTGGTTGTTTGAGGTTTAAGGGACCAAACAGCAAGGTCATCAGTCCCTTGTTTCAAATATGCGCCATTCCGCTAATGGGACAACTCAGTAAAGTCAGAACAATAAAACGGAAAAAGGGAAAAAACGTAAAAAGGCAGTCATGTTGTCATTGGTAAAAAACAAAATAAGGGAAGTCGGCAAGAGAACGAACCCAACACTATGCGGAAGCAGCATAGGCAAGACCACCTGTGACTTAAAAGGTGAAACTGCTAGAATGTAGAAAGTACGCATGGGAATAGAAAGACTAACCAAGCCTTTTTTTTAAAAAAAAGCGGTAAAAACAGAGTAAAAGGAGAAGAAAAGAGGATTTCGGTCAGGGAGATGAATCAGGAATCTCCGAACACTGCTTACAGTGGGAGACACCCAAACACTCACCGCCCTGCCCCAACACCAGAGAGAGATTAAAAACCTTAAAACTGAGAATAAAAACCACTTTCTCGGAGGAAACCGAGAACCAGAGAGACCATCTGGGAATCGTCAGCCAACATCAAAGGTAAAGTGAGGGGGAGCCCGTACTTCGCACGCAGCGCCAAAAGAAGGGGGCATTCAACCAACATGTGGGCTACTGACTGGAAGGCTCCACAACCATATAGTGGGGGTGGCTCATCACGCAAAAGAAAACCATGGGTCAGCCGAGTATGGCCAATGCGGAGACGACACAGTGTGGTCGAGTCATTTCGGGAGATGCGAAAGGAAGAACGCCACGGGCCTGGTGTCACCTCAATTGCACGAAGTTTATTAGATAGGGGAGCAGCCTCCCAAGAATTGGCCCATGACTGTACGAAGTGGGATTTGATGTGAAGCCGTAAATCCGCTGCAAGAGGGGCTACAGGAAACGGGGAGTAAGTAACTGCTCCCCCAGCCAAACGATCAGCGAGCTCATTACCCGGGATACCCACATGGCCAGGGACCCAAAGGAAGTCAATGGAACAAGCAGCACGGTGAATATCAGCGGGATGGTCATGGATGGCAGAGACCAAGGGATGGCGCGAAAAACACCGGTCAATAGCAAGAAGGCCACTCATCGAGTCCGTGCATAACAAAACGCGGTTGTGTTGGGACTGTTTAATAAGGGTAAGGGCCTGGGAAATTGCCATCAACTCCGCAATAAACACCCCACATGTAGGTGGCAGCAGATGACTTTCCGTTCCAACAGAGGACGTGAAGGCATACCCAACACGATCAGCAGATTTAGAGCCATCAGTGTAAAAAACAACAGCATCCCGAAACTCCCATAAAATTTGACGGAAAAAGGAACGGAACACCACCGGGGGGATGGAATCTTTCGGACCGCGGCGGAGATCCATCCGAAGTTGAGGCCGAGGAACTAACCAAGGAGGGGTGGACGGGAGGGAGCGAGGAAGACAGGACAAAGAAGGAAGCTGAAAATCACGGCAAAGAGACGCAAGGTGCAGCCCAACCAGCAAACCCGCCCGAGGGCGGGAGTCGGGTGGGCGACGTCCATGGTCTGGGAACATGATAGAATAGGAAGGATGAGTGGGAGAGGAATGGATAGTGTGTGCACAAGACACCAGAAGCTGGGACCGCCGAACAGAAAGGGGGGGGGGGGGGGGGATCCCAGCTTCAACCAGGAGACTATCAACAGGGCTAGTAGGGAAGGCACCGGTGGCCAAACGGATACCACGATGGTGGACTGGATCCAGCACGTGCAGTGTGGAAGGAGCAGCTGAACCATAAACTTGACAACCATAGTCCAAGCGAGACAGAACTAGAGCACGATAAAGACGGAGGAGGAGGGAACGGTCCGCACACCAAGAGGAGTGGGCAAGGAAGCGAAGGACATTGAGTTTACGGAAACATCCTACCTTCAGGAGTCTGATATGGGGCAGCCAAGTGAGCTTGTTGTCGAAAAGAAGACCCAGGAAATGAAACTGTGGGACCACAGGCAATCGTTGTGCAGCGAGATAGAGCTCTGGATCAGGGTGGATCGTAGTACAGCGACAGAAGTGGACCACTCGCGATTTTAAAGGAGAGAATTGAAACCCGAGTGAGAGGGTCCATGCAGAGGCACGCCATATAGCTACCTGGAGCTGCCGCTCTGCAGATGCCATCGAGGAGGAACTAACCCAAATGCAGAAATCATCCACATACATGGCAGGGGTGACCAAGGGACCGACAGAGGCCACAAGTCCATCGATAGCAATGAGGAAAAGAAGGACACTCAAGACAGAACCCTGTGGGATGCCCGTCTCCTGGGTCCGTGGAGAACTAAAAGCAGTACCAACTCGAACTCTGAATGACCGATGGATCAGGAACTGGTGGATAAAAATCGGGAGTGGGCCCCGAAGAGCCCACTGATGAAGAGTAAGTAAGATGTGATGGCACCAGGCCGTGTCATAGGTCTTGCGAAGGTCAAAAAACACTGCAACCAAATGGCGGCGCTGGGAAAAAGCCTGCCGAACTGCGGATTCCAAGCGAAGTAAATGATCGATTGAAGACTGTCCCTCTCGAAAGCCACACTGGTAAGACGACAATAGATCCCGAGATTCGAGGACCCAATTGAGCCGACGGGCTACCATCGGTTCGAGTAACTTACAAACAACATTGGTCAAACTAATTGGCCGATAGCTGTCAACAGATAGGGGGTTCTTACCAGGCTTAAGGACAGGAACCACAATGCTATCCCTCCACTGAGAAGGGAAGTCACCCTGGAGCCAGATATGGTTAAACACCCGAAGAAGATGGTGCTGTTGTGGAGCACTGAGATGTTGAAGCAGTTGGTTATGAATGGAATCTGGGCCAGGGGCCGTATCATGAGAAGAAGATAGAGCAGAAAGAAATTCCCATTCAGTAAAAGGTTCATTGTAAGATGCTGACTCACAAGGGGTGAAACATAAGGTGGAAGCTTCAGCCAGGTGTTTTTGATGAAGGAAAGCAGCTGGATAGGAGGCTGACGCCGATGCCACTGCAAAATGGGTCGCAAGATGTTCTGCAAGAACTAATGGGTCCGTACAAATGCCATCTGGGAGGTGAAGGCCTGGGAGGGTGGACTGCCGATGGCAACCTTGGAGAGAACAAAGTGTAGCCCATACCCGTGACAGAGGGACAGTAGAACCAAGGGAAGAAACGAATCGTTCCCAACATATCCGCTTACTCTGTTTGATTAAATAACGGGCTTTAGCACGGAGGCGTTTAAAGGTAGTAAGGCTGGCTACAGATGGGTGCCTCTTAAAGTGTTGCAAAGCTCAATGGCGATCATGGATGGCAATGGCAATGGCCGTACTCCAACATGGGACTTGCCGGCGACGAAATGGTCCAGATGAGCGTGGGACAGCAAGGCTAGCAGCGCGAACAATCGCGTCAGACACGTCACGTAGGATGTCATCAATACAACCCGACAAAGAGGGAGAAAACTCGACCTGTGCAGTGTATAGAGGCCAATCGGCGCGGTGGAAAGACCAACGAGGTAACCTGTCCATCGGGGAGCGGGAAGGGAGCGTGATAATCAACGGGAAATGGTCACTATCACAAAGGTCGTCGTGTGGCGACCAGTGTAATGAAGGGAGGAGAGAGGGAGAAGAAATAGAAAGATCAATGGCAGAAAAGGTACCATGACCGGCACTGAAATGAGTAGGGGAGCCATCATTAAGAAGGCACAGGTCGTGGTCTGCAATAAATTGGTCTATAAGAAGACCTCGTCTAGATGGAAAGGCACTGCCCCACAAAGGATGATGAGCATTAAAATCCCCAAGGAGGAGGAAGGGAGGAGGAAGTTGCTGAAGAAGGGCGGTTAAGGCACCAGGTGTAAGAGTCCTGTCAGGAGGGAGATAAAGATTGCAAACTGTGACTGCAGAGTCTAAGTGGACCCTAACAGCAACCGCTTCCAATGTAGTTTGGAGAGGAATCAACTTGCTAGCAATGTCTGTACGGACCAACGTACAAACGCCACCAGAAGCCCGCAAGGGTCCGACCCGATTTCGACAGAAAACACGGAACCCACGAAGGGTCGGTGAGTGAGCATCAGTGAGATTCCTGGAGAACCACACAAGCTGCAGAGTAGGACGAAAGAAGGGATTTCAATTCCGGAAGGTGACAATAGTATCCATTACAATTCCATTGGAGAACCACAGAACGATGGTTTAAATGGGGGCTGAAAACGCTAAATCCAGTCATACCGCCGGGTCCCCACCCGTCACCGACAAGGAGGGGGCGACATCCATGAACGACAGGTCAGAATCCGGTTGTGAAGTCGGGGAAGGGACCTCCGGTGACACCAGAGGCTCTTTGTCACGGGACTTATGTTTCTTCTTCTTTTCAGGCTGAGATCGAGGAGGGCTGTGTGGCATAAAGGAGCCAGCTGCAGCAAGATCAGGAACAGAAAGAGACCGGGCGACCTGGGGGCCGACAGACCGCAGCTCTCGCGGTCGTCGCGCGGCAGCAGACCTTTGGACTGGAAGGTGCATCCCGGGAGAGGCACCCTTGACCGGCAGATGCTGAAGGAGTGGGACACTTCTCCGGCTGGGGAGGGGGAGCAGTGCCCATAGGAGAAGGTGTGGGAGCCGCAGGGGAGGGGGGGAGGAGGGGGGACGAGGGGGGAGGAGGGGGGGAGGAGAGGGGTCCAGGATGAGGGGTAAGGAAGGGGGAGGAAGGGGTGAAGATGTAACCAAGGCGTAACTAGATGTCATGGACACAGGGTACAGTCGTGCATATTTCTTACGGGCCTCTGTGTAGGTTAAACGATCGAGGGACTTATACTCCTGTATCTTTTTTTCTTTCTTATATACTGGGCAATCTGGTGAACGTGGAGAATGACTACCATGACAATTTACACATACAGGAGGGGGAACACAGGGACTCCCCTCACGGAGTGGACGTCCACAGTCACCACAGAGAGGGGCCTGGGAACAGCGAGAAGACATGTGGCCAAAACGTAAGCACTTAAAACACCTCATAGGAGGTGGGATGTACGGCTTCACATCACAGCGATAGACCATAATCTTAACTTTCTCAGGGAGGATATCCCCTTCAAAGGCCAGGATAAAGGCACCAGTATCAATGCGATTGTCTTTAGGACCCTTCTGAACACGCCGAACAACGTGAACACCCCGCCGTCCGAGATTGTCCCGAAGTTCCTCATCAGTTTGAAGGATGAGGTCCCTGTGAAAAATCACACCTTGTACCATATTTAGAGACTGGTGAGGGGTAATGGACACAGGAATTGTGCCAAGATGGGTACAGGCACGAAGGGCCGCAGATTGGGCAGCTGAAGCAGGTACTATCAGCAACGAACCCGACCGCATCTTGCTAAGGGAGTCCACTTCGCCAAACTTGTCTTCAATGTGTTCCACAAAGAATAAAGGTTTGACACTGGTGAAAGTATCACCATCAGTCCTGGTGCAAACTAGATAACGGGGGAAAGGTTTTGCCCCTAGACGACGGGCCTGACCCTCTTCCCAGGGGGTAGCCATGGAAGGGAAGGCCGAAGGGGCAAGAGAAGCAGCACTTGAGGAATCAGTTCCACACAGAGAGACGGCCGCAGAAGAACGGCCACAGTTTTGGACCCGTATGCGTTGCATTTGCACAGTGTCCGCCCTGATACCACCCACTCCGATCAGGGGCTCTCCTCACGGGCGCCCCCCAGCCACAGCAAGGGCCGTCTGGCATGGCGGCCATTGCCGGGAGTTCCGATGCTCCAGGATGACGAGCAACCACTCCAAGGCATGCATGAGGAGGTCACAGCTCAGGTATCAGAAGTGTGATCCCTGTGTGTTCAGGGGGCTCAACCAAAAGGGTACATAGCGACCCCACCACACGGGCTGGCTACCGTGCTGGCTATGCACCCTAGTATCAGACAACGACGTGAAAGAAAAGATGGAATGTACTAGGAAGGCGCACATCGGAGACGCTAGGTAAGGTGCTCTTCCCCAAATGGCTCACACTACGGAGGAGAAATTTTGTAATGGAGGTCAAACCCCAGAGGGGCACCAAGGAATTCCAAAAGGAGGAGATGATTATGCAACAAAGCCGAATTGGAAAACCAACAGAACCAGGAGGATAGCGGGGCCAACATAAGCAAGGACACCAAGAGAGGGAGAGGAGAGGGCGAGGGGAAAGGAGCAAGGAGGGGAAAGGAGTGGAAGGGAAAGGAAATGCAGCCCTGGAGAGAAAGAAGGCTGCAATGGCTGGGGGCCCCATGCTCGCCATGCACATATCCACAAAAGAGTTGTGGACCCCATGGGGGGGGTGGGGGGTTAGGGCAGATGTGAGGGTGGGGGGTTAGGGCAGATGTGAGGGTGGGGGGTTAGGGCAGATGTGAGGGCAAAAGCAAGGAGGGGGGGGTTAGGACAAAAGCAAGGAGGGCGAGAGGGAGGGGGAGGGCGAGAGGGAGGGGGAGGGCGAGAGGGAGGGGGAGGGCGAGAGGGAGGGGGAGGGCGAGAGGGAGGGGGAGGGCGAGAGGGAGGGGGAGGGCAAGAGGGAGGGGGAGGGCGAGAGGGAGGGGGAGGGCAAGAGGGAGGGGGAGGGCGAGAGGGAGGGGGAGGGCGAGAGGGAGGTGGAGGGCGAGAGGGAGGTGGAGGGCGAGAGGGAGGTGGAGGGCGAGAGGGAGGTGGAGGGCGAGAGGGAGGTGGAGGGCGAGAGGGAGGTGGAGGGCGAGAGGGAGGTGGAGGGCGAGAGGAAGGGAAAGGGTGAGAAGAAGGGGGAGGTTGAGAAGAAGGGGGAGGGTGGCAAGGAGGTTGGGAGGAGAGGGACAATGATGTTGAGTGGGAGGGTGAGAGGGAGGGGAGGGGCTTAAGGAGGGTGAGAGGAAGAGGAGAAGGGTGGTGAGAGGACGAGGAGAAGGATGGTGAGAGGGAGAGGAAATGGAAGGTGAGAGGGACAGGAAATGGAGGGTGAGAGGGAGGACAGGTGGCTGATGGAGAGATGGAGAGAGGTGGAGAGGGTGGAGGAGGGGGCATTGTGGGGGACAGGAGAGAGGGTGTGAGGGGGAAGTGGAGAGGGCAGATGGTGAGAGTGATAGTGGAGGGGATGTTGTATGCACTTTAAAATCTCAGTTGTAATAAACTAAAAATTCCATACAAAATTAACAACACAAATGAAGCGATGAACTTCAGAGATAAGGGATAAAAATCAGAAATATCTTTGGAAACATGTTCTTTCTCTTGAGTTACCATATATTTATTTGCTTATTTTTTATAAATAATAAATTCATACTTCACGATTTGCAGAAGAACTTTCCTGGATGTGTGGCAAGTCAAGGTACACATTAACTAAAGAAATGAAAGTCACAGAAACGTAATCTTTAACCTGTATTAACAATAAACTACCACTATTCTGATTAATACTACTTGAGCATAAGGTAGTTACACGTAGGCTAGTGAAAGTTGCTACTTCCTAAGCACATCACACGCTGACCGCCTAATATCTAATTGATTACATTCATACATTTCAAAAAAATAATTAACTATGGCTTTAAATATATTGTCCTGATAATCATACAGCAATACAATGAACATTGCGACTTTATAAGTAGTTAAGGAACTTTTCAATCCTCAAGTCTAAGACATTCCGGTCATATTTAGAAAGAATGGCAATCAAGTATCTTTCTCAAATTTTTTTCAGATTGTAGAGATTAACAGTTTGGTGTTTTATGTTACATGGGAGCTGTTGAATATCTTTATACCTGAATCCTAGATAAGCAAGTATGCTAATGGAACAAGGAAGGAAAAAGTACAAATGAGGAACTTTATCCATCTTGCAAAGGAATGGAATGTCAGATGATGGAAAACATATCTCAACAATGTAACATCATATGACCATAAGACAAATATTAGTAAAACTGTAAAATGAAAGGTGGATGCATGGGAAAAAGGGGTAAAATAAGATATAAGACACTAAATGAATAGCGGAAACAAATTATAACAATGTTGTTGTTCTTGGTGTCTTCAGGCCAAAGATTGGTCAGATGTGACTTTCAACACTAGTCTATATTGTGCAAGCCTCTTGATTTCTGTGAAACAACTGCAACCAACATCCACTTGAATCAGCTTACTGTACTCAACCCTTTATCTTCCTCCACAATTTTACCACCTGCACTTACCTCCATAGCCTAATTAATCTTTCATGCCTCACCTCATACTGTGTCTTATTTCTCCCACTTTCAGCTCGTTATTAGTGCCATCTAATTATCTACTCTTCAGCATTTTTCTGTAGCACCACAGTCCAAAAGCTTCCATTCTCCTCTTGCATGGACTGTTTATTATCCTTGTTTTTAAGTTTATATTAGACAAAATATTTCTCTTTTTCAGAAAAACTTTGGTTGCTATTGCCATTCAGCAATTTATAATCCTCCTATTTCAGCCATAGTCAGTTATTCTCCTTCTCAAACAGCAAAACCTGTCCATGACTTTGTCTTGTTTCATAGTCTAATTTCCTAAAGTAACACCTCCCTTGTATTACTACTTCTGTTGATGTTCATCTGATAAAATCTTTTCAGCACACCATCTATTCTGTTCAACTGACAGACAAGTTCTTTGCATCTCTGACGAAATTACAATGTCACCAGTAAACCTCAAAGATTTATTTCTTCTTCCAGAGCTTTAAATTCCTCACCAAAATCCAGTTTGGTTTCCTACAGTGGATGCTCAATGTAGAAACAGAATAGCATCAGAGATAGGTTTCAACACTGCCTCACTGTCCCTTCAAGGCTTGCCTCTCTCTAATATCCTATGACTTTTACAACTGTGGTCTGGTTTGTGTACAAGTTGCAGAACCTTTCACACACTATACCTTAACCCTGCTACCTTCAAAAATTCAAGAGTGTATGCCACTCAAAATTGTCTCCACGTTTGCTTTACTCAATTTATCTTCTCAATTATATAGTCAGTACTGCCTATCACATTCCTAGATGTCCTGGAAACCAAATTAATCTTCTCCCAAGATGGCTTCTACCAGACTTTCCCTTCCTGTGTAAATAATCTGCAATAATATTAGACAATCATGACTTACTAAATTGATGTACTAATATTACATCTGCCAGCACTTGTCTTCCTGAAGTCTGTGTGTGTTTTGCCTGTCTTGTACTTGCTGTGTACCTAGTGGAATAGCTTTGTCATGGCGACCCTCCCATAGAACTCAACAAATCTCAGGGAATGACATCAATAGCAGGTGCCCTGTTTTGACTTAGAGCTTTCAGTGATCTTTCCAATTCTTCTCACAGTGTCATACCTTCCTTCTGATTTTCATCGACTTCATTCTCTATTTCCAGTTTCTTTCCTTTACACAGCCCTTCTATATATCCTTCTACCTTTCAACCACCCATTTTTTACTTATTACTGGCATGCCACCTTGCTAGTAACCACGGTCATGGCTGCTTCTACAGCTCTGCATTTCTCCTCTAACCATTTCATGATATCGTTACATTCCATCCTGGTTTTTCCATTGCTTCATTTTCGCTTTTGCCATTTTGCACTTCCTGTCAATCTTATTCTTGCACATCTTCATCCCATTTGTAGGTTTCTCTTGCTACTTTTTTTTTTATTTTTTCTCCCTTTCTGAATTAAATATGGTATGTGGTTCATGGTGTGGGTTCCTTTGTGCTCACACGGCAAAGACTACCAAATCCACCGGTTAGTCCCTCAACCGTTAGGGCTAAAACTCAATGGGACTCGGGGAAAGTAAGGCTAGCAACCTGCTTCCCTGTTACTTTAAATATGATGCTGGCAACAATCAGAGCAAAATGCCTCGGACTTTTGGAGGTGACGGAGTCCCACCTCTGACTGACAAACCAGGGACTCCTAAGATACGGCTTGGCAAACAAATGGTAATGAGATGGGGAGCTATTAATATCAATGGGGGCTACTCTGGGAAGAAGGTAGAGCTGGCAGAGGCTGCAAGTAAGATGGGGCTGGACATTTTAGCTGTTAGTGACATTCAGGTAAGGGGTGAGAAAGAAGAGGAAGTGGGAGAATACAAGGTCTACCTGTCAGGAGTCAAAGCAGGAATAGCACAATGGGGTGTAGGGCTTTACATCAGGAAAGAAATGGAACCCAGCGTAGTTGCAATAAGGTATGTAAACGAACGACTGATGTGGATAGATTTGACAGTGTCTAGCAAGAAAATTAGGATTGTGTCAGTATATTCGCATTGTGACGGGACAGATCAAGATAAGATGGATAATTTTTATGAGGCACTCAGTAATGTAGTTGTTAGAATAAAGGACAAGGACAGTGTTCTGCTCATGGGTGATTTTAATGCCAGGATTGGAAATCGAACAGAAGGGTATGAAAAGCTTATGGGTAAATTTGGAGAGGATATGGAGGCCAACAGGAATGGGAAACAACTCTTGGATTTCTGTGCCAGTATGGGGCTTAGTAATCACAAACTCCTTTTTTAAACATAAGAACATCCACCGGTATACTTGGGAAGGGAGGGGAACCAGATCTGTCATTGACTATATAATAACAGATCAGGAATTCAGGAAGGCGGTGAGGGACACACGTGTATTCAGGGGATTCTTTGATGACACTGATCATTATTTAATCTGCAGTGAAATTGGGATTGTGAGGCCGAAAGTGCAGGAGGTCAGGTCCATATGTAGGAGGATAAGAGTGGAGAAACTTCAGTATAAGGAAATCAGGCACAAGTACATAACAGCGATCTCAGAAAGGTACCAGTTAGTAGAATATAGTCAATTACAGTCATTGGAAAAGGAATGGACAAGGTACAGGGACACAGTACTAGAAGTGGCTAAAGAATGTCTTGGAACAGTAGTGTGTAAAAGTAGGATGAAGCAAACAGCTTGGTGGAATGACACAGTCATGGCAGCCTGTAAAGGGAAAAAGACTAGAACTCAGGTAGACAGAGAAAGTTATGTTGAAGAAAGAAACAAAGCCAAACAGATAATTGCAGCATCCAAGAAGAAATCTTGGGAAGACTTTGGAAACAGGTTGGAGACTATGGGTCAAGCTGCTGAAAAACCATTCTGGAGTGTAATTAGCAGTCTTCGAAAGAGAGGTAAGAAGGAAATGACAAGTATTTTGGACAGGTCAGGAAAACTGCTGGTGAATCCTGTGGATTCCTTGGGCAGATGGAGGGAATATTTTGAAGAGTTGCTCAATGTAGATGAAAATACGATCAGTAATGTTTCAGATTTCAAGGTAGAATGGGATAGGAATGATGATGAAAATAGGATCACATTTGACGAAGTGGAGAAAATGGTCAATAGATTGCAGTGCAATAAAGCAGCTGGGGTGGATGAAATTAAGTCGGAACTCATCAAATACAGTGGAATGTCAGGTCTTAAATGGCTACACAGAATAATTGAAATGGCGTGGGAGTCGGGACAGGTTCCATCAGACTGGTCAAAAGCAGTAATCACACAAATCTTTAAACATGGAAACAGAAAATATTGTAACAACTACAGAGGTATCTCTTTAATCAGCGTTGTGGGTAAAATCTTCTCAGGTATTGTTGAAAGGAAAGTGCGAGTATTAGTTGAGGACCAATTGGATGAAAATCAGTGTGGGTTTAGGCCTCTTAGAGGTTGTCAGGGCCAGATCTTTAGCTTGCGGCAAATAATGGAGAAGAGTTATGAGTGGAACAGGGAATCGTATCTATGCTTTATAGATCTAGAAAAGGCATATGACCGGGTTCCTAGGAGGAAGTTATTGCCTGTTCTACGAGATTATGGAATAGGAGGCAAACTTTTGCAAGCAATTAAAGGTCTTTACATGGATAGTCAGGCAGCAGTTAGAGTTGACAGCAAATTGAGTTCATGGTTCAGAGTAGTTTCAGGGGTAAGACAAGGCTGCAACCTGTCTCCACTGTTGTTCATATTATTTATGGATCATATGTTGAAAACAATAGACTGGCTGGGTGAGATTAAGATATGTGAACACAAAATAAGCAGTCTTGCATATGCGGATGACTTAGTTGTGATGGCAGATTCGATTGAAAGTTTGCAGAGTAATATTTCAGAGCTAGATCAGAAATGTAAGGACTATGGTATGAAGATTAGCATCTCCAAAACAAAAGTAATGTCAGTGGGAAAGAAATATAAACGGATTGAGTGCCAAATAGGAGGAACAAAGTTAGAACAGGTGGACGGTTTCAAGTACTTAGGATGCATATTCTCACAGGATGGCAACATAGTGAAAGAACTGGAAGCGAGGTGTAGCAAAGCTAATGCAGTGAGCACTCAGCTACGATCTACTCTCTTCTGCAAAAAGGAAGTCAGTACCAAGACTAAGTTATCTGTGCACCGTTCAATCTTTCGACCAACTTTGTTGTATGGGAGCGAAAGCTGGGTGGATTCAGGTTACCTTATCAACAAGGTTGAGGTTACGGATATGAAAGTAGCTAGGATGATTGCAGGTACTAGTACATGGGAACAATGGCAGGAGGGTGTCCACAATGAGGAAATCAAAGAAAAACTGGGAACGAACTCTATAGATGTAGCAGTCAGGGCGAACAGGCTTAGATGGTGGGGTCATGTTACATGCATGGGAGAAGCAAGGTTACCCAAGAGACTCATGGGTTCAGCAGTAGAGGGTAGGAGGAGTCGGGGCAGACCAAGGAGAAGGTACCTGGATTCGGTTAAGAATGATTTTGAAGTAATAGGTTTAACATCAGAAGAGGCACCAATGTTAGCACTGAATAGGAGATCATAGAGGAATTTTATAAGAGGGCTATGCTCCAGACTATATGCTGAAAGGCATAATCAGTCTTACATGATGATGATGATCTCAGGAGTTATCCAAGGATTTTATTGGACTTTTTGCCAAATTGTTCCCCTGCTACCTCTATTACTCCATCTCTCAAAGCTATGTATTCATCTTTTATTGTTGTGTCCTGACTCCTACTGCAGTCAATAACTGCCGAATGCCAATTCTGAATTCCACAGCACATCTTGGTTGCTACAACTTATTCAGAGATTCCCTATTTTCTGCAGTTTTCTTAGTTTTAATCAGCATCAAATTTTGGTCAGGGTACATACTTGGCACTGATATGTTTTACAGTTTAATACGTGGTTTTGAAATTGAAATCTCTCTGTTGCCATTAGCTGATCTTATTCATCAAACCTTACAGTGTCTTCTGGTCGCATCCATCTGTACAACTTTACATCATGATTCTCGAACCAAGTATTTGCAATGATTAAATTGTGCTCTATGCAAAATGCTACCAGTAGGATTCCCCTTTCATACCTGTCCCACAGTTCATGTTCCCTTACCATTTTTCTGTATCTTCCTTTTTCCAAATTTGAATTCCTTTCCCCTGTCACAATTAAATTTTCGTTTGTCTTAATAAGCTGACTAATTTAATTTATTTATATATTTAAAATATTCACGTCATCTGTAGAGCTAGTAACCATATACTTGTTCTACTGTGGTGGGTCTTGGCTTTCTAACTATGCCGGCAATGATAATGTGTTCACTATGTTACTTACAACAGTTCACTGACATTACTATTTTCTTATTCTTTATTAAACCTACACTTGTATTATCAATATTTGCTTCTGTGTTCAGAAGCCTGCACTCACCTGGTCAGAAATCCTGTTCCCCCTGCCACTAATCTTCACTAATTTCCACTGTAATCTAACTTCAACACAGCCATTCATATTTTCAAATTCTCTCATCTACCTACTCTTAAAGATTCTTACATTCCATGCTCTGACCCATGGAATGCCTGACTTTCTAATGACATTCTCCTGAACTATCTTCAACAACAGTTCTAAATATGGGATTGTTTTACCTCCAGAATATTTTGCTCAAGATGGTCATCATCATTTAATCACACAGTAGAGACACCCATGCTCAGGAAATATAGCAGCGACAGTTACACCTCACTTTTAGCCTTTCACAGTACCAACACTGCAAGCCCATTTTGGATAATGTCACAAAGTGTGATCAGTCAGTTAATCAGACTGGTGGTGCTGCTGCAAATACTGAAAAGGCTGCCACCCCTCTTCAGGAACCACAGGTTAGACTGTCCTATACATTAGATGCTCTGCTGCTTGTAGAAATAGTAAGTATGAAATATAGATAATCAATTGTTTGATGTACGCTGTTTCTTAGTAACAGTTTTTTTCACCACAGCAGTTTAGGGCATTTGCCCATCACTGCAATACCTTATACATAATACTTTTTTGCATATGCCAATGACAATATTTTGTAAAACTCATGTAATAATACAATGACATAATTTATACAGGGTGTTACAAAAAGGTACGGCCAAACTTTCAGGAAACATTCCTCACACACAAATAAAGAAAATATGTTATGTGGGCATGTGTCTGGAAATGCTTAATTTCCATGTTACAGCTCATTTTAGTTTTGTCAGTATGTACTGTACTTCCTCGATTCACCGCCAGTTGGCCCAATTGAAGGAAGGTACTGTTGACTTCGGTGCTTGTGTTGACAAGTGACTCATTGCTCTACAGTACTAGCATCAAGCACATCAGTACGTAGCGTCAACAGGTTAGTGTTCGTCACGAAAGTGGAATTGTAGTCAGTGCAATGTTTGCAAATGCGGAGTTGGCAGATGCCCATTTGATGTATGGATTAGCACAGGGCAATAGCCGTGGCGCGGTACGTTTGTATCGAGACAGATTTCCAGAACGAAGGTGTCCCGACAGGAAGACGTTCGAAGCAATTGATCGGCGTCTTAGGGAGCACGGAACATTCCAGCCTATGACTCGCAACTGCGGAAGACCTAGAATGGCGAGGACACCTGTAATGGACGAGGCAATTCTTCGTGCAGCTGACGATAACCCTAATGTCAGAGAAGTTGCTGCTGTACAAGGTAACGTTGACCACGTCACTGTATGGAGAGTGCTACGGGAGAACCAGTTGCTTCCGTACCATGTACAGCGTGTGCAGGCACTATCAGCGGCTGATTGGCCTCCAAGGGTACACTTCTGCGAATGGTTCATCCAACAATGTGTCAATCCTCATTTCAGTGCAAATGTTCTCTTTACGGATGAGGCTTCATTCCAACGTGATCAAATTGTAAATTTTCACAATCAACATGTGTGGGCTGACGAGAATCCGCACGGAGGCATTTGAAAGCTCTTGTCTACGCAACCCCAGTACCAAATGTAGAGACTCTTTGTGCTCGTATTGTGGACGGCTGTGATACAATACGCCATTCTCCAGGGTTGCATCAGCGCATCAGGATTCCATGCGACGGAGGGTGGATGCATGTATCCTCGCTAACGGAGGACTATTTGAACATTTCCTGTAACAAAGTGTTTGAAGTCACGCTGGTACATTCTGCTGCTGTGTGTTTCCATTCCATGATTAATGTGATTTGAAGAGAAGTAATAAAATGAGCTCTAACATGGAAAGTAAGCGTTTCCGGACACATGTCACATAACATATTTTCTTTCTTTGTGTGTGAGGAATGTTTCCTGAAAGTTTGGCTGTACCTTTTTGTAACACCCTGTATATGTACATTTATACGGTAGCATCTACAGTAGAGGTATCTGTATTGTTGAGACACGCAGCCTATCCCACCACAGCAAGGTCCACAGTTGTGGAGGGGTTGAAAAATGGAAATGCCGTGTGGCTAGGTCCTCCTGTCAGGTAGACCGTTCGCCTGGTGTGAGTCTTTTGAGCTGACACTACTTTGGCGGCTTGCGTGTCGATGGGGATGAAATGACAATGATAAGGACAACACAACACCCAGTCCCTGAGTGGAGAAAAACTCCAACCCAGCCGGGAATCGAACCCAGGCCATTAGGTATGACATTCCGTCACGCTGACCACTCTGTTACGAGGGGCGGACTGTGGAGGGGTTGAAACAATGACAATCATAACAGTGGAAATTATAACAGCAACATTCCAATAAATCAGACTGAAATGTCCAATGGACAATAACTGGAATTTCACTGGAACATCAGTAGAGAAAATACAGTTACACCATTTGAAATACAATGTCAACACAATTTCAACCAAGATATGGAGCAGAAAACTGAGATTTTTCGGGCACATCGTGAGGGTTGAGGACAACACATTGGCCAAGAAGATATGCATAACAGTGGTTGGGAAAAAGCACAGTGTGAAACACTTTAGTGACTGTGGTTTTCTGTTTATATCTCGTTTGTCTGCTTACTGTGTTTGTATGTTGGTTAACACAAAGAAATGTATGCATGGATGCTATGGCATTTCTGTTAAGAAATTAACACATTTTGAAAAGTAAATAACTGACATGGTTACTGTCTAGCCTTGGCTGGTTCAATGACCAGTTATGCGGTGGCTCTACAGTCAACATCTTATAATGTTGAAGTATCAATGGAGCTAGTCAATGCAACTGGGTAGTCACAGCTGATATTGACTAGAACATATCACCAATCACCTATCACCCCTGACGAGACTATCTCTCACGGACAAAGCTGTCCTCACGACAATCATCAATGACTACTTAAGGATGGTAACTGGTTTAATATCTGGTGCAGATATTATGCACTGTTCTCGTATTGCTGATGGCAACATCTGTATCTTCATTAGACAAGTTGAACATATTCATTGCTTGCTCCAAAAAGACAGTATAACTATTAGTAGGACCTCTTTCTCTGGGTGTTTCCTTTCATACCTCACAGCTCAATATTAACTGAATGTCTAAATGCAGCTGCATGACTGAATATCTCTTTGAGGGGCAGGTAAACACCACTAAAATATACCCTAGTGGGGCAAGAAAAATTATTTGTAAATTTCAAATTTCTTTTACTTGTAACACATTAGTTTTATTGTTTTGACATGTTTTATACGTTGAGTTTGTAAAAATTCACTTAAACAACAACAAAATATTAACATTAAATGTGGTCACTACAGGTAACCACCACCCCATTACAGTATACAAATTCGATATTTGGTGGTTGAACTTTGAAATAACTAGTTTTTAATTGTCGTGGTATCTCTTGAAACAGTTCTTGCCTGCTCCCAGACACGAGTGAATTGGTTGATGTTTAATGCTTCCATGGCAAATACTTTTGTCTACGTATGGTTTGTGTGATTTGATCTGGGTTGCTATACTACTTTGGGATACAAAGCAAAATTAGCTGCCCCTGAAACTATTTTTGGAGCCAACAAGATTTTGTACACCTCTCGACGGAAGTCTTTATTAGAGAACTGCTCCATTTCGATTTCTTTGTGCATAATGTACGCGTCTGCCACACTGCAGTCTAAAAAGTGAAAAAACAATCTCATGCACCATTTCTTGCTTTTTTTGTCAATAACATAATCTGACTTTAGTCGATCAAAATTATCCACAGAGTTCATACTGGAATTGTAGTCTTTCCAATACAATTGGACAAGTGATATTGGTTATTGTTCCATCTTTCATTTTTCGATTTACTGTGGACACATCTGATAGTGAACAACATGTTGAAATCAAGCTGACTACCCTGTTATCTTTCCATCTATAAATCATTATGCCATCATTGCTTATTTTGTAATCGAATTCCCCTCTTTCCATTTCCTTTTCCTCCTTGAGTTCTGGCATGTTTTCCTTTTGGGATTTATTGTTCCACAAGTGTACACACCATTGGATTTTAGGTCCTTGAACAGATCATATGATGTAAAATAATTGTCCATGAAAATAATATGATTCTCTCCATGAAGACAACTGGTTAAATTTAGAACCACTTTCGATCCTAGCCCCACTACTGGAGAATGTGAAGCTTTTCTCTACATCTACATCTACATTGATACTCCGCAAGCCACCCAACGGTGTGTGGCGGAGGGCACTTTACGTGCCACTGTCATTACCTCCTTTTCCTGTTCCAGTCGCGTATGGTTCGCGGGAAGAACGACTGTCTGAAAGCCTCCGTGCGCGCTCTAATCTCTCTAATTTTACATTCGTGATCTCCTCGGGAAGTATAAGTAGGGGGAAGCAATATATTCGATACCTCATCCAGAAACGCACCCTCTCGAAACCTGGCGAGCAAGCTACACCGCGATGCAGAGCGCCTCTCTTGCAGAGTCTGCCACTTGAGTTTATTAAACATCTCCGTAACGCTATCACGGTTACCAAATAACCCAGTGACGAAACGCGCCGCTCTTCTTTGGATCTTCTCTATCTCCTCCGTCAACCCGACCTGGTACGGATCCCACACTGATGAGCAATACTCAAGTATAGGTCGAATGAGTGTTTTGTAGGCCACCTCCTTTGTTGATGGACTACATTTTCTAAGCACTCTCCCAATGAATCTCAACCTGGTACCCGCCTTACCAACAATTAGTTTTATATGATCATTCCACTTCAAATCGTTCCGTACGCATACTCCCAGATATTTTACAGAAGTAACTGCTACCAGTGTTTGTTCCGCTATCATATAATCATACAATAAAGGATCCTTCTTTCTATGTATTCGCAATACATTACATTTGTCTATGTTAAGGGTCAGTTGCCACTCCCTGCACCAAGTGCCTATCCGCTGCAGATCTTCCTGTATTTCGCTACAATCTTCTAATGCAGCAACTTCTCTGTATACTACAGCATCATCCGCGAAAAGCCGCATGGAACTTCCGACACTATCTACTAAGTCATTTATATATATTGTGAAAAGCAATGGTCCCATAACACTCCCCTGTGGCACGCCAGAGGTTACTTTAACGTCTGTAGACGTCTCTCCATTGATAACAACATCCTATATAAACATCCTATATAAACATCAAATTTAAGGTTGTATGATGACTGATCACATAACATCCACACTTTGTACACTCTTTTTACAGGTTTGTCCCTCATATATTGTTTGAGAGATGATCTGCCTTTGAATTTAACCATTGATTCATCAATAGCAAGTTTTTGATATGGTTTATAGCAATCCTGGAATTTCCTGTATGATGGTCTAGAAATGGACGTAATTTGTACAGTTTATCATAATTCTGACTGTTTCTGTCAGGAGTGACCGAATTATCATTGAGGTGCAAGTTACTCAGTAGCCAACTAAACCGTTTTACTGGCAACAGCTTTGATATGTAACTTTCACCAAGATCTGTATCAGTGCTCCAGTAATCTCTGTAGCTAGGCTTTTTAGTGGTACCCATATAAAGATTTATTCCAATAAAAAGTCTTAACTGCAACTTCATTGGTGGGCACGAAAGTTTTGCCTTTCTCTGTAGCATACAAATTAGTTTGGAACACTATGTGTTTTATTAGTGTTTCATCGAAAAATTCACAAAACAAGTCAACTGGATTTAGGTTCACTTCGTTCTTTATTTCTGCAATCACACCACCTTCTCCAATAAATAATGGCACTTGGTCAACACTTGTTTCTTGGCTGCAGTTTACCGTGACTGTTGATGGAACAGTAGATGGTAAAATATTATTTTCACTGACGTCATCAATTTCACTGTCATCCCAAGAATCACTACTGCTTGACACACGACTGCACACAAGGCTAGAACTTGCACAGCCTGTCGTGAATGTGGGGTCATTTCCATCACTGCCAATACTGCTGTCACTAGAAGGTATTTTTTCAAATAAAATTCGGTAACATTTGTCCTAAGTTATTCCTTTTCAGCTAGACATATTCGATGGAGACGAAGAAAATATACTGGGTGGAGCAGAAGGGCAGTGGTTAGCAGCACTAACCACACAGAAATTTGTCTGTAAAACATGGAAAATTCTATTTCAATTTAAAGTTACATTACACATAGATTTATATATGTTCAACACATAAATATAAGCAATTACTTGCCAAAAATAGGAGTATAAAGAAGAGCTACAGAGAATACTGCATGCCGCTTCCAAGAACAGTGCTAACAACGAAGAAGTATCAACTATTGTTCTGAATATGCGGCAAAAATTCGTGCAGAAGAACTGCACTGCCATCTAGCGACATTTTAGGCAACAATTAGGTGGTTGGCAGAGAGACTACTGGCGCCTGAGCGGTAAAGGGAGAAAATATTATGTGGTTAGCCACAGTGACCACCACCCATTGAAACCGTCTACGTATGTGGTTACGTTATAGTTTTGCCTGTCCTTCAAAGAGATATAAATGTGAAATACTGTCAGGAGTAAGGTACAGAGCTGTGCTTGTATAAATCCTTTTCAAAGTACTGTGGAATTTGTGACTGAATATTTTGGTAAAGTGCAATCCAAATTCCAGATTCCATTTGATGGAAATATTTTCACGGTCTATACATCAATTAGCAATTTGCTGTAATTATAAAGCTATAGGCCACATAAGGAAAAGCTGCCCATATCTTGACAATGATATAAATAGAGGTCTGCATGGAAGCAGATATCTGTGGTAACTGGTACCTTGAGGATAAAAGTGTATGCTATTGTGGATATCCGAGGGTTATCTGTGGATATCCTCGACAATAACTCCTTTGTAGTTAAAAATTAAAAGACAATATCAATCTTTTACACACTTTTCATTTAATTGTGTTACCTGGGGTCAGTGAGAAAGATTGCATGAATCAGCACCACACATCTGTTGTTATGTTTCAGGTAAAGCTTTGTAGTGACTGAGTGGCCAGGTACCGAATGCATTTAATGAAATGCACACCACGAACATAATTTCATGTAAGGTGAAACGAGGTGAGTTCACATTATTGCAAGAAGGCCAAACTGAAATCGTTGATTTGGAAGAAATCTGCTTTTGTATTTGGTGGCAATGAAGAAAACAAGATATAGTGGCTTGTTTTGCATTTGTCTGTAACAACATTTTACTTTTCGATGTTGCGCACTGAAATGGATTTCTCAAAACAGTGCAGTTCCTTATTCATGTGGGGGCCAAGTACGGTGCAGTGAGTGCCAAGGAACTGTTATCTCGTCCAACCACAGTTTCAAGAAATTTAAAGGAAATTGTCTATCATCTGCGTGAAGCTGTTTCTAGACAGGTGACAAAAGTTTTCCAGTATGTAGGAGACAGACTAACAGAGTTTATCTATGGTGTGATTCATATCGTAAAATAAACTACATGCGAGGGACTGCACATTACATTAATGGTGAAGAAGGAAAACTTTGTGTTGTGCACCAGAAATTTCAAGGGCGACATTAAAAAAGCTGGAGAAAATATTAAACATGAACTGATAAAGATATTATGATCATTTGATTAAATCAGCAATGTGCAAAACATCATGTTTGCTGCTGGCAGAGGTCCAAACACTGCAGCAGTGATTAATAAACTCTTGTCGAGCTGTCAGAAGCTTTTGTAAAAGATCTGACCTTCTGAACTGCCATTAGAAATCACTGTAAGGAGATGTGGGCACACAATGGGACAGCAAACTAGATATGTTTGAGTCAATTAATTCACAGTGGTTTGCAGTATTAGAAATTTTGTCTGAGATAATCAAAACAATTTAACCAAAAATGTTGACAAAAACATTTGGGAACACGTAGTATGCCTGCTGAGGCAATTTAAAAATGCGACCTTCAATGTTTTAGTATTCTTGCTATTCGCAACAAGAATATTTAACTTCAAAATCACATTTGTGAAATATTATAAAACTAAATGCCTACACCGTCAACATGCATGGCACTATCAGACCATCATTCTATTATTATTGTCGCTCTGTGTGAACAATGAAATGAGCAGCCACACCTAAGAGCACTGTCACTTATTGTGAACAATTAAATGGGCTGGCGCAGTGGGGCTGTGTGATCTGTCAGCTGTGCCTTATGTGATTGCTGCACCGCCTCTGAGCCACTGCAGTGAGCACTCTGGAGGGCTCCTCTGCCATGATGCTCACTGCTCTTTACTTGGCCTTCACATCAATGCGGATGCAGGTAAGTGTCATGTAGATGTGGATAGCATTTTTCATATCCACAAGGATCTCTAGCTGCAAATATTGTCAGTGACTTCCCTGCACAACCGTTTGTAAATCGAAAAGTGTGAAAAGCACTTGCTGCAATGCAAACATCACACATGACAGAGCAAGACGTTGACATATCTTCTCCAATAGTACTGAACTTGTTCCCTTAACATACATCACTCTTCTACCAATATGGAAACACCAAAATATAATGCAAAGAATTCAGAAGCTCCCAATAACTCTCATCCATCAATTATTAAACAACAAAATCCTGCGAAGGATAATCAAAATTCTGACATTACTATGGACAAAGCAGTCTTAATGCCAGCAAATAATACATCATCAGATAAACTTCACGAGTCACTGGAAATGCATGTTAACTTGGTTAGCAGACAATGACAGAGATGATTTCCCACTTGCACATATGAATCGAAATGAGGAAGCTCAACTAATACACACTGACCTTTTCAAAAGCTATACCTCTCCAGCTATGACCAATTAGCACATGGATGAACTGGATGATGCGATGTCGAAATGTGAACCTGTGTCATTGGAAACATCAACTGCTGACAGGCAGGGTATGAAGCATACTGAAAGGAAGACAAACTCCTTTCTCTTATAGAATTTACAAGATTCTTGAAAATGGTTAGGCATTCCAAAAATGTCTTCCCGCTAGCAAAACAATTCACAAATGACATCAGAGCCCTAAAACTGGGGACAGGAAAGAGTTTCTCAAGAATTGAACAATGGGAAGTCCATGCTGGAATATCACCAACGTTAGAAATAGGATACACTGCTACTCACCGCAAAAGTGACAAGTTCAGCTGCAGAGCAGAAAAGTCAGCACTGCCCTGGCTGAGTGTGCAGAGACTAGATGGTGGCAGTACAAGGCTGCAAGGTCTGGCATCTGGAGCCTGTGGAGGAGAGGTGGAGGGAACGGGGAGCTGAAAATGAGAGGAGCAGAGAAGGGGAAAAGACCGAAGAGTGTGTTAGCAGAGAGTGGCACAAAGTGAGGGTGAGAGGAAGTGGATTAGAAGTTAGTGATAGGACAGAGTGGGCAGAAACTGTTGGGTGGGGGTTCTACAGATAGGGGGTTCCCGTAGGTTTCAGCCATGATGATTCTGGGAGCGAAGAATGTGCTATAAGGATATCTCCCATCTGCATAGTTCAGAAAAACTGGTAGTGGAAGGGAGGCTCATGATGACCCACATTGTGAAGCAGCAACTAAGATCAAGCATATTATGTTCAGCTGTATGTTGTGCCACAAGGTGGTCAACATTGCTCTTGGCTGCAGTCTGACAGTGGCCATTCATCCTGGTGGACAGCTGGTTGGTAGTCATACCAGGATGATAAGCTAAGCAGTGATTGCAGCAGAGCTGTTAAATGACATGGCTGGTTTCACAGGTAGCCCACCCTCTGATGGACTAGAATAGGCAGTGCTGGGTGTGTGAATTGGGCATGTCTTGCACCTGGGTCTTTCACTGGGATATGATACCTGTGGCAAAAGATTGAGATTGGAGACTGGGAGTGACATAGGGATAGACTAGGATTTGCGGAGGTTGTGAGGGTGTTGGAACACCACTGTACAAAGGGTGGGAAAGATCTGGTGCAGGATCCTTATTTCAGGGCTTGATGATAGATAATCAAAGTTCTGAGAATGGATATTGTTCAGCTGTTCCAATCCAACATCGTAATGGGTGAGAAAGAGGCCACTCCTTTGTACTGGTTTTTGGGGATGGTGAACGGCTGGGGGCATCTGGGGATATGGCATGCGAAATCTGTCTGTGGACTAAGTCTGGGGGATGTCTCTGAAGGCATTTGTGAGACCTGACCTTCAGCGTACTGGGCAAGAGAGTACTTGTAACTGCTGCTGTGCCAGCCCCAGCATTTTTTTAAAAATGTGGGTTAGTGAGTTTAATGTGGACAGTGTCGTGATGGAGCCATCAGAGAAGAGGTGGTCAACATCCAGGAAGGTGGCACGATGTGTTGAGGAGGACCAGATGAAGCAGAAGGGACTGAAAGTGTTGAGATTGTGAAGAAATGAAGAGAGGGTGTATTGCCTCCGTGTCCAGATCATGGAGACACCATCAATGAACGTAAACCTAACCAGGGGTTTGAGGTTTTGTGAGGCTAGGACGGTTTTATTTTAGTTGGACCACAGACCTGTTAGCATAGGAGGGCGCCCTGTAGATGCTCATGGCTGTGCTGTGAATTTGTTTGTATACCTTTCCCTCAAAGGAGAAGTAATTGAGTGTTAGGTTATAGTTATTAAGATGTAAGAGGTAGTGGGTATGGAGTCTGAAGGATGTTGGGAGAGGTACAGTTCAATAGCAGCAAGACCATGGGCATAAGGAATGTTAGCACACAGGGAAATGGTGTCAACAGTGATGACAAGGGATCCAAGAGGTAAAGGAGTGGGGATGATGGAGAGTTGGTGAAGGAGGTGGTTGGTATCTTTGATGTGGGACGCTAGATTTTGGGCAACTGGTTTGGGGTGTTGGTCAATGAGAGCCTAATTTTTTTCAGTGGGAGCACAATAAAGAGTATCACAGATTGTTGGGTTTGTGGATTTTGGGGAGCATCTGCAGAATAGGTTTTCGGGGTGTCATAGGGATGAGGACAGGAATGGATTCAGGGAAGAGATGAACTTACCACATCCTCCGAGCTCCCTACCACCAATGCACTTAATCCAGAACCAAAACAATCCCAGAACATTGTTGTCTCCACCAAAATCTTCAGCCCCCAGAGAAGTTTCAATCCAATCCAAAGGCCTAACCTTCAGCACTGCATCCAATATTAACCATGCTAGGCTTGCCAATGACCTAATCTCCTCCTCCAGATCCCTGCAATGGAACGCTTCTCCATCACCAATCCCTCCAACAAAAGCCAAATTGATCCTAACATTGAACCCTGCCTCTTCCAGTTCACACAACCATCCAGCTGTGATCCACCCCCCCCCCCCCCCTCGCCCCGCCCACTCCATCCAACCACCTCCTGGTCACCTTCCACGATTTCCTTACGTCCAACTTGGCATCTTCATCCCTTCCATAGGTCCCATCCTAAGAACATCAATAGCTACATCTACAGAATAATTCTGTTATTCCATTCACGAACAGCATGCAAAAAAAAACAAACACCTATATCTTTCAGAGCTCTGCTTTCCCTTATTTTATTATGATGATCATTTCTCCCTATATAAGTTGACATCAACAAAATATTTTCACATTCGGAGGAGAAAGTTGGCGATTCAAATTTCATGAGATCTTGCAGCAATGAAAAGCACCCTTGTTTAAGATTTCCACTCGAAATCTTGTATCATGCTCGTGACACTCTCTCCCCATTTCTCGATAATGCAAAACATGCTTTAACTTGGATGGTGTCATTCCAGCATACCGAGCAGCATACATAGCACATGCCCGTTGAGCATCTTGATCACAATAGCCATACATCAACAAGATATCGACCTTTTCCGCAATTGGTAAACGGTCCATTTTAACACAGGTAATGTATCAGGAAGCAAATACCGTCTGCACTGGTGGAATGTTACATGATACCACGTACTTATATGATTGTGACTATTACAGCGCCATCATCATCATCATCATCATCAAAACCTAATGACATATTTTGAACAGAATGAGCTCTTCCATGGCAATCAGTATGGACTCCAAAAACATCGATCATCTGAAACTGGACTAACACTTTTGTAATATAACTTCTGGAGAGCCACCAATCAACACAGTCAGGGTCAGATGCAGTACTTCTTGACTTCTGAAAGCATTTGACTCAGGACATCTACACTTCTTTTTAAAAGTAGAATCATGTAGACTATCAAATGAAATTTGAGACTGGGCTGAGGATTCCTTGGAAGGTGGGATGCAGCATGTTGCCTTGGATTGAGACTTATCAACAGATGTAACAATAACTTTAGGTGTGCACCAGAGCATTACTGTTTTATACTAAAGACCAGGCAGTCAATATCAATTGTAATCTGAAAGTTTTTGCAGATGATGCAGGTGTGTGTGTGTGTGTGTGTGTGTGTGTGTGTGTGTGTGTGTTTGTGGGTGGGTGGGTGCACGCGCAATTTCTTTTTCTCCCTAAGCCACTATACAGTGCATGGTAGGGGGTATGTCAATATTAGCAATTTTCTGTGTTATTCCATTTGAGCAATGAATGAGGGAAAGACTGACTGTCCAGAGGAACCTTGAAGTTCAACCAGTCTTCTGACTGAAGATCACCATAAAAGCTCCCACATCTCTCTTATCTTATTCTCATGAACTATGTATAAAATATATAATTGTGGCTGAAGAACTGTAACAGTCTTCTGTGAATAGCGGTTCTCTATACTTATCCAACAGGGCTTATATTGAGGATAACAACTACTTCCTTTCCAAGGTTTCCATAAATGTTCCCCAAGCATCCCTGTTACACTTTCATGTGAGCTATACTGAACCATTACAATCCTAGAAGTGTGTCTCTACATTCTTTCAGTATCTACTACTGCACTACTTGATAACGACTCTACAAGCTGGAGCAATACTATAAGGACTAGTCGTACTAGTGTCTCGTATGTGATATTTTTTAAAGACACACTACCCCTTCCAAAAATTATATGTCTTTCATTTGCCCCAGGTATTAAGTATATTGTGCATTCATCCCATTTGACAGCACTTCTTAGTACTACTCCTAAATAGTCACAAAATGTGATGTGCTCCAGGATGTTCATCACTAATGTTGTATTCTGATACTATTAGGTTATCTCTCTTTGTTATTGCATTTATCCTCATTGAAAGAGTGCTGCCATTCATTACACCAAGTAAAAATTTTGTGCAAGTCGTTTTGCACTTCCTTATCATTAACAAACAACAACACGTTTTTTGTAAACAAGAGCATCATCAATGAATAATTTGATAGTGTTATCCTATCTGGTAAACTGCTTATGTATACTGAGAACTCTAGAGGTCTTATTCTGCTTCCTTTGAATGTATCTTACACTGCTTCCATTCTTGTTTTGAACATCTGCCACTGAGTACAGCTTACAGGGATCTACGGTCAGAAATTGAATGAGCCAATTGCGTAACTGTGATTATGATGATGCAATATAGTGATGCAAGCCTTTCAGGAATCTAGGAAGAAACAACCTACCTGTTCATTTGTATTTACCTTTTACACAATATATTGTGTGAAAGAAAGAAAGCTTAATTTCATATGAGCAATTTTTTCTGAATCTGTGTCGATTCTTTCACAGCAGCATCCTTTCCTCCAGCAAAGTAATGTTCGAGTTTAGAATATGCTCTATGAAGTTATAAAAGACAGGCACCACCAATATAGTTCTATAATTATGTGCATGCATTTTTTACCATTTTTGCAAACAAGAGTGATTTGTGCTCTTTTCTAGTCATGTGGGACTCTCTGCTGTATTTCATTAGTGCTTGCTTCTAGCAATGGTTTTGCCCTCCATATATGATAGTGTTTCCATCAAGTCCATCTATTTAGAGCATCTCCATTTCATAATTTTACTGTGAATTTCTTGTGACAAAGCAGCTTTAGTGCAAATAGTTTGTAGATTATGCTCTCTGTGCGGTATAAAGATGAGGAAAGCAAATATTAGTTTTAGTACTTACAAAATGTTCAATTTCATTAAGACTGCGGCAGCATTTAATGCTTCTTTCCAGGTCGGGAGTCAGTTTTCCAACTTTTGCAATACTGTTCATCACAGTAATAGCTTTAGCTCTCACACTCCTGACAACAAATTATGAAAGGATGTTGAAAACACAGAAAGTCAAATGCACATGTAAACATATATACTCCACCACCACACTCTTTAAAATATAGTTTTATGGAAATGAAATTGAGTGAACAAATATCATAAAAATCTGAAATACTGACTGGACTGTCACTTCCAACAACAAGACCCCATCTGATAAATGAAGCAAATTAAAGACTGTTAAACATAAAATTTTTTTGAGTTCATTGATGGATTATTTTGGAAATAAAGATGTGTCAAATCGCAGAAAAGATCTCCGCTCAAACAGTATCCTAATTGTTCCAGCACAACAATTAGAACTACTTCAATGTTCCTTCAGAATAACTAAGATCACAGAGTAACACTCGTATAAAGTGATCATATGACCAGTTCTCCATCCTTCTCATGTATCTCTCTTCTAATTTTACCACAAACTCAGAAAAATATCAACTGTAGAGACTGTTCTTATCACTGAGTCAATATCACTAACTACATTTATCAACACAAAAAATTTCTTTTAATGTACGAGGGTGAGTCAAATGAAAACCTTAAATTTGTAATAACAAATCGAAATTTTGCGCCGTTATCCTGTAAGTTGGTAAGCGGGCTACAAACAGCGTGCAGAATGGCCTGTAGGTGGCAGCATAGTGCAGATGCACACATACCATCGCATTATCAGTATAAAGGTGGCTGCCCCACTTGCGACTTGCACCAGGGAAGAACAGTGTTCTGTTATTCGGTTTTTGTGTAGTGAAGGTGTGAAACCTATTGAAATTCATCGACGAATGAAGGTTCAGTTCGGTGATGCATGTTTTTCACAGCAGCAGGTCTACGAATGGAGTAGGAAATTTGCAAATGGTGTGACTATAGTGGAAGACGCTCCTCGTCCAGATCAGGCACAACGAGTTGTGACTCCACAGAACATTGCAGCAGTTGAAGCCATAGTGAAGGGAAACCGCTGAGTGACAGTGAATGACATTGCAGCATGTTTACAGATTAGTCATGGGTCAGCACACCACATTGTGCATGATGTGCTCCAGTTTCACAAAGTGTCTACAAGATGGGTGATACGGCAGCTGACTCCTGAAATGAGAGAACGGCATGTTGATGCTTGTGAAGAACTTCTTCGGCACTTTGAACGAGAAAGTGATGGCTTTTGCAACATGACAATGCAAGGCCCCACACTGCCCATACAAACAGTTGCAACAATCACAGACCTGCATTTTGAGTGTCTTCCTCATCCACCATACTCACCAGACCTTGCCCCAAGTGATTTCCATATATTTGGACCATTCAAAGACACAATGGGAGGAAAGAAGTTCCGTTCTGATGAAGAGGTACGTCACGGGGTGCACGAGTGGTTGTGCAGACTACCAAAAGAATTTTTTTCTAAAGGAATTTATGTACTTTGTAAGTGCTGGAGGACTTGCATTGAGTGTGGGGGAGATTACTGTATTTACTTGAATCTAAGCCGCACTTTTTTTCCGGTTTTTGTAACCCAAAAAACCGCCTGAGGCTTAGACTTGAGTGCAAAGCAAGCGGAAGTTCTGAAAAATGTTGGTAGGTGCCGCCACAACTAACTTCGGCCATCGAATATATGTAGCGCTACACAGGCATGCTTTGCAGGCACAAAGATAAATACTGGCACCAAAACCTCTGCGCCAGTATAAAAAAAGTGGAAGACGAGCTTTTTTCTCCGCCCCGAGTTTCGACCACTGCATTTTCATACATTATCCAACGAAGTAAATACAAATTCAGTATAGTTCATCTTCGAATGTAGCAGCATTTCAATGTACTACAAAAATCCACTGATAAGACTGTTTGGGATGTTTGTCAATCAAAATGGCCAACTCTATGTTCTGAATTTTTTCCTACCTGTGAGAAGAGATGGTTGCTAACAGGAACTTTTATGAATTGTGAATCACATGCAGTATTCTCTTCACCGTAAGAATAATACGAATATAAACATTTTGCCATGTATTGCTTCGTGTTTGCTGCTATCTCATTTAAATCCTGTCTGCCTAATAAACTACGAAACTAGAGTGAGACAACAGCAAACGCGGAAGAATATACATATCATGTCATGTTTATATTCGTATTATTGTTATGCCTAATATGATACAGTCAGAAATGAAGTACGGCAACTGACTAGATTTTTAAATCTAAGATGGCTCTAATTTCTGTGCAGAATGTAATGTACTAAAGAGGCGCCTGCAAAGATTTTCAAATTGAGAAAAATTTTCGCTAAACTCTTGTTCAGAACATCTTCTATCATGCACAGTCTATTATTTGGTTCTTGTTGATCATTATCAAAGAAAGCAGCAGAGTAAGTAACAACAAATAACAGTCTCTTGCCATTGTTTCGCTAATAACATGATTCCTCTCTGTCTCTCTCTCTCTCTCCTTTTTTTTTTTTTTTTTTTAAGCGGCGGCAGTGCACACTAAGGCAAGCCATGCCGCGAGCGGCGACAGGTCGTAAACACTCATCAGAATGCGACAAACAATGGATGACACACACAATAAGGCATTTTCAGCTCAGAGTGACGTAAACACCTATAACAAAGAGAACGGCACATATCAGATCAAAGAAAAATAACCAATGAATTCAAACGAGATGAAGCACATGAAAAAGGAAGGGTACCCGTATAAATACGGACGGAGCGCCTGAAGCATAGCAATGGCTACCTGGTAAAGCTTAACTGCTAAGCTTATGACTCGAACCAAACTACTGTAGCTGTGCCGTCATTCATTCGACCTAAATTGTGTCTCATATTACAAAGGACCAACTTTGTTTCGATTTGGAGGTGCGGCCATAAACTTTTCCCTCCCCTTGAATTTCGAGTCTCAAATTTCAGGTGCGGCTTAGATTCGGGAAATTTTTTTTTCCTTGATTTCGAGTCTCATTTTTCAGGTGCGGCTTAGATTCGAGTGCGGCTTAGATTCGAGTAAATACGGTATGTTGAAAAGTGATACAGTTTGTACCATTTCTGCACAATAAATAATATTTTAAAAAATATTTAAGGTTTTCATTTGACTCACCCTTATATGTTCAAGGTATTAAGAGTGGAGTTATTTGAACAAATGGAAGATCAACTGTAGTAATGGAGCCCTGACAGAGTGCTTAGATCTTATTTAAGAGGGTCTATGACTAAGCTAATAGCAAAGGACAGCCCCCACTTGCCAACAGATATCTGGTCATACACCTTTCAAGGGATTTAAGTGAGAAACATGCTTACAACTGAGTTACTTATTATATACATGTCTGGAACAAAGATGTCTAAATAAAAACACTAACATCAAACTCAATATGAAACTATTATTTAAAGCAGTAAAGTTACCACACTGATATGCATATGAAGTAGGTGCTGGAAATTTGTGCCCAATTCAAGGCCTGAACCTTGTTGTTCATCTTCCTGCAAGCTGCTATCCTACCATTAAGGCTGCATGTTGCACCCTATATTAGCAACCTTTAGTGTGCTACAGCTTTAGTGTGCTACATCTGTGGTAGTGCCCTACATGAGTGATGTTCGTGGCGCTTCCTGTCTTCCACAATGGATGAGATTTGAATTCAAACTTGTTTGAAATTTTTCACTATGGCACTTGCGACATGCACCAGTAGGAAACCTTTCACTTATTGCACAGTGGAAATTTTTGCGTTATCGTCAACTAATATTTATTAATGAGAATGAACTATCGGTTATTTCTGTAAATCATTTCCTTATTTCTGCAAGCATTCCAAGGACATCTAGGAATGACACTCACTTTCCACACACAGCAGACATCACGTCTACTGGGAGCATATGCTAAAATTATACTGTTTGTTGTAATGTAGTGGGGGGAGGGGGGCAAACTGAATTATAAAGAGGCATTAGGTCAATCCATATCAAGTGGTCCTTCAAAAAAATAATTGGTTGCTTGATCATCTCAGAAAAATTTTATATTTGCTGGGTGAATTCCCCAATGTTTAGTAGTCACAAAAATATTTAAAAAAAATTATTTTTTATTGTTCTGAAATGGTGGCCATATTTGTTCCAGAGTGCATGCGTTTTTCGTATTTGCAAGCATCTACATTTTTTTCAGTTATTCAGTATTGGATTGTCCTAAGCCTTTCAGATAAGATGCATTTAGTTCAACCCACTCTGTGCTACAAATTAACATCATCATCATTTAGCTGAATGTATTCTTTAATATATTTTTGATAGTTCAAAATTATCAGCCTCAAATTAAAAAAAAAAAAAAAACTCAATTTTTGAACAGTAGTTTTCCAAAGAAAGATTAACTTCTCAGCTTTAAGATTTTTTCTGCTACTACACTGTATAGTAGAGTTACTTAAGAGTATCAATGGTGAGCAGTTAACATTTAAAAAAAAATACACTATTTTAAAAAATGGATTTTTTTTTTTAAAATTTTCCATTTTGTGGCATGCAGTATCTTTGTTGGGTGACCAGATAAAAATCTGAGAATTTCACAGTTAATAGACCTTTATGATATCTAACTTCAGAAGGCCTATAAATTTCAACTTTGAGATTCAATTGGAAGATACGGAAAAAATTTACAAACACGAGTCAAAAACACGTTTTTTAACATCTGCGATATCTAGGCTTATGGAATAAAATATCAGTTACAGTATAGGGTCATTCCATGTCAAGTCACCCAGGCCTTTACACCAACCATGTCAGACTTTGATGAAACTTGGTACAATTACTTCTTTTATCATCCTGAAAGCACTTGTACAATTTTTTTGCTCTATCTCTTACAGTTTTTTTTATAAATTTTTAAAGTTTTTAGATTTGGCGTTGTTTCAGCAGTCGGAAATCGTAACTTAAATGTGTCCTCACAACTAAAAAAATTTGTATGTTAAAGAATACTCAAGATATCAGTATGAAATTTCGGAACAAGTTTGTGTATTATATCTAAATGTTAAAAAAATTACCATAAAGATATATTAAAATCTTCCAAATGAAAAAAAATTACGAGTAGTTGTTGGTGTTTTTTTTTTTTTTTTTTTAGTTTTACAAAAACTGCAATATCTAGAGTCTCAGACCTGATAGAAAGCTCAAATTTGTTTTAAAATACTCTTAATTGTATAGGCTATTAGATAAAAGAAAAATTATGTTGGCTTTTTAACCTGTTCAATAGTTATCTAATTTTTTAAATAATATTAATTATATTTAAAAAATAAAAAGTACCGAGTGACTTAGACACCAAAAATAAGTTTTTGTCTTCTTGGAGTAACAATGTATGCTTGGATTTTGTTTTGTTATTCCTGTGTTTTGAAGTAAAAAATTATTACAGTGTTAAATAGTGCTTAGATAGTATTTTATTAAGTTTATTCGAACTTTCAGTAAGTACTGTTACTTAGTTTACAGAGATTCTTTTCCAATATCCTATAAAAGTAAACAGAACAGTAATCAGACCAAAAGTGAAATCAGTATGTCAGATATTCAAACCCGTAGCGTAGGGTTATTTAAAAAATCTGACTGTTTCCAAACAACCTACACACCTTCAAAAAAGTTACAACCGGTACCTGAATTGAGTGAGGAAGAAAAAAATTTGATCCACTTATGATCTGGAATTAATCTGTGTGAATTTAAGAATATATGTTCACACCACAGCTACTACTTTTTAAATGTTTTTGAAAAGTATCAAACAACATGTGTAGACCCACTAAAAGAAACACAAAAAGCCCATCAAAAGTCGTTGAGAAGTGTAGGCTTGGATCTTTCTAAACAATTACTGACAAAAAATAGTGGCATAAAACCTAGACAAAAGCTTTGCTCAACATGCCGTAACTTTTGTGAGGAAAAATTAAGAGTTGAAGTCAATGAAAGTGAAACATGATGAAGTCGTGGTTGAATTAGAATCATTGGAATCCAGAAATGAATCCCTCGTACAAACAAACATTGCTCTTGATAATTTAGGTTTAACACCGATAAAGCTTCGTGACTTGTCAGAACAAAGTAAAGGGTCTTATTTTAAAAGGAAGGTTAGTAGTATTGAAAAGACTGCAAAAAAGGCGGTTTCAAAAGCATTAAAATATGATGCACCAAGTTCTGATGATGACGAAGAAGATACAAGTGTGGTTGAGAATGCAAAGGATTTTGATGTAATGATTTCTCTTATGAAAGAGAAGATGTCATCTGTTGGAGCTCTAGAAAAATCCAGATTCTGACCTTGGCTCCAGATTCTTGGAGTCGAAATAAAGTGATGAAAGAATTTAATGTAAGTGAGTACATGGTGCGACATGCTAGAAAGCTAAAATCTGAAAAGGGTATTTTGGAAACTCCTGGTCCAAAAAGAGGTAAAACTCTTTCTGAAAATACAGTAAGACTTGTAACAAATTTTTAGGAAAAGGATGAAAGTTCCAGAGTGTTACCTGGAACAAAAGACAAAGTAAGTGTTCAAAAAAATGTGTACATGCAAAAAAAGACTCATTTTGTGTAACTTGAGAGAACTCTATTATTCTTTCAAATGGGATAATCCCGAGGTAGAAGTAGGATTTTCAAAATTTTGTTTCTTGAGACTTAAATGGTGTATCCTTGCTGGTGCTGCAGGCACACACACTGTATGTGTATGCAGTATCCACCAGAATGTTAAACTATTATTGGATGCTGTGAAAATTGAAGAATCTTATAAAGGCCTAATTAAGATGCTTGTGGGCAACACAGAAAACCAAAACTGCGTGCTACATCATTGCGGCAGCTGTCCTGCAAATGCTGCACTAACTGAGTACTTAACTGAAAAACTAAGTGAAGATTATGATTTAGAAGAAGAAATTGTAATCAGTCAGTGGGTTAACACAGACAGGGCAGAAATGATCAAACAGTCTATCAGTGTTGAAGACTACATTTCTTTATTGGTTAGGTCGTTGGAAAAGCTCACCCCGCACTCGTTTATAGCAAAATCCCAATCAGCAGCCTTCAAAAGATTGAAAGAAGACCCACCACCCAAAATAGCAATTATTGTGATGGATTTCAGTGAAAATTATTCCTTTGTTATACAAAATGAGATCCAAAGTTACCACTGGAATAGAGGTGGTTGTACTCTACACCCAGTTGGAGTTTTCCTAGGAAATGAGGAAAACAATGTTTTTGTTTCCAACCACTGTTTTATTAGTGATGACCAAGAACATGACACTGGTTTTGTTAACTTTGTACAAAAAGAAATTACAAAGTGGCTGTCATTACATCATACTGACATTGACTCAGTTCACTACTTTACAGATGGTTGTGCTGGGCAGTACAAAAATAGAAATAGTTTTAAAAATTTGACTGAACACTTGAGATACTTTAATTTGAAGGCCCAACACTCTTTTTTTGCAACAAGTCATGGGAAGTCAATTTGTGATGGCCTAGGAGGAACTATTAAAAGAATTTTAAGGAAAGCCAGTCTACAGCTTTCAGATGAAGAACAAATAATGACAGCAATCAATGTGTACAAGTTTTGTGAAAAAAATATTGAAAACATTCATTTTCACTTTATTGACAAAAAAGAAGCTGATTTGCTACGGTTAAAACTAGAAAAACGTTTTTTCAGCAACCCGAACCATTCCTGGAACAAGAAGTTTTCATAACTTCAAACCACTTCCAACAAACAACCTTGAAATTAGAAGGACTACAGATAGTGTAAAACCCTCCTTAGTCTTTTCTTTCCATTCTTCTTCTGATTAGGTTCGTGTTGAACCATGCAAATCATGATGGTAAATGGTACTTTGGACAGGTAAAAACAATATTCAATGATGAAGAAGATGCAGAAATTCTATTTCTACATCCTTCAGGACCAGCTGCATCATTTTATTGGCCTGAAAGAGAAGATTCTTGCATAGTAGACGCACCTCAATCAAGCGGCGCTGGAAGAATGTATTACTTCAAAAAAGACTGTATCAAAAGAACTGAAAGCTCTTGGATGAAGTGGAAAAACAGTTTGAATCAGCATTAATGTTTATTAAAAAGACAAAATTACTCAAAAAATTCAATGTTTCAAGCAATCAGTTGGGTTATACATAAGTGTTGTAAGAACACTATCTTTGTACATAATTCTAATGTAATCTACTATAATTAATAAACATGTTAAAAAGCCATCATTATTTTTGTTTTATCAAGTAGCCTATATGTTTAAGAGTAAATTAAAACAAATTTGAGCATTCTATCAGGTCTGAGACTCTAGATATTGCAATTCTTATAAAACAAAACATCCGTTAAAAAAAAGAAAAAAAAATACATATACATATTTTTTTTTCATAGAAAATATTAATATATTTTAATAGTATCATTTTTATCTTCAAATATGTATAATAAATAAACTTGCTGCAAAAATTCATGTTGTTATCTAAAAGAGTTTTTAAGATAAGCAATTTTAAAGTTTTGAATACAAATTAAATTTACCATTTCCGAAGGTTCAGAAAATACAAAACATAAAAACTTTAAAAATTTATAAAAAAAACTATAAGAGATACAGCAAAAAAAATTTGCAGGTGTTGTCAGGATGGTATTAGAACCATTTGAGCCAAATTTCATGAAAATCTAAGGAGGTGGGTGTAAAATTTATTTTTTATTGGGTGATTTGATATGGAATGACCCTATACAGTTTTATAATATCTATGATTAATTACTTTTTTATTGAAAATAAGCCTACTAATTACATTATATTGTTCTCTTGTTATTTGTTTTTAGTACATCACCCAATTAACATTTGAGAAATTTGTTCACTCAGTTTGGGTGTTACGATCTAAGTTTGCCCTGTCACATTTATAAATTCAATGGGAGACAGCTCCCTTAGTACTTTTTTAAGTGGCATCCAAACTTGAAAAGATGTCCTTGGTCCTGGAGGGTGATAAAATAAAACATGTACATCTTGGTTTTGTCAAATATTATCAACTTCACCAATCTACCACTGTTCATCGTAAACACAAGCCCTATGTCTTTATTTTGAAGAACCAGTTGTGCAAGTTTTCCACACTGATGAAGTTCACTATCAGGCGAAGTTGATGTGATCTTAAACTTCAGTAAGTTGTGTGAATGGGGTACAAAACAATGAAAAGATCGAGTGCCTTTAATCTTCTGACAAGTGTTGAACCTTTCCTTCAAGACACTGTCAGAGACTTCTTGTATTTCCTCACGTTGTACAAAACCATAGGCAATTCCTTTGATATGTTTTTTACAGAATTCAAACATTTCTTGAGGTGTTATGATATGATTGTTATCAGTCCGCTGCAGACTTGCTTTTGTGACAGCTTGCTTTGTTGTACCCCCAGCACCATCACAAACATTCTTTCCTTGGCATGAAGTGAAAAAGTGCCATTCTACATCAAACCCAAAATCTTCTTCATGAAAGGAGATGTTAATTTATTTTTTTTAAAATATTGACTTGCTGCCCCATCCGAAAAGTAAATTAGTTTCTTTATGGAAGAGTGGGGCTGTTTAAAGTAGTTTGTTAATTTTAATTGAAAAAGTGCACTGCTGTAGTGTTGTGTTCAAGGTAGTCACTTATGACACAAAAGCTGTAGCTCATTAGTTTATCTTCGTCATTATAATAGAATACAAATGGATGAACTGTGGCCTGTTTGTTTACCCAGTGGTGCCCTTGTACTTCATCTTGAATAACAAAGGAATAATTTTCCAAAAAGACAGCAAGAAATAAACATTCATCAGCTGCCAATGTTTACTTTTTGTCTTTCAAAAATTTACTTTGAGCTTTTGCAATAAAATGATGCATTTTCAGATTTTCAGGGTTAGCCACCAACACTTCAAAAACTCTTCTTGTGATTTTATGACTGTCACCATTTCAGTTCTGTATTGTGTCACCCATTGTTTGTATTTTATATTGTCGGGCATAAAATCGTCTTCTTGAAACATGACAAGTAAGGCTTGTTTGCTTGGACAGTCTTCACATTTTCCCTTGATCATTCAATTGTAACTGTCAATATTGCATGCTGTAACTTCCAAAAGGTCTTTATAGTCAACTATAAGATTGGCCCCATCTATCATCAACTTTACGTTCTGATGATACAAACAAACACAAACATTACGGGTGCCAGATGCCCCTGCAACAATACACCATCTTGGTCTCAACTCGCAAAAACTTTGATCTTCCATTTTTAATGTCAGGATTTTCTTTTTTAAATTCAGTGAATAGTTCATTTAAATTACACACTATTAACCTTTTTTGTCTTTGAATCTTAGAACCATTTTCTTTCATAGAAACAGTCTTTTTTGTCAGTCATCAAACAGCTGTTATTGTCATCATCATAATACTTACTAACTTCCTTGATTGTGTTTTCATCCGCCAAATTAGATGCACTTTTCTTTTTTAATGCTGGTAAAATTCCCTGTTCTTTTACTAATTGCCTTGTTAACTTAACAAGACGTTCTGACACATTGAATTTTTCACCAACTTTTGCTCGACTCCAAGACTTCAGCAGTAAACTGATAATCTTAATTTTATCCACTTTGTTTGAAGTACTGCATTTAGCTTTTAGTTTTTCTATCAAATCATCATATTCGGTTGGTGAAGTTTTAGAACTTCCTTCTGTTTTAGAACAAACTGTATTTTGAAATGAAACTTCCAAATTCTTTTTTTGACTATAGCTGCCACTTTCTCAATTTTTGTATTCAAGGTACTTGGTCTTTTATCTTGACTTAGTTTTCTAATTTTACTAGCATCCGATATACCCAGGATTTCACAAGCTGTATCTACTTTTTAATGGTTGCTGATAAGTCACAAAACTCTGTATCTGAGGTTTCACTATCCTTTCTCTAGTGAATTACAAATATTTTAGAATAACATGTTGGACACAATTATTTTCCTGGTATGTGATTGACAAAAGGGCTTTTATTTTTAGAATAATGATAAGATGTTATTTCTCACAGACCTTTTGTTACAGGGTTTTTTATGTTTCTCAAAAGGGTCCATGCAAGACTGACCAACAAGGTGATAAAATATTTTTAAATATTTTATTTCATGGTACTTGCATGTTGATTTGACCTCTGGGCCGACTCGTAAGTAAAACAACACTTCTTCTTCTTCTTCTTCACTGTAATCTTCGATTAAAGTAATGTCTTTAGGATACACTCCATACACACTTTTATGTCATGCATCATTAATAACAACACCAACAGAACACTGAGAAACCATTTCTCAACTGCATACTACAAGAACTTCTAGCTAAATAAGTGTGAGTAGACCATTGTTGGTGTAAGGAGGAAGACAAGAATCAGACTTGTATAGGCTTGCAGAGGCAACTGTTAGCCTGCTGAAACAATTACCACAGCATTGTTTCGACAAATAATCATTAGCTAGTGTAATGTGGTGTGTTACATTATACAATTGGTCTACTTTATTTGATTAGCCTACCAGATATTGCAGATTTTTAAAAAAAACTTATTTTTGACTCGTGTTTGTAATCATATTTCCATAACATCCAATTGAATCCCAAAGTTGAAATTTATACTGAAGTTTGATATCATGGTCTATTAACTGTGAAATTTTCAGATTTTTATCTGGTCCTCCAACAAAGATATTGCAGGTCACAAAATGGAAAAATTAAAAAAAATCCATTTTTTAAAATAGTGTATTTTTTTAAGTGTAAGCTGCTCACCACTGATACTCCATAAAAAGTAACTATACTATACAGGGTAATAGCAGAAAAAATATTAAGGCTGAGAAATTAATCTTTCTTTGGAAAACTACTGTTCAAAAATTGAGTTTCTTTAATTTGAGGCTGATAATTTTGAACTATTAAAAATATATTAAAGAATACATTCAGCTAAATGATGACGATGTTAATTTGTAGCTCAGAGTGTGTTGAACTAAATGCATTTTATCTGAAAGGCTTAGGACAATCCACTACTGAATACCTGTAAAAAATGTAGATGCTTTTTTTAAAAAATGCATGCGGCCTGGAACACATGGCCACCATTTCAAAACAATAAACAACAAATTTTTTTCAAAAATTATTTTTGTGACTACTAAACATTTGGGAACGCACCCAGCAAATACAAATTTTTTCTGAGATGGTCAAGCAACCAGTGCTGGACCACTTGGTATTGATTGACCCCATTACAAGTTTTGTGTTGATGAAAGCCTGTCAGTAGTCATTTTGTGCTTTGTTTTAAATGAAGGATGACTATTAAATGTCAGATTACTAGATTTTATGTAAAGGAGAACTGCAGGAAGAGGAATTCAAAATCTCGATCATAAAATCACCATAGGAATTTGTATTTCAGAGAAATGAATACCCACAATTATACAAAAAAGAGAAATCAACATTTCAGATGTACATGGTCCAGTCAAATTAATATGACCCCACTAACTAACGGCACCTGGCAGCACTAGCAGTGGAAGGTCTACAAAATGTGGCGGGAGGGGGGGGGGGGATGCATAAAACAGTGCAACTGTTGTCATAATGCTGAAATGGAGCAATTTATCTGATGTTCAAAAGGACATGATCACTGGCTTTTGGGACAATGGAGGAAGCATTCCTAAAATGGGAAGTTTGTAAACTGTTTGCATGCTGCCTCGGTTAAAGTATACCGTGCACTACAAAATGGCACTATCCAAAGCACACAGAGCACAGAGGCAACTGTGGCGCATGACAGTCATAGATGAGAAGGGTAAAAGATGGCTGCGGAGATGAGTAAGGACGAACATTTGGGTAGCTTTTGAGCAGCTGACCTCCAGATGAACAAAGGGACTACCAACAGTGTCTTCTCAATGACTGTTCAGCAAATGTTGCTGCATATGGACCTCTGCAGCAGGCACGTAGTTCGTGTACCCATGCCGACCGCTGTTCACTGGCGACAAAGGTTGGAATCTGCACACAAATAGTGCCACTGAGTGGCGACAGATGGCCTTTTCAGATGAATCACGTTTTATACTCCATAGGAAAGGTGGCCATTGGCACGTACACCATGAAACGCCTGAAAACAAACACCCCGCAACAATCGTCGGAAGGGTCCATGCAGGAGAAGGGAGTGTTATAGTCTTGGGAATGTTTTCATTGCATTCCCTGGGTGATCTTATCATTCTTGAAGGCACAATAGATCGACACAAGTATGCACCTATCCTTTGGGACCATGTCTACCCGTACACACAGTTCATTTTTCCTTGGTACGATGGCATCGACAAGCAGGACAATGCAACATGTGAAATAGCTCACAGTGTACAGGCTTGGTTCAATGAGCACCAGGATGAGTTTACCATACTCCCCCAGCCACCAAACTCCCTGGATTTAAACCCAATCGAGAATTTGTGGGCCCACCTTGATCAGGCTGTTCATGTCGTGGATCCTCAACAGAAAAACCTAGTGCAGCTGGCCATGCCACTTGAGTTGGCAAGGGTCCACATCCCTGTCGGTACCTTCCAAAACCTTCCTGACTCTCTTCCTACACACCTTGCAGAGGTCTGTACAGCAAAAGGTTCAGCATTTAGACAGTTAGTCACTGGGCAGCGTACATGACTTGACGAACTTATACCAAAGAAATTATGGTACTAAATTTGTTCTTCAGACACCAAAGTTGAGTTATAGACAAGAGTATGTGATTCCCCCCCCCCCCCCCCTCCCCTCCCAACTTCATTTACCAGACAGTCAAATGTATCTGTGTGATCCTCACAATCCTAATGTACTCTCAGATTTCAACAGCGATTCTCTTTGCTGCAGATATAAATGATTAAATGCTCCACAATGGTACCATTCATGGCATATTTTGTATACGGACCTCAAGGGTTCTAATCTTCCCTTCCTGTTCCGCTATTTTCCTATACCTTGAACATAATCTGCAATACCATGGAAGAGACCTATTTACTTCCCTGATTCGCATGCCACTACATTCACCCCAATGTAACCATCTGCCACAACAGCTGCACAGAACCCCAGAACTGACTTTCCTATGGCAGCTCAAACACTTCTCACTCATGGTTGTTTACAATATTTTTTACAAAATTTATCTAGGCAATAACAATAATATTCTATTAACTACAGATCACAGCCACTAAAGTTATGTGGAACACTAATATACATGTATACTATTGATATAATAATGTAATGCAGTTAAACTAATGTTAAAAATCAAAATTTGTATATCCGAAAAATTAAGCCTAGGATCATGTATACGTGATACGTACTTTACGCGTTTTGAAAGGAAATAAAAGATAGAACTTAAAACTTTTAATTCCCCGAGTAGATACAGTACTAAAATAAAACAGACTCTAACTTTGTTACGGTGTAATATTAACTTAATTGGCAGTTATTAATTACTTATCTTGACGAGCTTAATATTAAAGCATGTGCGAGCTGCGCCAGTGCTGCCAACAGTCAAAATTTGTGATGTCATATCTCCGGAACTGTGTGGTTTCTGTGAATGATGTCTGCAAAATGTGTTGCAAATAGAGTTATTAATAAAGAAGTAACAAATTAAAAGGTCATTCTTGATGCAGCAGTTTTACTGCATAACAGTAAAAATGTAATAAGCGGTAAACATTTTTCCTTTCTCCATTATGTGTGTGAGGTGTCAGTGAGAAAAAGTCCCGTAAAGATTTGAAATCATACAAACTTGGTTAAACTTGGTTTCAAGTCACTACATGTTCCTATTCTCAAATACTGGTGGAATATAATATAACTATTTGTGCAATGTGAGCTACACTCCTTTTTCATCCCCAACCCTACCCCATTCAGAGGTATGTAGTTCTTAACCACACAGTGTTTCTTTCCAGACAGTAAGCGATACATGCACCAAGTTTGGTTGAAAGCAATCCAGCGGTTTAGGAGTAGATGTGAAACATACACATGTACGTATACACGTCCACTTTTATAATACGCATTGATTTAGAAGAGTTAATTTTGAGAGTCTTGCAACACACACTATTTTGCAAGGAATAAAAAATAAATTTGAATATAGTACTTACTTTATGTAGTCATATGATTCCTTAACATGGCGCAATTTCTCGGCCTCCATGTTACCAGTGAGTTCCTTTCGATAGCGAGCAATGAATGGTATAGTGTTGTCTGTGTCAAACAGGTTAATGACATTTTCAGCTATTTCAGGGCTTATTTCTTGCAGATCTGCTAGTAGTTCTGCATCTCTCCAGTACATATCTGCATGCTGAAAATCCCATGCAATGCTTATTTGAGTCTGAATTAAAATTACAGTGGTACAATAAGTGACAGTAAAATGAATGCAAAGTGGTAAGAAAAAAGAAATAGTTCAAGTTCAGTGATTAAACTCTGTCGCCTGAGCTGCTGACCCAAGTCCACACCATAAATTCAGGAGGGTCTGTCTGGGTAAAGGTCCTGTAATCTTTGTGTGTGACAGGGTGGGAATAGCGGATTGGCTTAAGCAACTGGTGCCAAAGGAGAAGGCAACGCTATAAGTCAAGACAGCAGCAACACTCTTCAAGACTATGAAGACATCAATTTTTGTACTGAAACTTATTAGAGATGTTCCTCCAAAGACATTGTTTGAGAACGTGCAGGTGCAGAACCAGAATGTCTAGACATATGACTAGAGAGTAATTAAACGGACAGTTGTATCTGATGGCCAAACCCCTGTGGTGGAAATTGCAGAGGCATTGCTGAAGGTAATGTGAGTGTGGGACCTGATATTGTACTTAGGGTCCTTGTAGGTTACTATCATGGTAATTAAAGGCATCAGAAATGACCATTAATGCAAGTTGGAGGCTAAAAGCATTGCAGATGAAGCTGCAACAAGGTAAGGGGGCAAGTTAGCATCTTGAGTGGCCTTCTGCAAAGACAAGAGGTGGATGTTGCCCTGTTCCCAGAACCCATTTATATAAAGGGGCCTTGGAGGAACTGGGGGTAAACTGTTTTACACTAGGAATCTAAAAATCCCAAGAGCATGCATTTATGTCAAAATGGAATTTCATTCACGATGATTGTGAACTTCTGTTCCAGCACTTAGTGACAATTAGGATGAAACAGTGTGAGGAAAGAAACATGGGAATTTGTACTGGCCTCAGCTTATCTTCCTTGAGAGGACAGTACTTTTCTTCCCCAGGGAGTGAGGAGACTGGTAGGCATGTTGCTTGCAGCTGAATTGGTTGGTTGTGATGCTAATGCCTGCAACCTCGTGTGTGGTATCAGTGACACCAACAGCAGAGGAGAGGAATTACTGGAATACCTACTGGAGAGTAATTCACAGATCTTGAATAGGGATAGGTAAATTACTTTCAGTAATAGAAGGGAGGAAGTAACTGACATAACTTTTGGGTCCTCATAATAGGTAGTTAAGACAAACGACGACACGTGGCACTGGAGCTGTCCTTATGGAACACATGTACCCCTCCATTAAGTGTGGGGTTTATATGGGTATTAAACAGACCACGGCCTTTAGGAATTCCAGGGAAACAGATTGGGACTCATACAGGAAAGACCCAAACCCATGCTTATCTACCGTTAAGTTTTGAACACAAACCAACAGATCTTGAGGATATGGAGGTCACCAAGAAGTACACAAACAGGAATGTACCCTGGTGGAACAATAATCTGAAATTGTAAGGGAAGCAGGTAAGAAGACTGTTCAAATTTGCAAGAAAGAAAGGACAATGGGCTAAACATGGAGAGAGTCTGGTTATTAAGGAAGCAAAACTATCATCATGGAAGGTACTCTGTGACAAAGTGGAAGGTCAGCTGTCAAAGCCATCCTTCACAAAATTTTCACAGGAATACCAACAAATCCAGGAGGCTTTCTAAGGAAGGAGGCTGGTGGGTACACATAGAAAGTGCTTGATATGTTGAATGTGTCCCTAAAGATTCCTTTCCCTCAGTGCACTATAGCAGATTATACATACCAAGATTTAGTCCCTGTGAGATACTGGTACCAATGGCAGAACTGGGAATCTACCAGAAAATATATTGACTTCAAGAAAATCCAGTGGGTGGTGGGACTATTTCACCTGATCAAGTCACCAAACCCAGAGGGAATGTTTCCAGCTCTACTGCAACAAGAAGGAGAGGGATTAATCAGACTCCCATGTAGACAGTTCAGAATCAATCTAGTAGCAGATGTCATTCCTTATGCTTGAAGGACAGTGAAGGTTGTTTTCCTTCCAAGGCTAGGGAAGGGAGATATGATCACACCAAGGCTAAGAATCACTACTCCTTTCTTCTAATGACTTCACAAAAACTGGTTAATGTGTATGTTGGGAATGGAAGTTAACTGAGGTTCCTCTCCCTTGAAAACCAACATGCATAACAACCAAACCCTGTGACACAGGACTTCATCACCTTGCTGGGAAAGTGAAAAAAGCTCTACACTTCCAGGAAATTGTTGTGGTGATCAACATCACAAGGGGGTGTCTGCAAGGACAGGATTTGTCGCCACTATTATGGAACCTAGAGGTGAATAAATTCATCAAAGAATTAAATGATAGAGATTACTTTGGCCAAGGATACACAGATGATTTACTCATAGTAATTCTTGGTAAAATTGTAAGTATGGTTAGAACAATGTTTCCTACCCCAGTTTTGTATAATGTTTAAAGTGCATTATGCAAAAGAGGTGCACGAAACAGGATCTAATGGATAGTTCCAAGAAAACTCATGCTCTCTTAACACTGATCACGAGGAAACATTCATCACACGTACTGGAATCTTAAGATCTTCGACAAAATTCTACCAGAAGAGGGGGTAATGAGGTACTGGGTAATCTTGAAAGAGAAACTTACATGGACTGCTCACATAAAGAATATATGTTCCGAGGCAAGAGGTGCCCCCATGTTGACTAGAAGGGCCTGTGGTAAAAATTGTGGTCGAAGCCCCAATAGCATGTAGTGGATATACATATGTAATAACATCTACAATAATTTATGGGGCTTCAGTATGGTGGAATAAAGTAGAACAGTAGGTTGCTTCTAAGGAACTTGGGAAGGTACATCAATTGGCCTGCCTAGCCATTAAAGGCAGAATTACTGGTATATCCATTGCTGGAATGGAGACAATGCTGGAGATGTCCCAATTACATCTTTGGGCAACAATAGCAGCCATGGTAGGGGCATACCAGTTAAAAACTGGAAAATACCAGAAACCTTTAACAAATCTAAAATCCCATACTAGCATATGAACATAGAAAGTATAGCAATGGTTGGGAAAATGCTGGTTGACTATACAATAAATTCCAGCTGCTTCAAAAAACCTTTAAATGTAACTATTAGAAGCAGGAAGTAGTGAAAGAATGAACCAAAATACTGTTCAGAATGCATAACCTGGTTTATTGATGGATCAAAAACAGACGGAGAGGCTGGGACTGGTACATGCGGGATACAGCCTAGACTATAGAACACAATCTCTCTAAGAGAAGATGGCCACAGTACTCCAGTGGAGATATTTGTTATCAGAATGTTTGTGAAGGAGAATATACGTAGGTGCTACAAGGGTCACAGCATTGTAGTAGCAGATGTCAACACACTCTGATAACAAGTCGTCAACTAGTTCAGTTAAGCTGTCAAAAATGTTCGTGTGTTGGTTACCGGGAGGACTATAATTAAATTTCTCTTCACTGCAGTGTGACGCCGGCCGCTGTGGCTGAACGGTTCTTGGTGCTTCAGTCTGAAACCGTGTGACCGCTACAGTCACAGGTTCGAATCCTGCCTCTGGCGTGGATGTGTGTGATGTCCTTTGGTTAGTTAGGTTTAAATAGTTCTAAGTTCTAGGGGACTGATGACCTCAGACGTTAAGTCCCATAGTGCTCAGAGCCATTTGAACCACTTGAACTGCAGTGTGATGCCCTATGACTGATGAAAACTTTCCTTAGTTACCAATCAAGCTTGACTGATGCACCTACACTGTAGAAATCATTCTGCCTCATTCATTATATATTTGGAATGTTCTGCTTCTGTTACAGTAATTTGACTTATTCTAAAATAAATGTTGTACTTGATATGCCAGAATGAATATTTCGTATCTGTATCTGGCAGAGTTATGAGCAATTCATACTCAGTTTGGAAGGCTATCAACAGCTCTTGCAACAGTGGTCACCACGAAGTGATACAGCCAGCAAGAATAAAATGCTATACAGCCAACTGATGAGCGATTTTTCAAGATCCAAGAATTTTTTGAGATAGTAGACATACCAGTCATATCAAGGCTCGCAGTGCGACTACCTCTGCTTTGGCCACACAATCCGGCATTATGGTTTGCTCAAGTTGAGGTACGTTTTCTCCGCACCAGAGTAAAAGCAGCCTTCACAAAATTCGTGATAGTCATCAGGAAATTGTACAATTGTAATGCCACAGAAGTACAAGACATAGTACTCAAGCCTGTGGAGACTCTATCAGAGGCTCTACATAGAGCTGATTCACAGGAAGAGTGAGTGAGGCAAGTACTTATGCAGGACGACATTGGGGACAGAAAGCAGTCTCTGTACCTTCAACATCTCTGTACCTTCAACACCTGCACAGCAAGGTCATTGCATGCACCATACCAGATACGCTGTTAAGCACACTGTGGAGCAGCATGCCAGCAACTAAAATAAAGACCATTATAGCATCCCTGACAGATATGTCACAACAAACTGTAATGGGCCTAGCAGATAGAATTCAGGATGTGACCACGCCATCCCAATGCAGTTCATCAGTGGCGACTTGCAACAGTGCATCGATAGCGACACATGTGAATTAAGACAGCCTCGCAAACAAGGTTGAAACACTGAGAAAACAGATAAGCCAGCTACTATCTGACACTTTTGCAGAATGAGGCGAAGCGCCTTCACATCGCTCCTGTCACTTGTTAAGACGATATCGTTATAGGCATGAGTCATCGACAGATGTAACCCGCTGACATAGACCTGAGTTACAGAGCTGCACGTAGTTGTACTAGTAGGCAGCAGAGGTCAGCAGTTGACGGACAGTGCTAGCAGTCATAGTCAAAACAATGTTGTAAAGTTATGTTTGACTAATATTTAATGTATTTGCATAATTATAATTGTTTTATATGTGTAGTAATTAGCAGTGTGAGTGTTGTATAAGTGAAGAAGAACAGAAGTAAATGAAAATTGTTTTGTTTATTCACGAAGTACCAGTTAAAATATACAGGGGATTTACTATAATTAAATGTGCAGTCAGTTTATGGTACTAATAAATTGTGAGTAGAACACAAAATTAATCGGTAATTAGTACAGACTTGGCAGTATTAACTGTAATCTTTATCGTAAAAATACACCTAAAAATTTACATTGCCAAGTTAAAACTTTTATTTCAGTACTAGCCACATCCCGTTTACTGGACAATTCTATGTATGTTGGAACCTGCAGTTGACAGTAGTGGTCTAGTATTTTCTACTACAGCTTTTAGCCAGACAAATGAACATTGCTGGACATTGGCAGGGCGGTAAAAAGTAACGTGCCACGTCCCAAGAAGATCCAGAAGTTGTTCCCCTAAGAACTCTCAAGCAGTTGGCAGCACAGCACGATATATGTTGGTATCATCAGAAGTTCAGTGACAAGGTGCTGAAATGCACTTCCCCATACACTTGCCCAAACAGCAATAGCAAATGGAAGTAGGCGCACCACATTGTCAGTTGCCATCCCTACATCTCTTTGTAGCTGCCAGGAAGACAGGGTGGAAGTTCCTACTGGGCACAGGACCTGATTTAACTATTTTTCCATAGATTCTGTTGCATATATATATCGGCTGATAATGTCGTTCTGCCTCTCTGCAGCTAATAACTAATCCATAGTGACCTACAGGACGCAGCACACAGAACCGGACTTAGGTTTTTGTCATGCCTTCACTTGAAACTTTTACCAAAACAGATGTGACAGAACCCATAATTGGTGCTAACTTTCTCGCACATTATCATCTGCTGCCACACATCGCCAACATATACCTTGGAGACAGCATCATCGGTCTATCTGCTGCCCCATTTCTATGCAGTGCAGCTGTGCATGGCAGCAAACTTTTCCAGTCAACAGGCAGCAAATACGCGGAGTTACTCGTGCAGTTCCCAGGTATCACATCAAGCAACTCCCAGGTGCTCCGAAAAAAGTACATCACAGCATTGTGCACTACATTAACACCACCACAGGCTCACTAACATCTTGAAGGCCGAGATGTCTTGCTTCAGCTACTGTCAAAGCAGAGTTCAATGCAACATTGAAGGAAGGCATCGCATGCACCTCCAGTATCCCTTGGTAGTCACCTTTACAATTGGCGTCAAAAAGTATGGTGTTTGGCGACCATGCACAGACTACTACTGCACCACGGCCTACACGCAACTTCCTGTGGCAGAAGAGGATGTATTGAAGAAGGCTATTATTACATCATTTGGCCTCTTTGAGAGTCGGTCCATGACGTTCGGCTTAAGAAATGCTGCAAAGACTTGCAGAGGTACACAGCCTCAGTGCTACAAGGTTTGTCATGCTGTTTCGCATACTTTGATGACATCCTTGTTTTATCAACCACAGTAGAGGAACACCAACAGCATTCAGTCAAAATCTTTAGACAACTGGGCAAATATGGGATTGTGTTAAATACTGCCATGTGTGTTTTTGGACAACCACAGATATCTTTTTTAGGCCACCTGATATCCCTAGCAGAATTGTTAGTGCTTCCAGAAAAAGTAGAAGAAATATTGACGATTCTAATGCTGGAAGCTGCGAAAGAACTGCACTACTTTCTGAGAATTCTCAATTTTTGCCGGGGGATTCAAGAACCTCTAACCACAGCATTGCCTGGCCCTAAACTCAGGAGAAACATACCAGTACTGTGGAGGAAGCTATGAGCACTGATTTCAACACAGCCAATCAAACTATAGTGAAAACAGCACTACTCATGCACCATTAATTAGAAGCAACTCTCACACCGGTGTTAGATAAAAGCCAACTGCCATCAGTGCAGCATTACAATAATGCAAAGACGGAGAGTGGCATCCACTTGCATTTTACTTGCACAAGCTCTACACCAGGACAAAAATGGAGCACACAGAATCTCTAACTACTTGCTCTTCACCAATCTATTAAATACTTTTGCATACAGTGGGAGGCGAGGCAGTTTGCAATTTACACAGACCACAACCATTCATCTACGTCTTCAGGCAGAACAAGGATAAAGGCTCGCCATGACAATACAGTAATTTGGAATTTATTGTTCAATTTAGCACTGGCATATGCCACAAATCAGGAAATGACAAGGGTAGCCAACAGTCTACCCCGTGTAAACAGTATAACAGACGCAGTGGATTTTACTCAACTTGCCAAAGCACAAGAGTCAGACCAGGAGTTTCAGGATCTGCTGAAAGCCACTTCCTACAACCTTCAGCTGAAACTGGTACGACATTTCTGCCATGAACAGCTGAACTGCAAAGTCTCGAATGGGGCACCTCATCCATTTCTACCTTCCTCATTCCATAGACACGCTTTCGAGAGTCTGCACGATTTATGTTGTCATGGTTGTACATTAACAGTGAAACTGTTCGCTAGTCTTTTGTATGGCCTGGTATACAGAAAGGTTGTAAAACCTGGACTCATGCATGTGTCCAATGCCAGTGTAGCAAAGTACCTTGCCATGTACATGAACCTGTGCAAAATTCCCCAGACAAAACTGCATGATTTGTGCTTGTACATACTAATGTGGTAGGACAGTCAGTGCCCTCAAATGGCCAACAATATCTGTTAACAGCAATCAACTGCTTTACTTGCTGGTCAGAAGCCATACCAGTCAACTCTAACTCAGTGCAAAACACTAGGCACTGCCTTTGTTTCGCAGTGAATATCCCAGTTCGGTTGTCCGCTACACATCACAACAGACCACGGCTGACAATTCGAATCTCAACTATTTGACCAGCTGAGCAAATCCTGCGGTGCCATACACAACCCAGCAAGTAATGGAATGACTAAACACTAGCACTATTCATTAAAAGCTGCACTAATGTGTCACAAGTCAAATTGGGCAACAACTTTACTGTTGGTCTTGCTTGGTCTGTGAAACACTTGCAAATACAAGCTGAACTCTTCATCATCTGAGCTAGTTTATGGAGAAGTACTATGGCTTCCTGGTGAGTTCATGATCCACACTTGGTCTCGATGGAGGATACCAGTCAAACAGACTTCATTTCTCAACGGAGAGGGCGAAAGATGCAAATCTGACCACTTGCAGCATTGAAACAAGGGGTATCACAAACCTTTGTGCACTGCAAATTACAGACTAGTAAACACGTGATGTTATGCAGAGGTGGAATGAAACAGTCACTGACACTTCCGTACACATGCCCTCATTGTGTCATTGGCACAAGTGAAAAAAGCAATACATACCTCAATTAACAGCAAATAGACCAGCCTTTGTGTTGCCAGAACTACCACAAATGCATGCTTAATGCAACCAGCTACAGTGTGCTGTGAGTACAAAAACCTCCACTGGAAGCAGAAGCTCAACCAGAGCGCCAAACTTGTTCTGCATGGCACATTCACTTCCTGGTGCGATCCGTGGATGATGCTCCACTCTTCCCAAGGAGGATGGTGTAGCGGCAGACATCAGCACCCTCTGATAACGAGTCATTAGCTTATTTGTTCAGCTAAGTTGTCAAAAAAGTTCACGTGGTGGCCACCAGGAGTGTGACACTCTATGACTGTTTTGTTCCAACAAAACCTTGCCTTAGTTATTGATCAAGTTTGGCTGATATGCTTGTAACAATTGTTCTGTCTCATTCATTCATAATATGTTTGAATTGTTCTGCTTGTGCTACTGTGACCTGATTTATCCTAAAATAAATGGTGTTCCTGATTTGCTGGAATTAATATTTCATATCTGTAACTGGCTGAGTTGTAAGTGCTTCATATTCAGTTCAGAACGCTATTAACTAATCTTGTGACAAAACCATTCAGATAGCCAAGTAGCTCTGACACTTCTATCAGCCTCTGAAACAAAATTGAATATTGTTGTTCCATAAAAACACGGGAGAACTGCCGGATATCAGTAACGTCCTGCCACGATATTTCGGCGCAGAGTCTTCTGGCCATCTTCAGTTGAGTGCCACTGTAGTAGTACTGGCGAGTAAATATTGTTGCTGGATGGCATGAATCACTTCCGAGGGTAGGAAAGCATCAGGTTAAACCTGCTGTGGGTCCCTGGCTACTCAGGAATTTGAGGTAATGAACAAGCTGAGAGGCTGGCCAGGACAGGAACGAAGACTCCATTTGTTGGACTGGAACCTGTCTTAACCATCACTAAGGCAATGCTAAAAATCAAAACTAGGTTGCTAGAGCAGGAAGCAGCAAACAGAATATTGGACTAAGCTCAAAAAACAAACACGTGGCAAGCTAATGATGCCAAAGACATGTTTAAGGAGAAGTTCTGCAAACCTTGACTTGAACAGGAGACAGACTAAACTGAGGGTAGGACTAATAACAGGCCATGAGAACTTCAGGAAACATCTGCACACAATGAGTACAGAATAAGAAGACAATAAGTGTAGACTATGCAATGAGGGGAATGAAAGTGCGCTACAGAATATTTGGGTCATTGACTCAGTGCTGACACCTGTGCTGATAAACAGTGTTTTGGCCACTATGAAATATTTATCATTCAGTTTTAATAAAGGACTGAACTTCTCTTCATTATGGCATAGTTACTGTGCTGCATCAAATGAAACAATAAAAGGGTTTTCAGCAGTAAAAATGCATTGAGTAAACTCTGCATAGGGTTGATTTTAGCACATACAAAGTACACGAAATGTAGATAAGATAACAAAATTTTATTTAAAATTGAGAGAAAAACAGTATCTCATTTTGTTCGCAAGTCATTGATTTTTATAACCAATGGATGGTTGCACATGATGCACCCATTTCCATCCCTGTGAATCAGGAATTATATGGTCAAAACAATTGTCAAATTTCATAAATGACCCACGACGTTAAAATGAGTTTTTTTCCAAGTGGTATGACACAAAAAGGCACATACGTTGTATGATAAATACTCTGTTCTTTATTCATCAGACATGGACACAACTCGTTCACAGCAGTGGAAGGGTGGCAGCTCAGGACACATACAGACGTCAATAGCACTGTAGGGAAACCTAAGTGGCATGTGTATGCACATGAACGTCCACAGCACCTGGGGAACGGTGGAGTAGAATGTGTATACAACTCCACAACAGCGAAAGGGTTGGCTTTACTAGATGATAAGGGGGAAAAGTGCACAATAAACTTAATTTCAGTGCACACAGCAGCACGCTAAGAACACTGTGTTTGGGCTTCTCACATAAATCAAATTAAACCAAAGCCTACAAAATGTCATGGCTATTTACTGGAGAATAGAAAAACTGGAAGAAGTCAAGTTTATGGGAAGATCAGTATGGGTTCTGAAGAAATGTAGCAACACGTGAGGCAATGCTGACCCTGTGACTTATTTTGGAAGTTGCACTGAAGAAAGGCAGTCTAACTTATTAGCATTTGTAGAGTTAGAGAAAGCCTTTTACAATTTTAATACACAAATTAGTTACAGAAGAACAGAAAGACTTGGGGAATATCATTATGGGTTTCAGAGAAATGTAGGAACTTGCATACTAATATCGACAAAATGAGTTACCTTAGAAGATAATTGCAAAAAGACAAAACTATAATTATAGCATTTGCAGATTTATGGATAGTTTCTTACATTTTAACTCGACTTTCTTCTTTGAAGTTTGAAGGTAACAGTGTTAAAATACAAGAGTGAAAAATTATCTACAACTTGTACAGAAGGCAGACTGTCATTGTACAAGTCAAATGACATGATCCTAAAGGGAAGCAGTGGTTGAGAAAGCTGTGTGACAAGCCTTGTAGCCTATGAACACCAACAAAAGTAAAATGTGGGTAAAGGAATGTAGTTAAATAAAATTTGGTGATGTTGAAGGAATTAGATTAGGAAATTAGACACTGAAAGTAATAGATGAGTTTTGTTATTTGGTCAGCAAAGTAACCTATGATAGCCAACACAGGGAGGATACAAAGTGCAGTCTGTTAAGATCAAGGATGAATTTAAATGTTAGGAAGAATCTCCTGAAGATATGAGGGACACTCATGTAAAATAACAATTTCTTTCTCAGCCAGTTTTAGTTGAAAAGTACAGAATTTGTTGTGGGACACCATGGAATATTTCCCACTTCAGGCCCTGTAGTTTCACGAAGTATTGACAGGTAGCACCACTATACTTAACCTTTAAAATGGCGTCTGTAACGGAGGTGCGTTCCAAGCAGAGACCTGTCATTGAGTTTCTTTTGGACGAAAACCAGAGCATCGCATATATTCATAGGTGCCCGAAGAATATCTACAAAGAACAAAAGCACGGTGAGTCATCGGGCGAGGCATCTGTCAACACAATCTACCGCGTGACAGCTGGCCGCACACAACTGGGACTCCTGCAATGTTGGAACATGTGGACAGTCTCATTTAATGTGACTGACAGATCACAATCAAACACCTCACTGTAAAAACTGGATATCTCTGTTGGTAGTGCTGGCACACATGTTAACTATTTGGGGTACTCTAAGGTGTGCACCCAATGAGTTCCTCGCCGACCATAAAGAGCAGCGAAGAACCATCTGTATGGAATTGCTTGCATGTTACAAGTCTGAGAGGGACAATTTTTTGTTGAACATCATCAACAAAACATGAATTTATCACTTCAAACTGGAAACAAAATTGTAATCCATGGAGTAGTGCCACACCACCTCTCCTCCAAAGAAAAAGTTCAAAGCCATACACTCACCCAGTCAAGTCATGACGACAGTCTTCTGGGATTCTGAAAGGGTTATTATGTTTGATGTCCCCCTCCACGGTAGAGTGGTACCACAGAGGCATACAAGGCCTCCCAGTAAGGTGCAAAGATCACCGCACTGAATGGAGATTATGTCGAAAAATAGAGTTTTTCTGCCAATAGAGTGGGGAAAAATATGGAGTATTGGAATCCTGAATAAAACCAACCTGCTTTCAGAAAAAATATTTCATTACTTACTGCATGTACCTCATACTTGTCTGTAATGTTCTCTTGCACGGAAGTGAAACGTGGACAAATAACAGTTCAGACAAGAAGAGAATAGAAGCATTTGAAATGTGGAGCTACAGAAGAATGCTGAAGGTTAGATAGGCAAATTGAATACCTAATGAGCAGGCAATGAATCAGGGGGGATATACTTTGTAGGTTGCAATAGTTAGGCAGAGATGATAAGGCTCACACGGGATAAAATACTGTGGAGAGCTGCATCAAACCAATCTTCAGACTGAAGACCACAACAATTATCATCTTGATAAATATCATCATCAGGAAATCTCAAAGCTTTGCCTTAATCCTCTTTCCACATTTCTCCTCGGTTTTCTACACAGCTTATTCAAGGTACACGTTGAATAACATGGGGACTAGGTTCGAACATTGTCTTATGTATGGATGGATTATACTATAATTTTTTTGGACGACACTTCATTATACATAACTACAGCATTTGAAAATCAATGAAAACCACAAGTTTTTGATATGAGATTTTTTTATCTATTAGATTATTTATTAGATTGTATATTACATTATATATCATTTGTAAGATAGCTGAGATTGCAACTGTCATTATATGCTGAATAATTAGTAAGGCAACAATGCAAAAGATAGCAGGCTGGCTTTATCAAAATTTCCCTAGCAGGTAGCCAAAATCAGTTCTGTGCCTTTGGTGAGTCACCACCTAGGGCATGTTGTGTTGTGTCTGTCCATAAGTCTATTCCTGTAAAGAAGGTTGTGAACATTGTAGAAGAAAGTCATACAAAGAGAGAGAGAGAGAGAGAGAGAGAGAGAGAGAGAGAGAGAGAGAAATAGGAAAGAAAGGGCTGAAACAAGCACAAGTGGAACAGAAGTGAGATGAGATGAATTTAAACACATGGTTACTTACCCTTACCCTGCAACCCCCCCCCCCCCACACACACACACACACACACACACATACACACCATTGTCCACAATTTTCAAGAAAAGTAAAAGAGATAAGAATTTACATACCTTGGGTAAGGCTTTCTTGCTGCTAGGTTTATTGGTTTTACTATTCACATCTGTTTTTTCATCAACATCTTCTATGACCTCACTCACTTCTTCTATGTCATTTAATTGTGACACTTCTTCTTTGACAGTGACTTCTGAAAGTAAATCTTCTGACTTAACATTTGTCTTTGTTTTTGTTACCCTCTGCTTTTTATTGGTTACAGTTTTATTAGTTTTTTTAGTGGTCCCCTGTTCCAATTTTCTTTTCTTTTTTGGTGAAATTTCTTGTAGATCCGCCTTCACTTTCCTTTTGGGTTTACTCAAGCTTGGTTCTTTGGCATTACTTTTCACGCCTTTTTTCGCTTTCTTCCTGCCATTATCTGTGTCTTCATCACTATCATCATCAACAGGTGCAAAATCACTATCACTACTGGAATGTTTTCTCTTTTTAATTTTAACAACTTCCTGTTCCTCATCATCAGAATCAGAGGAATATATATAACGTTTTACGGTCTTTGTCCGTGTAAAAGCTTTATTCTCATCATCCAAAAGAATTTCTGGAATCTTGACAATTTTTGCAGGCACTGGGATGCAGTCATCGTCATCCTCATCAGAAGGGATCACCACTGCCTTGTCAGCCATGTTTACCTGTTTTAAAAGAAAGCTCAATAGCAAATCCCAAAGAACTGCATGTAAGTACATCAGACATAGAGAATAGCAAAGAGCCAAGATTATTTTCTGTCCACGAAAAATATTTACTAAGATCAACCAGAGACTATGTGTAAGGAACACCTTACACATACATAAGCCTTATGTCGATATTCTATCAGTGAAAAGAGACTAGGAGTAATGTTGAGAAAAACTGAGGAATACGAAATTTTATCAACTGGAATCTATTAGTACTCAGTTCACCTTGTTTGGCTGACATCATCCTGAAGGAGGAGACCTGGGATGTGGAATGCAAGGTAAACATTAACAAAGTGAAGTATCTGTCAGAAGCTACATTAACCCTTTGATCGTAATGGACTGCCACAATAGTCCAACGCCACCAAGCCATTGTGTGGATGACTATTGCACAAGTTTTTAAACATATGCATCTTTAACATTTCAGTGAGATGAAATATGAGGCCCATTCGAATGCAACTCAACTGGCAAACTTCCATCACACTATTACTTGCTTAAACCTGATAGATGGTCTTCCAATGGACAATATAAAACTTCAATGTCAGATCATTATTAGCATCAGATCAATATCAGCACTTTTGGCAGAGTCACAACACACACTGTTATTTGTTGTATACCCAAGGGACTGTAGTTCAGTGTAGGGTACACGAAATCCTTGTTCGTTCGATATAAGCAGTTTTTGTGCTAATTCAATACACTTAGTACTTGGCTGTAAAAGTGTATAAGGGTACTTCAATCTAAACTCTATAATTTCTGATGACTCTGCATATTTGCACTTTGCTACGAGACTGTGTGCAGTTATAGACTCCAGATGACAGAGTAAATATTATAAACAAACTTTCTCACACTCCCGGTACCCATCAAAAGCCCAGAAGAAACCAAATGCTGAAGAATGATGAGTGTGCCTAAGGTAAAACTGCCACTATGAAGAAACATACTCCCTTCACTACATTTTTTGTTTTTCTCTTATTGCTAGCCTAGCATCTGACAGGAATGCACTGATATTTATCATAACTTATACTCTCACTGTATGAATAGAGTATAATAATTTATTATGTCAACAATCATTTAGATATAAAAAATATTCATGTTATCTGTTTCAGCAAATATTTGCCATCTTCATACATGCTTAATCCACAAAACGCTTCATAAGGACTAACAAATATAGTAGAAACTTTGAATGTCAAAGTCATGACAAAATGCTATCTTTATCAGGCAACAATATGACGTACATTCATTCAAACGTCAAATGACTTTTAAGATGTTCGAAGTGCCTGCTATATTTGTTTATCTGTATGAAGCTTTTTGAATACTAAGCACACCCAAAGATGGCAAATATTTGCCGAAACTGGCAATGTGAATATTTTTTTACATATCTAAGCAATTGTTGACATAATAAATTATTACACAAACATTACAAAGGTCACATATGTCCAGTTGGCACCATGCCAGTTAAAAATTACTTAGAATGGAGGCCTGTTTAAAATATGCAATTCCTCACGCACTTAACGGAATCTTCATTTCTTTAACCCATAATTACATAATTTGTCAGTAGACGTGGATAAGAAAGTATGTTTCTTATTTTCTTCTTAATTTTAAGCAATATCCCAATATTTTGCTTTTTGTCTGATCACAGCTTACTGAAGGTTTTTCTACAATAACCAAGTACTCTACGTAGAACCCAAGACAACTATACCAGGTCCTTACGAAAATTATTTTTCCATATTTTACTATGGTTAAGCACATCACAATATGACTGAAAAAAAAGACAATGAATTTGGGTTGGGTTAAACAACACCAAGGCAGAACTGATTTTTATCCCTACATATTAAAGCCATAAAACAAGCTATCATACAGGAGAGTACAAATATTATCTGGATTCGTATTTTATTTGCATGTTGAGAATAACACTGTTCGACATGGGTTCTATTTCTGATATGAAAGTATGTGCTTCTAGACCATTTTACCGTGGGAAATTCAAATATGTAAACAAAATATCATTGTCAGGGATACTTTTTATGTAATATGCATATATATGTATATTCTCAATTCATGGCAAACACAGAGATGTTATAGAGAAATACGGGTATGGTGCCGCATCCAATAGTGATAGAACGTGATAATTTCTTGTGCAACAGCAGGTGGGAAGAATCAGACATCATTAGGTTATCCCCCGCCACACCTATGGCATTAAGACCACCTGAAACATCTCATTAACTCGAACGGCAACAGCCGGCCGCTGCCTCGGCAGTAAAGCTTCACGTCTCCTAGGGGCAGGTGCATCGAGTTTACAACAGTGGTGTTAGCCGCAATTTGTGTCAGTCTTAACGAGTGGGTGTTTTGGCTGACAAGTAACTGTCTGTCATATTTCCGAGCATGGTTGAATTTTTTAGTTCCTGTGTGTAAACTGATTGAGCCTGGTGCTGAAGGTAAAATGACTGCTTGTTTTTACACATCAGCGTTCCTCTAGTTCCCTTCTATTAATTTAATACAGGTGTATTACCAAAGTGGTATTTTTAAATTTGCAGAAATGCCATGTCGTCATGGAGGTCGATATAAGCCAGCCAACTTATGCTACATCTGTGGGAAGTTCATTTTTGCCAGAAATAGGAAGAGCATTTCTTCAGTCATAAAGAAAGCATACAAACATTACTTTGGAGTAGAGGTAGGAGACCAAGATAAAGAATGGGTACCACATTTCTGTTGTGCTACATGTTACTGCTAACTAATTCAGTGATGGAAAGGTAAAGAGAATGTGGCGTTGTTTGCTGTTCCCATGGTGTGGAGGGAGCCTAAGGACCATGTTACTGATTGTTATTTCTGTCTAACAAAAATTCAGGGTTTTACAAACAAAAAGTCAAAGAGGCACATTGTTTACCCAGATCTGCCTTCAGTGAGAATGCCAGTGCAGCATTCCGACATCCTTCCAGTACCTTCAAGAGCTCGAGGTCAAATTGCAAGTGACAGTGAAATAAGTAGTACTGAAGAAATCACAGATGATGATTCTTTATATTATTGCACAAGTGAGTCATCACCACATTTGTTAACACAGGCAGATTTAAATGATTTAGTACGTTATCTAGGACTAAGTAAACAAAAGGTGCAGCTGCTTGGTTCAAGATTACAAGAGTGTAATCTGCTGCACCAACGTACTAAAATCAGTGTGTTCAGGCACAGAGAACATGCCTTTATTTCTTATTTTTCAACTGACAAAGCATTGACATTTTGCAATGACGTTTCTGGCCTCATGAAAATGCTGAACTTCACTTGTATTTCACAGGAGTGGAGACTTTTCATAGATGCATCGAAAACAAGTCTGAAGGGTGTTTCGCTCCATAACGGAAATAAAATACCCTCTGTTCCAGTAGGTTTAATTACGAATTCGTACAAAGGATGCTAAATTCATTAAAAGACAATGAACATAAATGGAAAATATGTGCAGATTTCAAGGTAATTGCTATGGTACTGGGAAATCAACAAGGCTACACAAAGTATGCCTGTTTTCTTTGCGAGTGGGATAGTTGAGACCGAAATTCTCACTACGTGAAAAAGAAATGGCCTAGGTGAAGATGGAAAGTTGGCGAAAAGAATGTACAACGTGAAAGTCTGGTAGCTCCTGAATATATACTACTTCCACCGCTCCACATCAAACTTGGCCTGATGAAACAATTCGTGAAGGCCATGGATCCAACAGGCTGTGGGTTTGCATATCTAGCTACCAAATTCCCTCGTCTTTCAGCTGCAAAAATAAAGGAAGGTGTATTTGTGGGCCCACAAATCAGGGAGCTGCAGAAAGGTGCAAATTTTGAAGCATGTTTAACTGATAAAGAAAAAACTGCATGGGACTGTTTGAAGATGGTGTCAGAAAACTTCCTCGGAAGAAGAAGAGCTACTAACTACAAAGCAATGGTGAAGGATATGATCAAAGCATATCAGGATTTGGGGTGCAATATGTCTTTGAAGGTACATATGATGGACTCTCATCTGGACTACTTCACAGAGAGTTGTAGTGACGTATCGGATGAACATGGGGAAAGATTCCATAAAGACATTTCTACCATAGAAAGGCGCTATGAAGGGAAGTGGGTACCTTCTATGTTAGCAGATTATTGCTGGAATATCATTCGAGAGAAGAAAGATTTACAATACAAGAGAAAAAAGTGATGTGCATTGCAAGGCAGTGGCTCATTGTTTGTCAATTTTCTGTAATTTCTCATGTCAAATAAATGCTTCAAAGTGTATACACAAAGTTTACTGTGTTATATGTTAGATCCCACCCTCCATTAATGTGATGAACTTATAACATCATAAAGATGTACATTTGTTTGTTGAATTTCACCTCACGTTTGCTGCACTATATCAGAAACTGAAAAGAGAAATAAAATTGCGATTACTCATAAACTATCCCTGACAGAAAAAAACCAAAAACAGTTTTCAATTCAGCACTCAAAATACAACTAGGATCACAATATTTTTTATCAGAAATAGAAAAAAAGTTTTTTTTGTAGAACAGTGTAATTCCAAGGACGATGTGAATCTTCCAGATGGGACGATGGTCACAGTAACTTCGAGAGAGGAAGTACCTGTACAAATACTAGTGTACAACCTCCTAGAATTGCTAGCCTAATCTAGAGTAGTCAAAGTCCTCAGAGCACTTCTATAACTTTGACAATAGATATGATTTTTACTAAGACAAAATTAATGTCAATGAAATGTCATTCAGATTCATTCATTCTTCTGATATACTTCCATGGAGATGTTTGTTGTTGGATGTTATGATTTGACAAAAATCTGATGTTATCCAGTTGATGTTGTTATGTTTACGCACTATATGTGACTTATATAAATAAAAGGTGTTCACACATTCTTCAAGAGAAGTAAAGCAGCAGCATTACTTTTCCTTACAGCAATAATTACGCAAGGAAGAGATGAAGTCTATCACAGCTGAATTCACGGGCACAGTTGAGTGACTGAGTGGTAATGAAGAAACAATATTAGATCTTCATTAACTGAATCATGTTCAACAAAAATGAACACTACAGTGTACATCTCTGTAGCTGGGAGTTCCTCTGACTGACTTCCACCTTGTGGGGGTCCTCGAATCAATACCTGATAGTGCCAGTGATTTTTGTTTGATGGTAGTACTGGCACAGGGTGCACTCTGGCAAAGCGAGGAGCTATTTGAATGAAATATAGCAGCTCTTGGCTCTGCTAAGCTGACAATGGCTGTGGGAAGTGGTGTGTTGACTCCCTGCTCCTCTCTATCACATCTGAATGATGCCACTGGCAGAGAACGACACTGTGTCAAGACTGCACAGAATTACTTACCAAGGTCAGAATGCGAAGCTGAAAATGTTCTGTGGAGTGAGCCTTCATCTACGTTGTTTTAATCTTCATTTTCCAAGATGCTAAACTTGGAGTTTTAATTTGATCTGGTAATATGCACTCAAACTTTTAACTATCTATATTTGAGGTTCCCTACATTATGAGTTTGTTTCTGCCTGGATTTTTTGTCAATTTTTACTGTTTCTTACCAAACTCCATTCACTTGCAATCCTAAAGTGGTTAAGACTTTCGGTTCCTGTTCAGTTTCTGTTAAAATAGAGTCAATTTCATTTTTGTTTATTTGCTCTACATCAGATCATCTTTTTCTAGAAGAATGTGTTAAAGACAAAAATATTATTGTTTTCAGCAGATTCAACAAATGCATGTCCTCTGAAATTTCAGTCATAATGCCACAAGTTTCCCACAGAAAAAATATTTTTAGTTTTTTTCTAGTTTTGCATTAAAAATTCTGAATCACCACTGTGCATTATGATTTGCTGACAATTATCAGTTTCTGTAATTGTTCATAAGATTTCCTCTTCCTTAATACAATGTTGGGTCCTCCAACAAATCCCCCTTCACCTTTGCCTCACTCATCTTCACAATAGGTGGGTTCCTCTCAACATGGGGTCTGAGTGATCTTCCCCTCCTTTCCAATACTCCCCAAACAATCCCTTTTCCCTCCTTTGGGCTGGAACAAATGCATTCCAAATAACTGAAATACTTTTTCTACTTTTAAATGTTTCTATCGACAGCATTATAAATTCTGCCTCCTGGAGGTAGGTAAGTACTGCCTAGCCATTCTGTGTCCTTGTAATTTAACAGTTTTCCCACACGAGCTTCCCTATAATCAATAACACAGCCGAGCATTGGTAAACAGCATCCATAACTCATGTTGCATTATACTTGGGTGAAAGTAGAATAATATTCCAAGGCCTAATCACACCAATTAAGATACTACATTATTATTACAATCAAAGTGGCCTTATTTAAGACCATTAACAACATTCATTTTCTGCCTTAAGTTAGTCGAGTTCACCACAACTGCTGCTATATACCTAACCTTTTTTTTTTTTTTTTTTTTTTTTTTTCACTTACCTTTCAGTGTGTTTTACTGTACTTCCTTCATAAGTTTTTCCATTATCTGTTCTGCTGAAATAGTCTTGTCAAGTATGAGTAAAGTTTTCTGTCTCGATCGGGAGCCCTGTAAAGAGACACAAATCAGCATCCTTTAACACACAAAGTAAAGCAAACATACATTTCGCAATCAAGCTTCTTACACTAAATAAGGGGCTGAAAGAAGTACTACTGGACACTGGGGTCTGAAGCAATCAAGCTCTAATTCATCTCTAAGGTGTTCCATTCAGGCCAATTCAGGAATGTTATTGTCCACCAACCACTACCTTATGGACACTGCTTTATGACAGAGGGCATTGTCACCCTGATACAATCAATCATCATCTCCGACATGCTCCTCTACTATATGCAGTACAGAATGATGTAAAATGTGGTCGTATCCTTCCGTGTTGAGCATTTTCTTAAGCACAATACAGGGACTACATCCTAACCATGAAAAAACACCCCCATTTCGTAACGTCACCTCCTGTTTACTTCGCAGTTGACGCTACGTAATGGCAGGTAACGTTCTCCAGTCAGTCACAGAATCCAAACCCTTCCATTACACTGCTACAGTGTACAACAAAATTCATTCTAAATCACTTGTTTTCCATCATTCACTGTACAGTAGTACCACTCTTTAGACCCCCTCAAGTGTCACTTAGCATTTACTACAGAAATGTGTGGCTTATGAGGAGCTGCTTGACCAATGTACCCCATTTTTCTTAACTGCCTATGCATAATCAATGTGCTGGCTGGACTGCTGGTAGCACTATGGGACTCACAAGTGCTTCCTTCCACTGATTTCATGTGATTTGTTACAACCACCCTCCACAATGCTCAGCAGTCCCTGTCCTTCACTACATGAGTCAGTGTGGTCTCAGTGTAGCTGCAGTTGCTCCTTCGCATTTTCACTTTACAATGACATCATCAGCAGTTAACTTGGGCAGTTTTAGAAGTGCCGTCCCATTCTGCTGTCACTGGTTCCCTACTAACACCACAATACTCCCTGCCTGCCTTTTATACTGACAGGGATTTGTATTCAGTAACATGATTAGTCCATGTTCAAAGCCACTGAGCTATCCTCATCGTCCCATTCTGCTGTCACTGGTTCCCTACTAACACCACAATACTCCCTGCCTTCTTTTATACTGACTGTTCTGCCTCTTTTGACTTTTCTAGTGGTCAATTCTGCATTAAATAGGGGTGATTAGACATTTTTGCTCAAGAATGTACTGTTTTACAGTGACTTACGAATAAAATTCTATCTTCAATAGTCTCAACCATTGCCCAAGGAGCTCCCAAGCAAATGCTAGCTACATTATAGATAGCAATTAAAACATTAGAAACAAAATACCCCCTTGCTCGTGAGAGCTATTTTCACTCAATAGTACCTGGCAAAGTTAATCCAACAACAGCAGCCACCAGTGATTCCTTTGTAATGAAGGGGCACAAAATGTGGCCAGAGTCAACCTTTTGGATTTTTCTGTGATATTAAACGTGTGAAGACTTCCGTATCTAGACCTTATATGAAAGAGCAACCATTCATAATTTTGGGAAGCAGCACACACAAAAAATTAAAAGTAAATATATGTCCATTTTATTTTATATTGGGTGTGATGCTTTTTGCATTCTGTTGCCACTTCTGCTTTTTATCTTTTTGTTCTAGCAGAAATACTCTTCATCAGATATTGTACAGTGGGCTACGACTGCTAACAGAAATCACACCTTTTATACCAAGTATGTGCCAGATTGCTGTACAGAGTTTAGAGGAGGGACTGTGACAAGCATGTGTGGATGTTCCAGAGGGCCTCCCCACTGATATTGATGACAACAAAATGTTTAAGGGTAGCATGTAAAGAATAATGTAACAGTTCAGTTCCCAACTGCCCACCTCAGGCTTTACATTACAGAGTTCTGTATGAGTAGAACTTATTTACTGGGCAAATTCTCCAGAGATTAATCAATAGTCCACTGAAGACTACTTGATTTGGTATGACTACCTTCCTATTGAATTTATGGAAAACCTACACTGCTGAAGAAGATTAAAGTTGCAGAACTCATCCAATTTCAAGATAGCATAAAACAAAACTAATTTCTCAAAGCATTTACAAAATGGGGAAAGATAATCTACACCAATGACAACAATGTCAGCAGCATAGAAATTTCAGTTCATGTGTTTCCTTGACTTCATATGCCTATATCCTGTCTGTTTCTGGAATGGTGGTTGGGTTGTTGCTGTTGTAACTTTAAAAAGACTTGTCAACTGCTAAGATTATAATACCTACAGCAAACAATGAGCAATTCAATAATAATAATAATAATAATAATAAAATAACAAATATAGCACAAACATATACTTATGTGGCTGAAAATGCAATTATGGGATAACAATCACTCCCTTGCAGGTCACAGGCAAATATGTCCACCATATAGTGGCGAGTCTGCAAAACTACACAAGAGATTGGTAAAACTGTCATGAGTTACGTGGCCTGTGCTCATGACGCACACATCACTTAATCCTATGAACACATTTGTCCACCCTCTGCTTGTACAGCAGTACAAAGCATGATGAACATTGAAATCTTGTATCAAGAACATTTCACATGGCAGGAATATGTAGGCTACTGTGGATTATTTAAATTTCACTAAAATTCTTCTCAGTGTACTGCTGTTTCACCATATAAATTAACTGCAATAGCAGAAAAGTAAAATAACTGACATTTCAGCTATATTTACGAGGCCTTTGTCAGGATATAGACCGTTTTTCCTGTGACTGGGTACTTCACTATGTTCCGTTTCTACTGGTGTAATAAGACCACAATGTCTATATATTATGTTTATTGGCCTTGAAACACCACCTGTTTAAATAAAACAGATTTAGGTTGTACATGGAAGACTATTATGCAGATTTGTAAGCTCACTGATAATTGGTGGCCAAGGTGAATTGGCAACTAACTTCTAGGGTCATGCTTTCCTACTGTTGGCCACAGAATGACTCCTTTTCCAGCTTTTGCTGTTTATTTAGACAGCAATGGCAGTGACCGTTGCAGCCAGAGAGGACTCCTGATGTTCTAGTTGCAAATAAACCCAGTATGTCATGCTGGGTGTAATGGCTGGACAACAGCCTCCACAGGCATTGTCATATAATTTCCCTGTATGCACATATTCCTGCCTAACGTGATTGAAATCAAAAGTGATTACCTTTACAAATGACACTTCTCTTGGTGGCTGACTTCAACACATAGGCACACAATTATATTGTTTGAAATATTTGGTCTGACAACTGAATACATACGAGGTTACTATAGACAATATTGCAAAATGTGAGGCTCGAACCCACATGTGCATTACCTGACAAGTGATCTGAATGCACGACTTGTATACTATTTGTTCGCCACCCCAGTCTGGAAGTGGTATTCGTCCTAAAGTATATCTGCAACTAATTGAAATCACAATTTTTTTCCATTTCTACATCTACACACATATTCGGCAAGCCACTGTATGGTACTTGGTGAGGGCTAACCTGTACCACAACTAGTCATTTCCTTTCCTGTTTCACTTGCAAACAGAGTGAGGAAAAACCAACTCTCTATATGCCTCCATGTGAGCCCTCAGGCGAAATTTATGTTGGCGGCAGCACAATCGTTCTGCAGAAAGCTTCAAATGCCAGTTCTCTAAATTTTCTCAGCAACATTCTGTGAAAAGAATGTGGTCATGTGGCAAGTTCTAGAATAGTGCTCAAGTGTGTGGGACCCATACTAGATAGGAATAACAGGGGATGTGGGACGTATACGGAGAAGGGCAGCACAAATGGTTCCAGGTTTGAAACTTGTGAATGGACTGAGGACTTTTGGTGTAGGGAGGTCACAACATGTTATCTTGGATGAAGAGTCATTGTCAGCTGGAGAAGTAACTCGGGTGTGCCCCAGGAAAGTGTGTTGGGACACTCGTTCATGTTGTATATTAATGACCTGGCAGACAATATTAACAGTAAAATCAGACTATTTGTAGACGATGCAATTACCTGTAATGAAGTACTATCTGAAAGAAGCTGCATAATTATACAGTCAGATCTCGATAAGATTTCAACATGGTGCAGAGATTGGTGACTTGTTCTAAGTGCTCTTAAATGTAAAATTTTGCACTTCATAAAATGAAAAAAACTTAGTATCCTATGACAATAATATCAATGAGTCACTTTTGGAATTGGCCAACTCATACAAATACATGGGTGTAACACTTTGTGAGAATATGAAACGGAATGATCACATCGGTTCAGTCGTGAGTAAAGCAGGTGGTAGACTTCGGTTTATTGGTAGAATACTGGGGAAGAGCAATCAGTCTCCAAGGGAAACTGTTTCCAAATCACTTGTGAGACCAGTTGTAGAATATTGCTCAAGTCTGTGGGACTCGCAACAGATAGGACTAACAGGGGATATTGAATGTATACAATGAAGGGCAGCAAGAATGGTCACAGGTTTGTTTAATCCATGGGAGAGTGTCACAGAGATACTGTAGGAACTGAACTGGATGATTCCAGAAGATAGGCTTAAACTATCCCGAGAAAGTCTATTAACAAAGTTTCAAGAACCGGCTTTAAATGATTACTCTAGGGATGTACGAGGAGTGTTTGAAAAGTCCTTGCAAAAATAAAAACTACTTACATGTTTGGGGTAAACCTATTTTATTTTTCGGCATAGTCTCCTTTTAGACTTACACACTTTGTCCAACGCTGTTCTAATTTGTTGATCCCTTCCGCATAATAGGAATCGTCCAAGTCTGCAAAATAGCTATTAGTTGCTGCAACCATATCCTCGTCTGAATAAAATCTTAGTCCTGCCAGCCATTTCTTCAAACTGAGGAACAAATAGTAGTCCAAGGGAGCCAAGTCTGGACAATAGGGGGGAAGGAAATGAGTTTTAATCCTATTTCCATTAATTTTGCGGCCACAACTGCTGAGGTGTGTGCTGGTGAATTGTCATTATGGAAAAGGACAATTTTGCAGTTCAATCGCCGGCATTTTTCTAGCAGCTGTATTTTCAAATGGCCCAATAATGATGAATAATATGCACCTGTAATAGTTTTACCCTTTTCCAGATAGTCAATGAGGATTATCCCTTGTGAATCCTAAAAGACAGTCGTCATAACCTTTCCGGCTGAATGAATGGTCTTTGCCTTTTCGGTGCAGATTCTCCCTTGGTAACCAATTGTTTAGATTATTGTTTGGTCTCAGGAGTATAGTAATGTATCCATGCACAGTGACAAAATGACACTTAAAGTCCTGTGGGATCTTCCTGAACAGCTGCAAACCATCCTTGCAACACTTCACATGATTCCGTTTTTGGCCGAGCGTGAGCAATCGCAGAACCCATCCTGCGGACAATGTTTATGCAAAATATAATTAGAACTGGCGTTCTACAGATCGGAGTGTGGAATGTCAGATCCCTTAATCGGGCAGGTAGGTTAGAAAATTTAAAAAGGGAAATGGATAGGTTAAAGTTAGATACAGTGGGAATTAGTGAAGTTCGGTGGCAGGAGGAACAAGACTTCTGGTCAGGTGAATACAGTGTTATAAATACAAAATCAAATAGGGGTAATGCAAGAGTAAGTTTAATAATGAATAGGAAAATAGGAATGCGGGTAAGCTACTACAAACAGCTTAGTGAATGAATTATTGTGGCCAAGATAGATACGAAGCCCACGCCTACCACAGTAGTACAAGTTTATATGCCAACTAGCTCTGCAGATGACAAAGAGATTGATGAAATGTGTGATGAGATAAAAGAAATTATTCAGATAGTGAAGGGAGACGAAAATTTAATAGTCATGGGTGACTGGAATTCGACAGTAGGAAAAGGGAGAGAAGGAAACACAGTAGTTGAATATGGATTGGGGGGAAGAAATGAAAGAGGAAGCCGCATGGTAGAATTTTGCATAGAGCACAACCTAATCATAGCTAACACTTGGATCAAGAATCATAAACAAGGTTGTATACTTGGAAGAAGCCTGGAGATACTGACAGGTTTCAGATATAATGGTAAGACAGAGATTCAGGAACCAGGTTTTAAATTGTAAGATTTTTCCAGGAGCAGATGTGGACTCTGACCACAATCTATTGGTTATAACTGAAGAAACTGCAAAAAGGTGGGAATTTGAGGAGATGGGACCTGGATAAACTGAAAGAACCAGAGGTTGTAGATAGCTTCAGGGAGAGCATTAGGGAACGATTGACAAGAATGGGGGAAAGAAATACAGTAGAAGAAGAATGGGTAGCTCTGAGAGGCGAAATAGTGAAGGTAGCAGAGAATCAAGTAGGTAAAAAGACGAGGGCTACTAGAAATCCTTGGGTAACAGAAGAGATATTGAATTTAATTGATGAAAGGAGAAAATATAAAAATGCAGTAAATGAAGCCATCAAAAAGGAATACAAATGTGTCAAAAATGAGATCGACAGGAAGTGCAAAATGGCTAAGCAGGCATGGCTAGAGGACAAATGTAAGGACGTAGAGGCTTATCTCATCAGGGGTAAGATAGGTACTGCCTACAGGAAAATTAAAGAGACCTTTGGAGAAAAAAGAACCACTTGCATGAATATCAAGAGCTCAGATGGAAACCCAGTTCTAAGCAAAGAAGGGAAAGCAGAAAGGTGGAAGGAGTATATAGAGGGTCTATACAGGGGCGATGTTTTGAGGACAATATTATGGAAATGGAAAAGAATGTAGATGAAGATGAAATAGGAGATATGATACTGCGTGAAGAGTATGACAGAGCACTGAAAGACCTAAGTTGAAACAAGGCCCCGGGAGTAGACAACATTCCATTAGAACTACTGACAGCCTTGGGAGAGCCAGGCCTAACAAAACTCTTACCATCTATTGAGCAAGATGTGAGACAGGCGAAATACCCTCAGACTTCAAGAAGAATATAATAATTCCAATCCCAAAGAAATCAGGTGTTGACAGATGTGAAAATTACCGAACTATCAGTTTAATAAGCCACATCTACAAAATACTAACACAAATTCTTTACAGACGAATGGAAAAACTGGTTGAAGCCGACCTCGGGGAAGATCAGTTTGGATTCCGTAGAAATGTTGGAACACGTGAGGCAATACTGACCCTATGACTTATCTTAGAAAATAGATTAAGGAAAGGCAAACCTACGTTTCTAGCATTTGTAGACTTGGAGAAAGCTTTTGACAATGTCGACTGGAATACTCTTTTTCAAATTCTGAAGGTGGCAGTGGTAAAATACAGGAAGCGAAAGGCTATTTACAATTTGTACAGAAAGCAGATGGCAGTTATAACAGTTGAGGGGCATGAAAGGGAAGCAGTAGTTGGGAAGGGAGTGAGACAGGGTTGTAGCCTATCCGCAATGTTATTCAATCTGTATATTGAGCAAGCAGCAAAGGAAACAAAAGAAAAATTCGGAGTAGGAATTAAAATCCATGGAGAAGAAATAAAAACTTTGAGGTTCGCCAATGACATTGTAATTCTGTCAGAGACAGCAAAGGACCTAGAAGAGCAGCTGAACAGAATGGACAGTGTCTTGAAAGGAGGAGATAAGCAAAACGAGGATAATGGAATGTAGTCGAATTAAATCGGGTGATGCTGCAGGAATTAGATTAGGAAATATGAGGCTTAAAGGAGTAAATGAGTTTTGCTATTTGGGGCGCAAAATAACTGATGGTGGTCGAAGTAGAGAGGATATAAAATGTAGACTGGCAATGGCAAGGAAAGCGTTTCTGAAGAAGAGAAATTTGTTAACATCGAGTATAGATTTAAGTGTCAGGAAGTCGTTTCTGAAAGTATTTGTACGGAGTGTAGCCATGAATGGAAGTGAAACATGGATGATAAATAGTTTAGACAAGAAGAGAATAGAAGCTTTTGAAATGTGATGCTACAGAAGAATGCTGAAGATTAGATGGGCAGATCACGTAACTAATGAGGAGGTATTGAATAGAACAGGAGAGAAGAGAAATTTGTGGCACAACTTGACTAGGAGAAGGGATCGGTTGGTGGGGCATATTCTGAGGCATCAAGGGATCACCAATTTAGTATTGGAGGGCAGTGAGGAGGATAAAAATCATAGAGAGAGACCAAGAGATGAATACACTAAACAGATTCAGAAGGATGTAGGTTTCAGTAAGTACTGGGAGATGAAGAAGCTTGCACAGGATAGAGTAGCATGGAGAGCTGCATCAAACCAGTCTCAGGACTGAAGACCACAACAACAAGAACATTATATACCCGTTCATTCGAGATGCCCGCAGCACTAGCAATCTCACGCACCTTAACTCTTCTGTCATTCATCACAATATCATGGATTTTATCAATGATTTCTTGAGTCATAACCTCCACAGGGCATTGATAACGTTCAGTATCACTTATGCCGATGTGACCATTCTGAAAATTTTGAAACCACTTACAAACTGTTCTAATTGAAGGTGCAGAGTCACCTTAATGTTTATCAAACTTCTCTTTAGTCTGCTGAGGTGTTTTGTCTTTCATAAAGTAATGTTTAATCACTACACGAAATTCTTTTTTGTCCATTTTTTGACAATCACTCGACTTCATTTATTCACACAAATGCCAAACATGAAGAAATAGACCAATATGGCTGAAACTTGGTGTGTGTTCTTTCCAAAGATGCTACTAACCAAACATGACCTTGAAAAGCGACTGACTTTTCAAACTCCCCTCGTACTACACCCTCCTACATATTGCTCACATAGGCGTCATCAGGATAAAATTAGAATAATTACTGCACACACAAAAGCATTCAAACAATCATTCTTCCTGCACTCCATATGTGAATGGAATAGGAAGAAACCATAATAACTGGTACAATGGGACATACCCTCTGCCATGCACCTCATGGTTGTTTGGAGATTATAGACGTAGATGTAGATCTTCCCTCCAAGGATTTACATTTGAGTTCTTGAAGCATCGGTGTAACACTTGTGTGATCATCGAATCTACCAGTAACACATCTAGCAACAAGCTTCTGAATTTCTTTGATGTCTTCCTTTAATCCAACCTAGTGGTGATCCCAAACACTCATGAAGAATGAGTCTCAATAATAGATAGTATGAGTGTTCTGCACACAATCTCCATTACACATGAAGCAACTTTCCTAAAATCTGCCTAATAAATCGAAGTTGACCTTTCGCCTTCTCTACTGGTGTTGTTAGGCACTCATTCCATTTCATATTGCTTCACAATGTTATGCCTAGATATTTAATCAACATGACTGTGTCGAGCAGTACACTACTAACGCTGTATTCAAACATTACAGGAGCATTTTTCCTACTTGTCTGCATCAACTTACATTTCTCCTTGTAGTATTCACTCCACTCCATCATTGCCTGACTGATACAGCAACAGCTTTTCATTGTTATACTTAAAATAGAACAGTCTCTGTTGAAAAGTTATTTCACTGTGGTCAGGCATCATCAGAATATGTAAAACTCTCAAATGAAGTTTGGTAGCCATTCACCACACACACTAGAAATTTTGCCCAAGTCATCTTGCACCCTCCTACAGTCATTCACCAATAGCACTTTCCCGCACAATACACGATAATCAGAAAACTGCTGCACCCTGCTGTTCACCCTGTCTGTCAGATAAAATGTGCAATATAAGAGAATAAGTGCAGTCCTATCATATTCCCCTTAGGCACTCCTGACAACACCCTCGTCTCAGATGAACACCTATAATCGAGGACGATGTACTGGGTTCTATTACCTATGAAGTCTTTGAACCACTTACATTCCTGGGAACCTTGTCCATATGCTTGTACTTTCATTAACAGTCTGAGTGGGGCACCATACCAAATTTTTTCCGTAAATCTAGGAATATGGACTCTGTCTGTTGTCCTTCATCTATGGTGCGTAGAATATCATGTGAGATAAGAGAAAGTTGAGTTTTGCATGAGTGATGCTTTCTAAATGGAAGTTTTTCTGTCACAAGTGAATTTATTATAACTGAACTCAGATTATGTTAAAGAATTCTGCAGTAAAGCAATGTTAATAATGTCGAGCTGTAATTTTGTGGGTCTGTTCTTTTAATCTTCTTATATACAGAAGTCACCCACACTTTTTGCTAGTTGTTTGGGTGGCTGGATAGAAGCCTTTGATCTGCTTATGATTTTCAGAAACTATTACAATGTGAGCCTGATATGTTAAAATCTTTCCAATAAAGTGAACATAATATTAAAAATTTCTGTATGTCATGTCATGACATAGATATGGACTTTTGTCTTTAGAAACCTAAGTTGTCTTCTTCAAACTTCAGAGGGCAGGGCAGGAGAGTGGCACTGCCATGGTACTACTTAGGGGCAGGTCACAACGCGTGACAATAATCAATAATACCGCTGTCATGAAAAGGCAAGAGCCTGAGTTCAAGTCCTGGATTGGCACACAGTTTCCAGGAGATTTCATAAAGCTCATGCTTTTGTCTACAAACAGTGTGGATACTTACATGCAAGGATATGCTCTGGAAGCAGATTTTTTTTTTTTTGTTTTTTGTTTTTTGATGACATGCTGTTCTATCTGAGCTGTATCACTTGTTGGTGTTGCTGTAGAGAAAAGAAGCAAAGTGCCTACTGTGGTGAGTAATGTGGCTGTGGAAATGCATGATAAAGTGATGGTAATCTCTGGGGTTAAGGCATTACCATATAAGAACATGAAAAAGTGGAAAGGGCTGTTTCAATGTGGTCACAAAAATGTGAACAGATACCATGTAGCAGACCATCTCTGATGTAGTAACTGAGAACCATCACAGTGGTGGAAGCTCTGGATTTGTCTGAAAGGCACATTACCATCCAAACAATTGTTAGCTTCAGTGTAGGATCAGTTCACAAGAGACTGCATGATGTACAGCACTGATTAAAGTGTCAATCTGATGGGTTCTCACCTATTAACACCCAATCCAAGCAAACAGCACACATCATCTCTGACAGAAATGTTGAGTGTGTGCAGGGACAAGAAACACAAGTTTTTCAGAGAATTTGACAACAATGGATAACTGTTGAGTTTACCAGTATGATCTAGATTTGAAAGGAAGAAGCAAATGGAAACATGCAGATTCCCTTCCATCACAGAAGGCAAACATGTAGTTGCCTTCTGGGAAGATTACGAGGATGGTTTGAAAAGTTCTCGGAATCACCACGAGAGGTAAGCACTAGCGCAACAAGTTGTTCACGTGATATTCATTGGACTGTTGCCTGTAAACACATGCCACATTAGTGCTCTTGGAAGAGAGCTGTAGTGGTAATGTGGCTCTGTTGTTGTTCCCATGTAGTGGTTTATGAAGATGAGGAAAAAAATAAAAATTTAAAATAAAAAAAAAAAAATAAAAAAAAATAAAAAAAAAAATCGAGATTCGAGCAGTAATTAAGGGCTTTGTAAAGAAAGATATGAAAAAAAAGGACATTCATGCTGATTTCCAGAATACATTGGGGGACTCTGCTGCTTCATATTCAACTGTTGCCAAGTGGACAAATGAATTAAAATTTGGTCAGCAGAGCTTAGATGATCTGCGCAGTGGTGGGCCAAGATGTGTCACTACCCTAAAAATCACTGCAAAAGTGCACAAAATGGTCATTGAGGATCGCCGATTGGAAGTGCACGAAATTGCTCATGCTTGCCAGATGTCATCTGAAAGGGTATATCACATTTTAAATGAAGAATTAGAAATGAAAAGATTATCTGCAAGATGGGTGCAGCGACTCTTGAAGCTAGGTCAAAAATGCATGAGAATGGACACATCACAACAATGTTTGGCTCATTTTAGGAGAAACGAACAAGATTTTTTGCACCGGTTTGTGACCACAGATGAAACTTGGGTGCACTACTATACCCCAGAGACAAACCAACAGTCAAAGCAGTGGAAACATGCTGATTCTCCACTACCAAAGAAAGCAAAGACAATTCCTTCAGTGGGAAAGGTCACGGCATGAGTGTTCTGGGATGCGAAGGGGATTCTGTTTGTAGATTATCCCCCCAGTGGGCAAACAATTACTGGAGAATACTATGCTAATCTCACAGACAAATTGTAACAAAAGATACTCGGAAGAAAGTCATCTTCTATCAAGACAGTGCTTGCAGGCACACATGTGCCATCGCCATGGCAAACTCACACAAACTAAGGTATGAATTGTTCAAACAAATTTCGGGCATGCAGCCGGTCGTCATTCAATACTTCGCACGATATTTCAACTGGACACCTGTCAGTCATCTTCAGGTGAGCCGTCGCAGACTGGTGAAAACGTCCTCCGTTCCACAATATATAGCGTACTGTAACTCTTCTGCGCATGCACCGAAAACTTGATAGTTGAACCACACTGCCCGCCGGCAGTGCCCTCGCTGGTGGAATAGCAGAACTCAATCACCCTCTGCGTTGCTGTTTGCCATGGCCGTCGACGCACTCTGTCGTATTCGATTTGAGCAAATCGTGGAGATGATGGGAGTCCATGCACTGTCCAGCTGGTAGCCGCTGTCACGGTTTAACAGATTTTCCGCCAGTCGTATTTCTATGGATTATTTAATAATGGAGTCCCAGAAAGACGTTGCTGTGGACAAAATCATTGTTTTCTCATACTCCATTGAATGTCCAGTAGAAATACAATGTTCAGCAATAGCGGACTTGCTTGGCTGCAAAAAGCGGGTGTAACATTGATGTTCAGTGCAGCGTTCTTTCATGGTGCGTGTGGTTTGACCTACGTAAGCCATACCACATTGGCACGGTATCTTGTAAATTCCGGCCTTTCGTAGTAACAGATTGTCCTTAACTGATCCCACAAGGTCCACAATCTACGATGGTGGGCGGAAAACCACTTTTACCTGAAATTTTCGGAGGGTTCCTGCTATTTTAAACGAAGTGTTGCCAACGAAAGGAAGAAAAGCTAAAGATTGTTCCGGCATGTTCTCCTCTTTATTCACTTCCTGCTTCTTAGTTTTAACTGTTAGTGCCCTGTTAATCTGCTGGATGGAATACCCATTTTCGCTGAATACTGTCTTTAGATGGGCGAGTTCTTGAGGTAAGCTATCCAGATCTGAGACAGTATGAGCTCTATGAACAAGTGTTCTAAGCAAACTCATGGTTTGCGATGGGTGATGGTAACTCGATGGTTGCAGGTACAAATCAGTATGAGTGGGTTTCCGGTAAACTGAATGCCCTAGAGAACAATCATTCTTCCTTCGAACCAGGACATCCAAGAAAGGCAAACAACCATCTTTCTCTATTTCCATGGTGAATCGGATGTTGGTATGAATGGAGTTGAGGTGATGTAGAAACTCCATTAATTTATTTTCTCCATGAGGCCACACTATGAAAGTGTCATCCACATACCGCCAAAAAACTGTTGGCTTCAGGGCAGCTGATTCAAGCACTCTCTCTTCAAACTCCTCCACAAAAAATGTTGGCCACCAAAGGAGACAGGGGGCTACCCACGGCGACACCGTCAGTCTGTTCAAAATATTCTTGATTAAACATAAAATAAGTTGAGGAAAGAGCGTGCCTGAACAAAGCAGTGATATCAACAGGAAACATGTTGCCAATCAGCGTCAAAGAATCTGCAAGAGGAACTTTTGTAAAAAGTGAGACCACATCAAAACTTACTAGAAGGTCTACACTGCTAACACGAAGAGCCCCCAGTCTATTGATAAAATCAGCTGAGTTTCGTATGTGATGTGAGCACTTGCCTACGAAAGGTCTCAGTAAGGAAGCGAGATGTTTAGCTAAATCATATGTAGGGGATCCAATGTTGCTCACTATTGGACGCAGAGGAAGACCCTCTTTATGAATCTTTGGAAGGCCATACAGTCTTGGAGGTACACAACCATGTGGTCTTAACCTCTTGATGGTCTGTTGCGGTAAGGAGGAGGAATTTAATAGTACTGAAGTTTTCCGTTGCACACATCCTGTAGGATCGTAATCAATCCTCCTATAGGTAGAGTCACTTAGCAGACCATACATCTTATCTTTATACATACCATGAGGTAACAAAACAGTTGCATTACCTTTGTCAGCTTTCAATACCACTACGTCAGTGTCCTCTCTCAGTTTTCGTAATGCAACCCTTTCTGCAGAGGTTAAATTATTGCGTTGAGTAGGAGCCTTCAACAGAGCATGGCAAGTTTCCCTTCTTATTTCGTCTGCAGCATCCAAAGGAAGACGTCCTACAGCTTCTTCAACACCACTCAAAATACTTATTAATGGCGGTGCTGTAGGTGCAGGTGCAAAATTGAGTCCCTTGCTTAATATATACAGCGTAGCGTCATCCAAATTCTTCTCCGTGAGATTGACAACGGAACGTTGTACCATTATCCCTTCTGGCGTCGGCTTCTGTGGCAACAGTCGATCAAATTTTGATATCTGCCAACAATTAGCATCATTGTGGATCCACTCAAACTTGGCCAAAGTCACTCCATCAACCCAGTCCCATGATACAGGAGAAAGATACCTTGCAACCTTCAGATGTAACTGGTAAAGTTCTGCTGAAATAGCATCTAACCTTCGTCTTGTATAGCAGATCCTCTCTTTGACAATAGCATGACTAGCCTTCTCAGTAATCTTCTGTGCAGCAGTGGTCTTAATGAAATGAGTCACTCTAGCAAATTTTGATATAATGCCATGGTCCCGACATCTCAATAAAAGGTTAATGAACTGAAAAGCTTTGCTCTTTTACCACGTAGCTGGCGGAAAATCTGTTAAACCATGACAGCAGCTACCAGCTGGACAGTGCATGGACTCCCATCATCTCCACGATTTGCTCAAATCGAACACGACAGAGTGCGTCGACGGTCGTGGCAAACAGCAATGCAGAGGGCGACTGAGTTCCGCTATTCCACCAGCGAGGGCGCTGCCGGCGGGCAGTGTGGTTCAACTATCAAGTTTTCGACGCATGCGCAAAATAGTTACAGTACGCTATATATTGCGAAACGGAGGACGTTTTCACCAGTCTGCAACAGCTCACCTGAAGATGACTGGCAGGTGCCCAGTTGAAATATCGTGCAAAGTATTGAACGACGAGCGGCTGCAAGCCCAAAATTTGTTTGAACAGTCAATTCGCTGGGAAAATTTTAAATTTCACGTAAGGTATGAATTGTTGCCACACCCGCCTAATTCACCTGATATACCTCCGTCATACTTCCATCTCTTCCCAAAACTGAAAATTTTTCTTCGTGGACGAAGATTCACTTCAAACAAAAAACTGATAGCTGGAGTTGAAAACTATTTTGCAGGCCTGGAGGAAACTAATTTTCGAGATGGAATGAAGGCACTGGAACATCGCTGGACCAAGTGCATTACTCTACAAGGAGACTACATTGAAAAATAAAAAAAAGTTTCAGTGATATAAGTACTTTTTTTTTCTATTCCGTTGCGAGAACTTTTCAAACAACCCTCGTATTTTGGAATTGTCAAAGAGTCATCCTCACTGACTATGCAAGAAAGGGACAGATCATGATAAAAGAGTAATTATGAAAATCTTGTGATGAAGATGCATCCTGAGGTCAACCGTAACAGACAGTGACAGACTACGAAAAGTATGTGACACCTGCACGGCAATTCATCCACTCACACTGCTCAAGGAACTGTGGCTCTTTGTTCATGCCCAGGCTATGACATCTTACATCTACCTTATTCATCAGATCTAGTACCCAACACGTTCTTCCTCTTTAGAAATCACTGTGTGGACATTTTATCAGTGATAATGAGATCATTGCTGTGGTGGAAAACTTTCTGTAGCGCCAAACTGAAGATTTCTACAATCATAGCATACAGAATGGCAGGCTGCACATCAGAGAGAAAAATATGCAGACTAGGAGTGATCTTCCATAGGGAAGAACTAATACCACCCAGTACCAAACATTACAAATACTCTACATATACTGTAGTATCACAAATAGTGATGGAAGCACTGATGTCTTTTACAACCCTAGTGACATCAGGTAAATATGTACAAAATTTGTTTCAAAATGTTTGTGTTACAATTTATTTCCAAACATTCACACCGCTACATTATTTCGTGTTTCATGCGGAGTTTACGAGACTGATACAATCCAACATCGTACTTATGGTGGGCGTGGTACTTTACAGTACAGGTCATCACGATGTTTTAGCAATGGCCAGCAGCAGCAGCAAGAAGATAGAAACCCCATGTCAAGAGCCTCAGTATGCTTTATTACTATAATTTTCATGTTACTTAGCCAAGAAATCCAAAGACTGTCTGGCAACTCACATAAATAAATCCACATTGAAAAACAGTTCATGCTTTCTGGCACGTCATTTCGGGTTGTACTGGGCAACATGATAAGTTCTTACCCAAGATTGTGTGATTTTCATTAAACAATACCATAGAGCTGCAGGAAATTAATGGCTGTAGCCTCTCCTAACGGTCAGCTGTTCATAGCACCAACATAGCCCAGCATATTAGTTATTGTTACAAGCTCACAGCAGCTAATCACGCTGATTGTTGCCCTTAAAATGAATGAAAATTACACTGCCTCTCTTCAGGTATCATCTGCTAGTCTCATCTCTCCAAAGACAATCCTCCAATACGGTTGCACCTGTGGTATGGTAATCAGTATCTCTGAGGTGCCACCCACTCCACCATGCAATGTCCGTTATTCTTGATTGCATGAACTGAATGTAATCAACTATTTGTTATAGTGCTGGTGTTACTCTCTCACAACACAATAGAATGTTGTTGTCAAGAGTTGATATTAGTATGTATGTCAACAACAACATAAGCAATAAGGCCTGCAACATTTTGTTATTTTTAACTGTTACCAGATTACATTAGATGGATAAATCAGACAACTTATACAGAATGTGACAATGTATGGATTTTTTGAGTGAGACTAAGGCTAAAATACAGTAAGAAGGTTCAAATTAAGTAAGTTGAGATAGTTGTACTGAGATAAAGCAATCTGCACACAATAGACAAGTACAGAGAGTTGTAACCAACAAGTCTTCAGACTGAAGACTAAGAGAACACTAAAGGATGGTGCAAAAATTGTGGTAACATTATATCTTCCTTGACAATGTGATAGTTGCATGATAAGAATAAAATCTCCTGCATCTAAATTGCATAGCATCTTGTGTAAACGCACCTTATCTAAAACTATATCACTCTTCCGGGTTCCAAGTACTGAGGCAATGTATTTCGTCAACTCACTATTCGCTTCCCCTTCAACAGGTGGTGCACTTATCTGAACACCTACACCATCAGCAGAAACATCTGAAACAAAACAGTTTTCAGGGAAAGCTGAAAATATAATGTTCAGTGAGCCACAGAGTGAAGCGGTCATCTGTAATAATTAAATACTCTTATTTAATGAAGTACTAACTGTTCTGCAATAAGAAAACTTTTGTCATTTTTAGAAACCACTTATCCAAAAGTTGTAACTCATCTGCAATAACAACAAAATATTACCAAATATGGTTATTTATTGCCCATTAGTAGTTCCAACAAAAGCAGTGAGGGGAGGGCTATGCTCGTAATTTACAAATCACATGAACGCAGTAACTATTTCGATGGCATATGTAGTAGGTGTTGTGTAGTGTATCAGCTTCTTGTGGTAAGCGAGCGAAAGTTAATGTAACAAGGAAATTTACATTTCTGGAACACTAAAACCTGAGACACGTTTGAAGCCAGAAACAGATATCAACAGTGTTAAAAAAAAAAAAAAGTGTTACAATTAAATGTCTTGTAGGCATGGGGATCATGAGAGAAACAAGCTACGATTGGACAAGAAAAGCGGACACAAATTTGCTTAAGGAACAATCTCAGTTTCTTGTGAAGTGATTTAAAAAATCACGGAAAGCTAGGACCAAAATGGCTTGGCAGGTATTTGAATTACACTCTTCTTACAAGGGAACCTCCCCATCGCACCCCTCTCAGATTTAGTTATATGTTGGCACAGTGGATAGGCCTTGAAAAACTGAACACAGATCAATTGAGAAAACAGGAAGAAGTTGTGTGGAACTGTGAAAAAAATTAGCAAAATATACAAACTGAGTAGTTCATGGGAAGATATCCAATATCAAGGACATCAGGAACGCAGGGGCGCTGTGGTCTCGTGGTAACGTGAGCAGCTGCAGAACGAAAGGTCCTTGGTTCAAATCTCCCATCGAGTGAAAATTTTAATTTTTTATTTTCAGTTTATGTGACAAACTCTTATGTTTTCATCACTTTTTTGGGAGTGATTATCACATCCACAAGAAAACCTAAATCGGGCAGGGTAGAAGAATCTTTGTACCCATTCGCCAAGTGTACAAGTTAGGTGGGTCAACAACATATTCCTGTCATGTGACGCACATGCCGTCACCAGTGTCGTATAGAATATATCAGACATGTTTTCCTGTGGAGGAATCGGTTGACCTATGACCTTGCGATTAAATGTTTTCGGTTCCCATTGGAGAGGCACGTCCTTTCGTCTACTAATCGCACGGTTTTGCGATGCGGTCGCAAAACAAAGACACTAAACTTATTACAGTGAACAGAGACGTCAGTGAATGAACGGACAGATAATAACTATGCAAAAATAAAGAAAGTAAAATTTTCACTCGAGGGAAGACTTGAACCAGGGACCTCTCGTTCTGCAGCTGCTCACGTTACCACTGGACCACGCCACTCCTGCACTTACATTGTCATGATGTTGCCTATGTGGTCCATGGACTACTCAGTTTGTATATTTTGCTTATTTTTTCACAGTTCCACACAACTTCTTCCTGTTTTCTCAATTGATCTGTGTTCAGTTTATCAAGGCCTATCCACTGTGCCAACATATAACTAAATCTGACGGGGGTGCGATGGGGAGGTTCCCTTGTTAGCCACTGTGTCTCCTTACTCTGACATAAAGGGGTAACTAGAGTCTATTTGACAAGTGTATTTGCAGAAAGTTGCTCCTGCAAAGTAAAGTGAAAGAAAACAATATTAATTTTCCTGTGGCATATTTATGAAAGGAAGCAGCAAAAAGCAAGGAATACATATTCCTGCACCTGAGAGTGTGAACAAAAATACTGACAGCAAACAGATAACTAAGATTGTTTGCTATACATTTTCTACAACAGGAATTTTTCTTGCAACTGTATATCTCCAAATACATGTCAAACAGCAAAGAGCTTTTTTTTTGCTTTTTTTATTTTAGCACTCACTCACAAAACATATAACTTATAGTAGCTTAGGTTGCATTAAGTAACGTTAAATGCAAGGAACGTTTACAGAGCTGACTCATGGTTCTTCTTCTTCTTTGCGGATAGATCACTTAGGACCATGCATAATCAACATTTGTTGGCCTTTCTTTTCACACAGTATTCCTTCATATGCAATGAATGGGCTAGTTTTCATTGCGCAGACCATGTATGTCGGTTAGTTTTTCTCTCTTCTTCCTCAAAACCGCGTGTGCTTATGATTTTTCTGATTTCATTTCTGTCATGTAGATTTGGAGACCCTAGTTCTCTCAGGTCTTTCTCCATCTGTTTGTACCATTTCGGTCTTGTAGTTTTGTTCTTTAAAAATGTATGGATTTTGTGCATTAACCTGTTTGAGTCTATTCTTTCAAAATGCCCCATGAACTGGATTCTTCTCACACACCTTGTGTCTCTTATTTTGAAGATATTTTTATATATTTCTGCATTGGGTTTTGGATAATGCACACCATCTTTAGTTACTGGTCCTAGGATTTTCCTCATTATTTTACATTCTTTCACTTCTAATTCCTCTTGTACTCTCATTTTTTTTATTTATTATTATTATTATTTTTTTAAATTCTAGGAGACACCCAAAGTAAAAGCTACATATTTGTTGAAATAAGATATATCCTGGATCAAAAGCACATTTAGCGCAATAGAGAAAGACAGTGGGAAGTGTGTGTAGTACAAGAGGCAACAAGGAAGAAAGGAAAGGATAGACACAGAGTAATGTAATCCGTGAGAGACAAAGGACTTGTCTAATACTTAAGTCTATTTTTACATGTGCCTGTAATCTCTTTATAACAGAATTACATTATAGTTCACCACATGCTAAGCAATGTTAGGTCACATAGTGCAAAAGATGAGTGCAAAACATAGGAAAGGTTCAGGACATGTCTATCATGTGCAACAGTCAGCTCTTCCCTATCTCTAGAAATATTATCACTATGAAGACTGCAAATTATTGATTCCAAATGGCGATTCCTGGGAATTGTGAGGTTAGGTACCAGATGAAAGTTTTTGAAAGGGCAAAACATAGCACCAGGTGGAATTCATCATCAGTTCTACCACTTTTATTGACCAGACACCAAACACAAACAGATCGAGATTCTTTTGGTGGAGGCCATTTTCGTCAAATGGTTCATTACGGAGATTGCAGTTAGCCAGAACTGTCACTTTATAATGACCAAAGTTGCTGTACCATCCCGTAGGAGTATTCACACACTTTTTGCACAAAATAATCTCAAAGGATGTATTTCATAAATTTTGTGCAGATATGTGCTGAAGAACTAAACACAGAAACGCAAAGCCAGATGCAGAGGAGAAAATGGTTCAAATGGCTCTAAGCACTATGGGACTTAACATCTGAGGTCATCAGTCCCCTAGACTTAGAACTACTTAAACCTAACTAACCTAAGGACATCACACACATCCACACCAGAGGCAGGACTCGAACCTGCGACTGTAGCAGCAGTGCTGTTCCGGACTGAAGCGCCTAGAACTGCTCGGCCACAGCGGCCGGAGGATGCAAAGGAGAACCAACAAGATTTCTTCCCATTACCATAGTGACAGGATTGCATTCTTTTACAGGTTTGTGACATGTGATGAAATGTATGTTCCTTAATCTCGTACACGAAACAAAAATGTATGCACCGCCATTATTGTTGATCTCCATACAAGATCACATTCAAGCAGACTGCGTTGGTCACAGAAATCAATGCGCACAGTATTCTTTAACAAAAGGGACACATTTTCTGCAACAGCTGCCGCACTGACAAGGTTTTGATTAGTTGTCCTACAGTCTTCAATCTGGTACTAACTTTTTCCTACATATGAAAGAAGCCCATACCAGTCAACAGTTTCACTTTGAAAAATATGTGCAGATAGCTACTACATATTAATTCTAATCACAAAAGGCAGTCTCTCTACAACACAAAAATAAATGCCAACACTGAGCCCACAATTTTGCAAGTGTCTCATTGCCACTGATGAATATGTTGAGAAGTAGCTCAAAAATTGCTGTACGTGCTCTGATATATATATTTCTAGGTTATCACATTTCCTCTTTGGTTATGTCTTGGTGCTGATCCAAATACTATGCCCAGCACTCACACAACAAACAAAATGCTGCCTGCATAACCCAATAGTGCCCTCTATTGCAACTGACTAACTCCTATGACACTCACCTTGAATGTGAAACAAGCATATACTTCCATTTGGCTTGTTTTTCATTTCTTGTACCACAATGCAATGACTTCAAATCACAAACTTAAGAGAAGATTCCCCCACCTGGTCTGGGACCACAACCATAATGTACTCATTTGAATGAAATCACTGCTTCCCTCTGACTGTAAGATTTTATTATTTATTTATTTCACTATCGCAGTTATGTGAGTTGATCATCAGATACCACGTGAGGTGGAACCACCAGCATAAAAGAAGGTGGGGAGTGTTCTGTTATCAGTAACAAAGCAGTAACAGTGGAATGTGTCAGTCAGGAGAGCTAAATGACTCTGAATGTGGGCTAGTCATGTCCACCTGAGTAACAAATTCACCAGGGACATTTCAACCCTTTTGAAACTGCTCAAATCAAAAGATGGTTATGTGATTGTGAAATTGAGATGTGAAGGAACAACCTCAGCTAAACCAGACTAAGAAGACCTCAAGTAGAGATGCACAGGAATTGTAGAGCATGCAGACAAAGGAATCATTCATAAGTTGTAGCTAGCACAATGAGTGTGTGTAGGGAGTTAAAAAGTATGGGCTACAACGGTCGAGGCGCTCCTCATGAACTAGTCCGCAGCTCGTGGTGTAGTGGCTAGTGTTGCTGCCTCTGGATCACGGGGTTCCAGGTTCGATTCCCAGGTGAGTTACGGATTTTCTCTGCCTGGAGACTGGGTGTTTGTGTTGTCCTCGTTATTTCATCATCATCATCATCATCATCTGTGAGAGTGGCTAGACTGGACTGTGGAAAAAGTTGGACTGTGCAAAAATTGGGACTTCGTACGGGCGCTGATGACCGCGCAGTTAAGTGCCTCGCAAACCAAAAATCATCATCATCCTCATGAACCACACATTTCTGCATTCATTATCATGCAATGCTCAAGGCAGTGTATAGAATAGCACTAACGGGTGTGGAAGACTGGAAAGGAGTGATTTGGAATCTGATGGTAGGGTTTGCATTTGGAGGATGCCTGGAGAGCGTTATCTGCAATCATGTGTAGTGCCAACAGGGAAGTGCGAGAGGAGGTGGCACTATGGTATGGGGACATTTTTTGTGGTTAGGATGTGATCCCCTTATTACACTAACATAAACACTAAATGCGGAAGGATATGAACATATTTTACAGTATTGTGTACAGTAGAGGAACAGTTCGGAGACAATTATTGAGTGTGGTTGGTGGATAATAACATTTCAGAAATGTTACCAGCCAAGAGTTCCAATGTGAACCCAATGGATCACCTTTGTGATGAGCTAGCACAATGACTCCACTCCAGAGCTTAGTGTACAACATCATTACCTTCTCTGGTTTTGGCTCTTGAGGAAGGATGGGCCACCATTTCTGCACAGACATTCAAGACACCTCACTGAAAGTGTTCCCAGCAGAGTTCAAACCATCACAGAGGCAAAGCATGGACTATGTACCTATTAGAACAGATTGTGATGGGAAGGACCTTCCAGGAGTTTCAGAAATTTCTAAGGAAATATCAATTACCCCTCAACAGGTGTTAAATAGAGCACAGGAGTACAAGTACTAATAGAGCGATGCTAAAAGATAAGATGTTTGGCTGTCAAAGGGCAATGTGTGAAGCTTTCAACAACTATACCATAGCAGAATCTTATCGGAAGGTCTTGCAAAACACAAACACATGTGTAAATGCTATCAGTGGCACCAAAGTTACTGAGACATAGGCTAGACACTCATGGATGACACAGTAATTGAACTGAAACTGCGGGTAGTAAAGCAAAGGTAGAAATGCTAAACTCATGTTTCCCAATGTGAGGAATCTAATAATATCCTACAACTCCCTATGTATTGCCTCAGAGGGGCCTTGAAGGCACAATTAGACATTACAGCATGTACAAAGGGATTTAAACAATCATTCTTCCCATATTTCACATGTGAAAAAATGGGAAGAACCCTAATTATGTAGTACAACAGGATGTTCCATTTACCAAGCATTTCACAGTGGTCAGCAGTGTACAAATGTAGATGTAGGCCCTAACACTTTCTCCCTACCCCTCCCCCTCTTTTCCACCATGCCTTCATTAATTTTTAATTAGTCTCTTTCAAACTTTCTTCATGTTAGCAACTCCAGTTTGTCTATATCGGTACTAATGCCATTTATTTTACACTCAATACAAAAATAATTTAGAAGTTATGTTTTTCTTTTTTCTCACTTCTCAACATTTGCTAGCACAGGTGGTGGTGGTGGTGGTGGTGGTGGTTGTGGTGGTGGTGGTGGTGGTGATGGGTCACGTCATCATAGAAATGTTGGAAAAAGACTAGTCCCTGTTAGTAAAATCATTACCTGTGATCCGGTTTTCTTTTGCACCCGGTTTTGCTAGAATTGCCAGCAATAAATTACCACTCTTGTCAACTGCCAGTGGAGGCGATATGTCAGAAACCTTTTTTTGCTCCTGTTGAAAAATAAGAATTTTAATTACTTTAAAAAGTTGTTTGTACACCTAAAACATGTCACACAAAAATTAAGCAATAAAATTAAAGTAATAAAGAAACTATCCTGTACATATGTGAGTGCTTTATAGCTTTTGTCATCTTTAGTTAAATGTTCCCAATTATGTCACCATATCATGATATACATGAAAAGCGTTGGGCTATAAAACATGATGAAGTGGTAACATATCCAGGAAAATTTTAGTGTAACTTTTCCACCATTATTACCACTTTCTTTTCTTTAAAATGGACAATCATAAGATTTTAAAAAGTCTAATGCAAGGTCAACACTAAAACACTATACACAAAAAACTTTTGTCCTAAAAGGAGCACTGTGAAGTTTAGACTGAAGCCCTGTTCTTAGTTTTCAGGAAAACCATACAAGAGTAGCTGCAATGCTCAAGATGCTGTACAGAAGATCTGCTGCGACAATATCCAATTTTCACAATACTTTACCAGTTGTTGATCATTACTGTCAAGATTGCTCAAGGAGAAAATAAGAGGCTACAGAAAAAAGGAGAGGACATGTGAGAAAGGAAATACTGGATTTCTAAAAAAAGCATTCCTCTGCCACAATGAAACATCTACACTAGAAATAAACCAGTGATATAAGAAAAGAAACATATTGTCTACACTATACACTTTTTCTTGGTTGTTTAGTTCCATAGCCCTAAAGCAGCGTACGTTTAATGACTTACAGCTATGAGCATTTTGTCTCCAGCTGCTACCAATGTTAAAAACAGAACAATATTTTGTTCAATAACACTGTAGGCATAATTAGTGAATGTTATGTTCCACAGAACTAATACATAATTTGTAGTGCTCAATACATTCAGTTACCAAGCAGAACACTGAACAGAAGACAGACTTCATGATCTTCCCCCCCCCCCTCCCGGATGGTAGAAGCATTATTGTCAAGCATTAAACTGTGCAAGAACACAGCTCATTCAGTTCTGAATATTCAAAAATACCCTGCCTCTTGTCGATATAGTGCATGGTGAATAATAATAATAATAATAAACAGGACGGAAAGTTCCAAGTTACTGGGTGTACCGGTATATGTTAATGAAAACTTCACATTTAGGTTCAGCTAATTACCTTCACTGCAAAAATAGAAATGTGTAAGTTAACATATTCTGTATATTTTCATTCACTTGTGACCTGTGGGATAATGTTCTGGAGCCACTAGTCCAACAGAGAAATAATAATTAGAAAAGTATGTGCAATTCACACACTAACATAATGCAAGTATTTTTTTAAGCAATTGAGTATAATAATCACTGTGTCACACTACATTCCCAACCACTGCTTCCCTTTCATGTCCCTCGACTCTTATAACTGCCATCTGGTTTCTGTACAAATTGTAAATAACTTTCCCTCCCTGTATTTTACACCTGCCACCTTCAGAATTTGAAAGAGAGTATTCCAGTCAACATTTGTCCTCTAGCCATGCCTGCTTACCCATTTTGCACTTCCCGTCGATCTCATTTTTGAGACTTTGTATTTCTTTTTGACGGCTTCATTTACTGCATTTTTATATTTTCTCCTTTCGTCAATTAAATTCAATATTTCTTCTGTCACCCAAGGATTTCTACTAGCCCTCGTCTTTTTACCTACTTGATCCTCTGCTGCCTTCACTACTTCATCCCTCAAAGCTACCCATTCTTCTTCTACTGTATTTCTTTCCCCCATTCTTGTCAATTGTTCCCTTATGCTCTCCCTGAAACTCTCTACAACCTCTGGTTCTCTCAGTTTATCCAGGTCCCATCTCCTTAAATTCCCACCTTTTTGCAGTTTCTTCAGTTTCAATCTGCAGTTCATAACCAATAGATTGTGGTCAGAGTCAGAGTCCACATCTGCCCCTGGAAATGTCTTACAATTTAAAACCTGATTCCTAAATCTCTGTCTTACCATTATATAATCTATCTGATAGCTTTTAGTATCTCCGGGATTCTTCCATGTATACAACCTTCTTTTATGATTCTTGAACCAAGTGTTGGCTATGATTAAGTTATACTCTGTGCAAAATTCTACCAGTCGGCTTCCTCTTTCATTTCTTAGCCGCAATCCATATTCACCTACTATGTTTCCTTCTCTCCCTTTTCCTACACTCGAATTCCATGACTATTAAATTTTCGTCTCCCTTCACTATCTGAATAATTTCTTTTATCTCCTCATACATTTCATCAATTTCTTCATCATCTGCAGAGCTAGTTGGCATATAAACTTGTACTACTGTAGTAGGCATGGGCTTCGTGTCTATCTTGGCCACAATAATGCGTTCACTATGTTGTTTGTAGTAGCTTACCCGCACGCCTATTGCTTTATTCATTATTAAACCTACTCCTGCATTACCCCTATTTGATTTTGTATTTATAACCCTGTATTCACCTGACCAAAAGTCTTGCTCCTCCTGCCACCGAACTTCACTAATTCCCACTATATCCAACTTTAACCTATCCATTTCCCTTTTAAAATTTTCTAACCTACCTGCCCGATTAAGGGATCTGACATTCCACGCTCCGATCCGTATAACGCCAGTTTTCTTTCTCCTGATAACGACGTCCTCCTGAGTAGTCCCCGCCCGGAGATCCGAATGGGGGACTATTTTACCTCCGGAATATTTTACCCAAGAGGACGCCATCATCATTTATCCATACAGTAAAGCTGCATGCCCTCGGGAAAAATTACGGCCGTAGTTTCCCCTTGCTTTCAGCCGTTCGCAGTACCAGCACAGCAAGGCCGTTTTCGTTAGTGTTACAAGGCCAGATCAGTCAATCATCCAGACTGTTGCCTCTGCAACTACTGAAAAGGCTGCTGCCCCTCTTCAGGAACCATACATTTGTCTGGCCTCTAAACAGATACCCCTCCATACCATGCTGGATATGAGGTGCAAACAAGTCCATGGTCATCGTTGGCACAAAACACAATGCTGCATAGTGCATGGTGCAAAACGCACCCAAGAAGGCGCCCTTGCCCAAGAGATGGAGATGGGAAAATTTTGAAAAATGGAGGTCAAATACTACAGGGGACCATCAGATAAAGGGTGAAATGCGTGAGACTCCTTTTAGTCGCCTCTTACAACAAGTAGGAATACCTTGGGAATATTCTAATCCCCGCACCCGCAGGGGGTGTGTTGCTGTAGAGCTTGTCGACGCTCTTTAATATCCTCAGTGACATCCAGCGACCACCAAGGGACTGTCTTTCGCCAGGGGCACCTTAAGGAACGACAGATCACATTTTCCGGTGAAGAAACGATCATTGTAGTGACATGCTCAACTACAAAATTGATGGCACTGTGTGGGGGAGATTCAATGGTGACAGCAGAGATGGAGGCTTCCCAGTCTGCCTTGTTTAAAGCCCATCTAGGTAGGCGTCCGTGAGCATGACACTGGGGGAGAGACAGGAAGATGGGGAAGTGGTCACTACCACACAGGTCATCATGTGCTCTCCAGTGGACTGATGGGAGAAGTCCTGGGCTGCAGAGGGATAAATCAATGGCCGAGTAAGTACCTGACCCACACTGAAATTTGTGGGGCCCCAGTATTTAAGAGGCGGAGGTCGAACTGAGACAGTAAAGTTTCAAAATCTCTGCCTCGGCCAGTAAGCACCCCACAAGGGGTTATGAGCATTAAAATCTCCCAAAAGTAGGAAAGGTGTAGGGAGTTGATCAATCAGTGCAGCCACTGTGTTCTGGGGTACTACACCATCTGGAGGAAAATATACGTTGCAGACAGTTATTACCTGTGTCATCCTTAGCCTGACAGCCACAGCTTTAAGAGAGGTTTGAAGGGGCACAGGTTCACTAAATACCAATTTCAGGACAGACACAAATTCCACCTGACACTCGATTATAGTCGCTACAGTTCTTGTAATATCCCCTATAGCCACAAAGGGCACGGGTCCGCATTGCCAGGAACCAGGTTTCCTGGAGGGCAATGCAGGAATCTGGTGTAAAGCTTAACAATTGCCGTAGCTCAGCCAGGTGGTGGAAGTAACTGCAGGAATTCCACTGGAGGATGACATTATCATGAGGCAGGGAAGGCATGAAATGCTCATTGAGGCAGTTTACTCCTCAGGTTCACCTGCTGCCACCGACTTATTCCCTGAGCAGTATATATCCATTCTGTCTGAGGGTCCTGCAAGATCCTCAGCGGGCACCAGAATCTCCATCTTATCCCCAGACGCAGAGCTTGTAGGTAGTGGTGGTATGGGTGCCACAGCAAGGTCTAGGTTCTTGGGGGTCGTCTTCTTTTTGGTTTGCTCTCACTGCTCCTTTAGTTTTTCCAGCTGGGAGGGCTTCACTGAGTCAGTCTCAGGGACTGAGAAGGATTGTGAAAGCCTACGGCCCTGTGATTACTTCAACCACTAGTGGGTTTCTGCTTTGACACTGGTAGGAACCTACGAAGAGAGTGACCCGAGGGACCCCTTCCTAGAGAGAGGAGCCGAAGAATACGTACGCTTCACCGACTGAGAAGTGGGGACTGATGTCACTGATGGTTGTGGGGATGTTGCTCCCGAAGTAGGTGCCGCAGGAGCCCCCCCTCACCATCAAGGGGGCAGGTGGAGTCTGACGGTTCTGAGAGCCAACTGCATGTGTCGGAATGGAAGGTGCTAGAACTGTTGTCATAGTAGTGGCGTAAGTGGATGTCATATGCACAGGACGTATGCCTCTCATACTTGCTCTTAGCCTCAGTGTAGGTCAGTCGGTTCAGGGTCTTGTATTCCATCATTTTCCTCTCTTTCTGTAAAATCCTGCAGTCTTGCGAGCATGGTGAATCATAGTCGACACAGATGGGAGGCGGGGCACATGGAGTATTGGGATGTGATGGACGTCCACAATCTCAACATGCGACGCTGGAAGGAAAACGGAAACGCACATGGCTGAACTTCCAGCACCGAATTGGGGAGGGATATATGGCTTGACATCACAGCAGTACACCATCACCTTGACCTTCTCGGGTAATGTGTCACCCTCTAAGGCCAAGATGAAGGCACCTGTGGCAACCTGGTTATCCGTCAAACCCAATGGGCACGCTGCACGAAATGAACACCTTGCCGACTAAATTGGCGTGCGGCTTGTCGTCAGACTGCAAAAGCAGGTCCCTGTGGAATATAATATCCTGGACCATATTTAAGCTCTTATGAGGCATGATGGTAACAGAAACATCCTCCAACTTGTCACAAGCGAGTAATGCCCGTGACTGGGCAGAGGATGCTGTTTTTATTAAGACTGACCCTGACCCCATTTTGGACACGCCCTCCACCTCCCCAAACTTGTCCTCTAAATGCCCCACAAAAAACTGAGGCTTCATTGAGATGAAAGATTCCTCATCAACTCTCGTACATACGAGGTACCAGGGTGAAATAGCTTCGCTGTCATCCTTAGCCTGGCGTTCCTCCCATGGTGTGGTCAGGTAGGGGGGTCATATTTCTTGACACTGAAGATGGATCTCGCTCGCTTATAGACTGGTGGACCACCAGCAAGAGACGATGTACTACGCTTCATCACGTGCCATCTGCCCTGATGCCACCCACTCTGACCAGAGGCCTTCTCCACAGGTGCCACCCAGATGGGGAGTTAACAGCGCAGGCATCAGCAGAGCAATCCCTGTGTAGTCAAGGGGCTACAACCAACAGGGTACATGGCAGCCCCACCACAATGGATTGGCTACCATGCTGGATATCAGATGCAAACAAGCCCATTATCATCGTCTGCGCAGAAAACAATACTGCACAGCGGATGGAAGAAAATGCACTCAGGAGGGTGACCTTGCCCAACAGCTGGAGAATGAGCGAAAGTGCAAATCCACATCGAGGAAGGATGCGAAAGGTCTCAGCACACGATGGATATGATGCACCATGTAATGCGCCCTTCCCTAATTGGCTCGCTCTTTGGGAAAATTTTGAAAAATGGTGGTCAAACCCTCCAGGGGACCATCACATAAAGGCCGAAATGTGTGAGACTACTGTTAGTTGCCTCTCTCTGGGACTATTCTAACCCCCAGACCTGCAGGGGGGTGTACAGTGTGGTAAATATGTGGTAACATCATGAGAGACACAGGCCTGCCTTAAGTCAAAGAAAACAACAGTGATGTGTTGGCAGCAGGCAGAAGCTATTCTTATTGCAGGCTCCAGGTGTAGTAAGTGCTTAAATTTGTATTAGCTCTGCCTACATCCACAATGGCTACTGGGCAAAAAGCCCTTATCCCAAGAGAGCAACACAGCCACCTGTTCACCATTCATTCAACCAACTTACACAGAACATTTGAAAGGCAGACGGATCAATAGGTGGTCATGTAACATACGGTTTTACCAGACAGCACAATTGGGACAGTTGTGCTTTCAGTTCACTAGGTGGAAATACACCCATACACCAGATACAAATGAATACCAAGCGGGCAAGTGCTCTACCAGCAAAGGTCCCGAGTTCGAGTCTCGGTTGGGCACACAGTTTTAATCTGCCACGAAGTTTCATATCAGCGCACACTCCGCTGCAGAGTGAAAATCTCATTCTGGAAACATCCCCCAGGCTGTGGCTAAGCCATGTCTCCGCTATATCCTTTCTTTCAGGAGTGCTAGTTCTGCAAGGTTCGCAGGAGAGCTTCTGTAAAGTTTGGAAGGTAGGAGACGAGGTACTGGCAGAAGTGAAGCTGTGAGTACCGGGCGTGAGTCGTGCTTCGGTAGCTCAGGTGGTAGAGCACTTGCCCGCGAAAGGCAAAGGTCCCGAGTTCGAGTCTCGGTCGGGCACACAGTTTTAATCTGCCAGGAAGTTTCATATCAGCACACACTCCGCTGCAGAGTGAAAATCTCATTCTGAATACCAAAGTATTTGGGGTCAGTAATCCACATTTAGATGTTGTTGTCATGTCTCTCGGCTTCACTTTCAAAGCCACTGACCCGCAATGCATCTATTCCTAGCAGCTTATCGTCAGCTCAATCCCTGCATTCAAGCTGGTTTCCATGGTATGCACCTCAGTCCCCAGAGGTCATAGAAGATAGAAACAGAGGTTGCTCCACACATGCACCTACTGCTGTATCCACCACAACTTCGATAGCCAACAGAAAAGTTGTAGCCTTCTGCTGCATGAGCATTTCTGTCCACGTAGAGCCGGCTAGAGTCAGTTCAGTATTTGCCAGCCAGAAACTGATATACCATCAGCATTTGGACACCACTTCAGACCGGGACATCGCCATCGCCACCCAGACGGCAGCACTCCTGCGACCTGCTTTGAAGCATTGAACCTTGGTGTTCTTTGCCGTGGACAAGTTGTGCCACTCATGAGATAGAAATATGAATATGTACTTTGTTTTGAAGATAGCCTTTTCAGTGGTCAAGAGAATATAACCTATGCTCTCAAGAATCTATTTTCATTTCATTGGAGAACAATTATTTCTGATAAACTTTTCCTTCACATTAATAAGAAGAGTTCTGAAGAATGTTTATTTTCTTTTTTTGTACTGCATCAGAAAGAGAAAATTTGTGTGGGAAGTTTATTTGTTCAAAAAAACAAAGTTTAATGATATCTACTTGCGATCTTGAGGAAGTATTCTGAGTGAGAAATACTTCAGTTGTAGCATTAGATTTTGAATTCCATCAGCTGCCAATGCTATGTCGTGGCCCACGTCTAGAGGTAACGGTTCCAGATGTTAAGTAGCGAAGGATAGATTCTTATGCTCTACCTGTCTTTTGTGTAGTGGTAGTTGTTGGATGAAGTGCTTGAGCGAAATTTGTCACAAAGTATTCTGTGAGAACAATAGAGGCAGAATGAATGTTGCTTTCTACGAAGATAATAGAAATAATGGTTGCTGACTCCTGACCACAGAAACAATGCAACTTGGCTTACACCTGTGAAGAATAGGTGTGGATATCTATGGCAGCAGTACACCTTTACCAAATTCTTTTTTCTAGTGTTTTATAAGGTAGCAAGTACAGGCATGCAGCCTTTTAAAGAATATAAAGTTTCCTCCTTATGGGTGACACCTACGTCTTTGAAGTGCCCACTTGCAATGTTTGATCACTTTATCATTTTCCCCTGGCCGCCATGGGACTGGTTTCCAAGGGGATGTTCCCAAAGAAAGGGGAATCATCAATTCTGCAGCTTTAAGTATTGAAGAAGTTGGGTCCTGTATTAAGTTGTTGATATCCCCTTGTGGGCACTGGAATACAGGCAGCACTGAAACTGGTGTGTTTATTCATGGCTATTGACTGTTGTATTTAGCTTGTGTGGTGATGTTTTGACTGCTTGGACAATGTCTCTTCTGGACTTATTACTCCATGCAGTTACACCTAACACTGCTGCCTTAACACTCCCTTATTAGACTGGTGTGGAGATTCAGCCTTGCAACTCTTGGGATTTACCTCAGAGCCCAGCTATGCTCTGCCCTGTTCTTTCTTGGCATCGAACTTCTTTCTTCCATGCAGATTTCTATAAATGAAGTGGCTAAAAAACACTGCTTCTCTACTTAAATAAAGTGTAGATTGCTTCCAATTAACTCTCTATATTGTCACAAACTTTCACGTGGGAAGTTACCATTCCCAAAACCAACTAATAACTGCTGTCTCAAAGACATCTCACTAACATTCTGTGAAGAACTTAAAACAACAATCTCTTATATACATCATATTTGTCGTCTTTGTTGCCGGAGATCTTCCATGGTACCAGAGCTCCTTGATTCCTCCTTGCTCCAAGGAGATTACAAATGCTCTACAGCAAGTAGACCCTGCACCTGTTGAGTAACACTTTCCAATAATAAGTGGCCCGATCTTTACATATTAATAGTGATCATGCACTTCTTTACTCTGAGCTCTATATTTGACGTACATGATATAAACCCTTCAATGAATGGAATGGATCACTACAAAAGCATGTCAGTCAGCTTTCTCGAGGGCCATCACTGAGGGCAGTTGGTTGGGGACTGTGAGAGGATCACGACAAATGGGAAATGACTTCTCTCTCCGAGTTTGTCATATATTCTGCATTAGTTGGACAGGAGAAGGCTGGGGGGTGTGTGGGGGGGGGGGGGGGGTGTGTGGATGTACAGACTGAGATATTGATGGCTTATATGTTGCATATGCCACGCTGAAATGAACTGCTGTGCCACTGTTTAGTAAATATGGGTAAACAGGGTGTATACGCGGACAAGGAAAAAAAATTTTCGGATTTCCTGGTTAAAAATACACTTTCTCCCGGTTGGAGACATAGTTATTCGCTGTTAATTGACAATATATTTTCTCTCGGAACTGTATAACTTATCAATCCTTTGAATGGTTATACATGGGCGTAGAATTTCCCGGCGCTTTAGAAAACGAAACACCTTTTGGATAGATGGTTGATGTGCAGTAAAGTGTACGCTGCATATTTTCGTATTACGAAAGTATAAATTCAAATTCCACCAAACACCGTATGTTGCTTTCCGAAGCATTGAAATCGAGATTGCGATGCGTATTTGTAAGCCAGTCATAGCTCATGTTGTGGTGTCACCGCCAGACACCACACTTGCTAGGTGGCAGCCTTTAAATCGGCCGCGGTCCGTCAGTATACGTCGGACCCGCGTGTCGCCACTATCAGTGACCAGTGACTGCACAGCGAGCGCCGCCACATGGCAGGTCTAGAGAGACTTCCTAGCACTCGTCCCAGTTGTACAGCCGACTTTGCTAGCGATGGTTCACTGACAAATTACGCTCTCATTTGCCGAGACGATAGTTAGCATAGCCTTCAGCTACGTCATTTGCTACGACCTAGCAAAGCGCCATTACCAGTTACTATTGATGCTGTAAAACATGTACCGTCAAGAGCGATGTTCACCATTTACAGATTAAAATTAAGTATTCCAACAGCTACGTCCTTTTTTGCCAAAGTCTCACCTCCTTGTCCTGTTCCAGACCTCACACCAGCCTGCGTGAGCTATAACACATTCCTTTCGGCTGCCTCTCATTGTGGGTTGGCTCTCTTGCCAATCCACAACACGTCATGTGATCTCGCCAGCCAATGACAGCGGATATTCAGAGCTTCGGACACATGGTGTAGTCAGCCAATAGCAACATCACTGTTGTTGTTGTGGTCTTCAGTCCTGAGACTGGTTTGATGCAGCTCTCCATGCTACTCTATCCTGTGCAAGCTGCTTCATCTCCCAGTACCTACTGCAACCCTACATCCTTCTGAATCTGCTTAGTATATTCATCTCTTGGTCTCCCTCTACGATTTTTACCCTCCACGGTGCCCTCCAATGCTAAATTTGTGATCCCTTGATGCCTCAAAACATGTCCTACCAACCAATCCCTTCTTCTAGCCAAGTTGTGCCACAAACTTCTCTTCTCCCCAATCCTATTCAATACCTCCTCATTAGTTACGTGATCTACCCACCTTATCTTCAGCATTCTTCTGTAGCACCACATTTCGAAAGCTTCTATTCTCCTCTTGTCCAAACTAGTTATCGTCCATGTTTCACTTCCATACATGGCTACACTCCATACAAATACTTTCAGAAACGACTTCCTGACACTTAAATCTATACTCGATGTTAACAAATTTCTCTTCTTGAGAAACGCTTTCCTTGCCATTGCCAGTCTACATTTTATATCGTCTCTACTTCGACCATCATCAGTTATTTTACTCCCTAAATAGCAAAACTCCTTTACTACTTTAAGTGTCTCATTTCCTAATCTAATTCCCTCAGCATCACCCGACTTAATTTGACTACATTCCATTATCCTTGTTTTGCTTTTGTTGATGTTCATCTTATATCCTCCTTTCAAGACACTGTCCATTCCGTTCAACTGCCCTTCCAAGTCCATTGCTGTCTCTGACAGAATTACATTGTCATCGGCGAACCTCAAAGTTTTTACTTCTTCTCCATGAATTTTAATACCTACTCCGAATTTTTCTTTTGTTTCCTTTACTGCTTGCTCAATATACAGATTGAATAACATCGGGGAGAGGCTACAACCCTGTCTCACTCCTTTCCGAACCACTGCTTCCCTTTCATGCCCCTCGACTCTTGTAACTGCCATCTGGTTTCTGTACAAATTGTAAATAGCCTTTCGCTCCCTGTATTTTACCCCTGCCACCTTCAGAATTTGAAAGAGAGTATTCCAGTTAACATTGTCAAAAGCTTTCTCTAAGTCTACAAATGCTAGAAACGTAGGTTTGCCTTTTCTTAATCTTTCTTCTAAGATAAGTCGTAAGGTCAGTATTGCCTCACGTGTTCCAACATTTCTACGGAATCCAAACTGATCTTCCCCGAGGTCAGCTTCTACCAGTTTTTCCATTCGTCTGTAAAGAATTCGCGTTAGTATTTTGCAGCTGTGACTTATTAAACTGATAGTTCGGTAATTTTCACATCTGTCAACGCCTGCTTTCTTTGGGATTGGAATTATTATATTCTTCTTGAAGTCTGAGGGTATTACGCCTGTCTCATACATCGTGCTCACCAGATGGTAGAGTTTTGTCATGACTGGCTCTCCCGAGGCCATCAGTAGTTCTAATGGAATGTTGTCTACACCCGGGGCCTTGTTTCGACTCAGGTCTTTCAGTGCTCTGTCAAACTCTTCACGCAGTATCTTATCTCCCATTTCGTCTTCATCTACATCCTCTTCCATTTCCATAATATTGTCCTCAAGTACATCGCCCTTGTATAAACCCTCTATATACTCCTTCCACCTTTCTGCCTTCCCTTCTTTGCTTAGAACTGGGTTTCCATCTGAGCTCTTGATATTCATACAAGTGGTTCTCTTCTCTCCAAGGGTCTCTTTAATTTTCCTGTAGGCAGTATCTATCTTACCCCTAGTGAGACAAGCCTCTACATCCTTACATTTGTCCTCTAGCCATCCCTGCTTAGCCATTTTGCACTTCCTGTCGATATCATTTTTGAGATGTTTGTATTCCTTTTTGCCTGCTTCATTTACTGCATTTTTATATTTTCTCCTTTCATCAATTAAATACAATATTTCTTCTGTTACCCAAGGATTTCTATTAGCCCTCGTCTTTTTACCTACTTGATCGTCTGCTGCCTTCACTACTTCATCCCTCAGAGCTACCCATTCTTCTTCTATTGTATATCTTTCCCCCATTCCTGTCAATTATTCCCTTATGCTCTCCCTGAAACTCTCTACAACCTCTGGTTCTCTCAGTTTATCCAGGTCCCATCTCCTTAAATTCCCACCTTTTTGCAGTTTCTTCAGTTTCAATCTGCAGTTCATAACCAATAGATTGTGGTCAGAATCCACATCTGCCCCAGGAAATGTCTTACAATTTAAAACCTGGTTCCTAAATCTCTGTCTTACCATTATATAATCTATCTGATACCTTTTAGTATCTCCCAATCCATATTCACCTACTATGTTTCCTTATCTCCCTTTTCCTACTGACGAATTCCAGTCACCCATGACTATTAAATTTTCGTCTCCCTTCACTACCTGAATAATTTATTTTATCTCGTCATACATTTCATCTATTTCTTCATCATCTGCAGAGCTAGTTGTCATATAAACTTGTACTACTGTAGTAGGCATGGGCTTTGTGTCTATCTTGGCCACAATAATGCGTTCACTATGCTGTTTGTAGTAGCTAACCTGCACCTATCCATTTCGCTTTTTAAATTTTCTAACCTACATGCCCGATTAAGGGATCTGACATTCCACGCTCCGATCCGTAGAACGCCAGTTTTCTTTCTCCTGATAACAACGTCCTCCTGAGTAGTCCCCGCCCGGAGATCCGAATGGGGGACTATTTTACCTCCGGAATATTTTACCCCAGAGGATGCCATCATCATTTAATCATACAGTAAAGCTGCATGTCCTCGGGAAAAATGTTAAGTAGCAAGAAAAACAAAGCTTCCACATATAATACTGCTCTCTAAGGCCAATACGCTGCAAGAGAAGCTAAGCTTTCACATATAATGTTGGCCTTTTATGCACGTATTACATTTTAAGATGTATCACACAAATGTGCTAGTAATTTTTTTAATAACGACATAAATGTGTGATCTTCTGGGCTCATCATCAAAGAGCTGAGTTTGAAATGAGTCCCAGATTCCCAGTGAAGTAGGCATCGACCTGATATTAAGCTTTTCAATGTGGTTTCGGGATGTAAATTTCCTTGGGTACCAGTACTTTGTTATCTCATATCAGGTTCTTTGTTATGGCATAATGCCATACGTGCTAGAAGATGAAAACGTACACTTGAAATGCTCCGAACAGTTGAAACTAGCCAATAGTTTGAAATTAAACCCTTCGTTTCAAATATATTGACTGCCTCAGGGGAAAAGATTAATAAAAGAAAATTTCTTCAGCAAACTGACAAAGATAACTTCATTGTTCTGCATGGCAATTAATGCTTGACTGTCAGAAAGGTGGAAATAAAATAAAATCTGAAACTAATAACGTATTTTAGCCTTCCATAATTATGTGAATGTATTTTAATTCACATGATAGCACCAAGCCAAATAAATCAATTTCTTTTTTTTCATTTGACGTGAGTGCAGTAGACAAAGCGGAAACAGCAAAATCACTAAATGTAAACACGGGTCACATGGAGACTAACCGCTTCCCTATTATAACTCAGACTGCTCTGCACATCAGACCCGTATCTACGATATTTCCGAACCGGGGCAATAGTAGATAGTGGCGTTCCTCGAGTGTTTGGAATAGGACGTCCAAAATTTTTAAAAAAATCGAATTTTCAAAAGTACGTTCATTTTGTAGCGCACATCATTCTGAAGACTCTAATACATAAAACATACGTGTCCGAGGAATTGAGAGATATGTTACCTGATCTTAAGTGTGCCAAAGTGCAGTGCCAGACCTCTTCACACAGCATTCTTCTATCGCACGTCACTGTATTTCGGTCTGTGGAATTGAAACGTGTATATTTTGTACTGGAAGCCACCAAACTATATTCAGGACAGTGGTAATTAAAATGTCCTATGGTGCCTCTCCTGCTTCCAGTCGACTGGTTTGACATCCTACCCCTCTCTCTTATTATTATTATTATTATTATTATTATTTTTAAACTCTTCAGAAAATTTGTGCTCTTTATTCCCTATTAGCCAACAACTTGCTGCTTTGTGTGACATAAAATTAAGCATAGGATACATAAAACTAGTAAAGAGAAGAGACAAGCAAGACAGTACACATTTCTTCAATCCTTAGCTCCCAGAACTTTTTTCTCTCTAATCTTGCTACAGCTTTACATGGCGCGCTTTCCTTTCTGCAAAAGAATCTGTTACCTCATCAAAGTTCGTCAAACAGTTCGCTACATGAAAAATCGAAATGTCGTTGTCTGCTACTGAAAAAGTTGTTAATAGAAATAGTACTAACGACTGGTGTGGTTTCTCGATCTGATTACATCTGTTGTCTCTGTCTGGTAGACGAAAGAAAATAGGCTCAAATGGCTCTGAGCACTATGCGACTTAACTTCCGAGGTCATCAGTCGCCTAGAACTTGGAACTAATTAAACCTAACTAACCTAAGGACATCACACACATCCATGCCCGAGGCAGGATTCGAACCTGCGACCGTAGCGGTCGCTCGGCTCCAGACTGTAGTGTCTAGAACCGCACGGCCACTCTGGCCGGCAGAGAATAGGCCTTTCTACTATTGCAGCAACTGTAACACACACCAAATAAACGAGACTGTTTTGGCAGAAATGGTCATTTTTATAACACGGCAGATTATAATTCACAAAGTACCAACATCAAATGCCTATTACAAGCAAAAAGCTTTACGTTAGGAAATAGTTTTACACTTCATTCATAGGCTTCAGTTTCTCAAGCATGAGATCGAAAAGTGGTAGTGCGAAATTTTTATAGAAATTTGGAATCGTCTTATTCTGCGAAAATTTGTGTGATGTCCCCGTTTCTTCTCCTTCCTCGTTCTAACAAACAATGTTGTCATCACTAATTCTGTATCTATTCCTGCCAATGTCAAAGCTTATTCGCCGGTTAACTTCACTAACTCTGCCAGAATCACCAGTTTAGTTATCCCGTGATTAATCTCCAGTTAGGCATTGTTACGTGTTCGTACAACGTGTTTTCCGCACTACTTCCAGAATAGACCTTAAATCGGCTGCTAGCCGGAGACTGTACAACTGGCCCTTGCTAGTATAGCGATCTGGTCAAAAATTTTCTGTCAAAATTTCATTTTCTTGGATACACCGAGAAGATAATACGTAATCTTTCTTACCTGTTATTCCTGTTAGTCGTTTATTCGCACTTCGGTAGTCTGAATCTATGGATTTCGCTGGTAGTCGTAACAACGCTCATCATTTGCAAACCCTATCAACCACATAATCAGACAGTGGTTGGCTTTCTTTTGTTCGACTATACTCTCCTCAGCTCGTATAGACACTTTTGTCTGCAGGAAAGTTTATTTATAGACGTGATGAGGATTCCACCGACAGAGACATCACGTACACTATGCACGCATTAACAAATCAACATACGATTCATGCTGAAATCATATTTAGAATGTGTTCAACAACGTTCAAAAACCGACAGGGACATGTTTCAAAGTCATACGAATAAAAGATAGACCAATGTGCGCTGGATGCTAGGTGCTTTGTGAAACGAGGTTTATATGAATTTGCCCCCCCCCCCCCCCCCCGCACTCCTATATCCAGGCCGCTTGTTGGTCGCGCCAGTAGAATTTTTCCCGGTAGCACCTAGCTGCCCCCCCCCCCTCCCACCTTTTTTTTTTTCTGCGACTACTTACACAGCCAACAGCCACGTTTCTGTAGCCAGAAGCGGAAGAAGATACTACTCAACTGCGTATGCATATGCTCATCGGAGGCAGGAGGCAATTTGTTGTTACGAAGCATTGCATATTCTTCCTAAAGCCTTTGACACATTTCGCTGTTGGCAGACGCTTGTATGAGCACTGTGTTTTGTTTCTGTATATGGCGCATTTCCTTTGCAATTTAAGTTTTATTTTAGTTTTTTTTTCTCTCGTTCATGTTTTATGGCTGCAGTATTATTCTGCAGTAGCAGAATACAGTAATATCCTTTGTTAGAGTATTGGTTCTTATCAGCCAAAATTATGAACATTTAACTGAGAACAAAAACAATGAAAAATTCCCGGATTTTTCCCGGTTTTCTGCCAGGTGAACAAATTCCCGGGTTTTTCCCGGATCTCCCGGTTGTCTCGGGTCGTAGACACCATGGTAAAGTATGTTACTACTTGATCCATTCAAGTACCTCGGTAACAGGTTGTGTAGCTACCCCACAATGTGTTGTAGGTACTGGAATCACCTTCTAGGAGAAAAGGTGGAGGCAGGTGACATCAGGTGAACAATCTACTGGAATGTCAGATCCCTGTCTGTAGAAAGATAGGTGTTGTTGTTGTTGTTGTTGTTGCTGCTGCTGCTGCTGCTGCTGCTGCAGCAGCTGTGGTCTTCAAGGGCCCTACACATGCACCAACCAACCGACGGACATAAAAATTGGACACGTATAGGCATTTGGACTGACCATCAAACTTGTCTTGTCGGGATGTCGGGCGGGTAGGACCATCCAACAGTCGTCCCTCCCAACACTCCACCCAACAAACTGTGTCTTGTGTAGCTCTGTAGTTTCAGCTGTCTGACAAAAGTTTGTCTTTTTCAGTGCATGCGGGATTAAACGCAGGCATTCATGCAAGGAGTACAGCAATACAGATGCAAAAAATGAAGTACTTTTTAAATCAATCCATAATGGCACTACGGAATTAATGCCATTAACTGCCAGTGGGCATTGATTTATATCAATGAAGCAAGTAGAAAATTTGCGCCAGACTGGGATTTGCTGCCTGGTTTTCTGCTCACTAGACAGATGCACTGACCTCTACACCATCCGGACACAGTGGCAATCACAACTGCGTGGATACCCTAGCATGCTTCCTGTCACACGCAAATACTCAACTTATACCAAACACTTCTGATGTAGTGCCCCTGCTCATTAACCTCATTCCCATAAAATTTTTAGCCTGGTGTGCATCTGCACTGAAGGGATCATTGTCTGTCGGCACCTTGGTGTATCCCAGTTATCTTGACCTCCCGAAATAACTGATTGTCGAGATGCAAATTACAAAATGTTTCAAGCAAATGTTCTTTGGACATCACGGGGACATCAATCAGCACGATTGCCTTCATTGCAGTTTTGTTATTTTACAAAGATATGAACAATTGTATGACTTTTTAAGTGGTACCCCATATTTTTTATTCGGTAATTCATTTACTCTCCTAAAGACCTATTCAAAAATGTATCACAGTGTACCATTACTGAAACACAACGTTATTAATTACATAACACCACATTGATTTTGAGCCCGGGATCACAAACTCGTCCACTTGCTGGAGTTGTCAGAAAACAAGTAAAAACATAACACAAAATTAACTCTGACTCTCCTGTACCACTGCCCAGGAGGAGAACATTCAAAGGTGCTCAAAGTGGTGACCCTGGACACGAATACACTGGAGCACTCGTTCAATGAAAGAATTATTTACTGCTTCCAGTGTTGCCTGCTGAATTGAATCACAAGCAAGTGCGATACGTTCCTGCACGTCCTCTGGAGTTGTTGGAATAACACGGCAGACAACGTTCAAAGAAAAAAAGTCCAGAGGATTTAAATCAGGAGACCTAGCAGACCAAGTAACTATTCCTCCTCGACCAATCCATCTGGCAGGATACCTTTGGTTCAGAACACATTGGAACGCAAGGCATTACATGCTGGACACCCATCGTGCTGATACCACATAAGCATTCTGGTTCTTAGCAGCACTTCATCCAGAGGAGGAGGAAGAATTCGTCTGAGGAAGTTGGGAAGTTGGCATTTGCTGTGCTGTTTAGACTACCATTGATGAATAAGGGCCAATAATTGTAGTACCAATCATCCCACACCAGACTAACTCTCCACCTGTGTAAGCCATCATGAGTTGTCGCTGGACCACTAATGCATGGTCCTTGTATTTACCCGTCCTTTGTCTGAGAAGGAACATTCATCGGTAAATAGAACATTGGAGAAGAAGTTTGGGTTGGTGAGGATTTGCTGCTGTGCCCACTGACACAACTGTACACAATTCTGGAAATCATTTCCATGCAATTCTTGATGTAGGTGTACATGGTAAGGGTGGAACTGATAACATGTAAGAATACGACACTCACTAGTTTTCGGAATACCAATCGCATGTTCAAGCTGTCATGTGCTCACATGTGGAGTCATAGCAACAGAAGTGAGAACAGTGACTTTGGCAGCTTCGTGTGTGGGAGTGCTACGACAATTGCGTTGTCGCTGCTTGAAACTTCCCGTTTCCGGAAGCGTCACAACAAGACAAGAAAACATCCATTGAGAAGGTGGGTTCTTGTCAGGATATCGCTCTCTGTACAGTTCCGCTGCCTGCATAGCATTTCGCCTACTTTCAACAACAACAATAAAAGAAACGTTATGTTGATGCAGTTTATAGGAAGGGCAGCCTTTACTTATGCCTACTCTACACAACAGTATTTAAAAGGACGTAACTACTGAGCTAAATGCACCCGTACATAAGAAAACAGTATCGCAATTACTGTTCTGCTAACTTACATTCCCCATAGATGAGTAGCATTTCTACTTTCTCTTTGTCGGTGTACATTCTACTAACACAACTCTTCAACTGACAACGGCTGATGGAATCACGGGTGTGCATTCTATTTATGTTTACATTTGTCCTCCGTTAATGTCAGCACATGGATGTGTTCCATTACCCCAAGTACCTGCACTAGGCGCTGGGAGCATCAACATCACTGTTGTGTTATGTAATTAATAACGTTGTGTTTCACTGATTGGTACACTGTGATACATTTTTGAATACGTCTTTAAGAGAGAAAATGAACTGTTGAATAAAAAATACACGGTGCCATTTAAAAAAGTCATACCACTGCTCGTATCATTGTAAAAAACAAAGCTACAATGAAGGCAATCATGCTGATTGATGTCCCCCTGATGACTAAAGAACATTTGCTTGAGACATTTTGTAATTTTCATCTGGACAAACAGTTATTTATGGTGGTCAAGATAAATGGGACAATATATATATGCTGTCTGTTCTTTCGGACATGTCCAACCTGAGTTTGAATCCTGGTCTGGCACAAATTTTCAACATGACATTGTGATACAAATCAATGACCAATGGCAGATGTCATTAATTCCTTTGTGTCTTGATTCACAGTAGCTGCAGTATCAAAATGGTGTCTTTCTTTCTTCTTCAATTTTGAAACGAGTTTCTTAAACTTACAGATCAGCCTTCATCCTGTGCATATAAATAAATTAATAATGATCACATGAACATCTTTTGTTTTATTTATTTTGCTTTATCATAATGTATTTCCTCAGTTAACTATAAATCACGCTGCAAGTTTCAGGAATCATTTCAATTAATAACTGAAGGGACACATCACCAATTCTTAGATAATTACAAAAACCATCAGTTCCCAGGAGCTTAAGTGGCAGAACATGGGCACATTTCATTTCTTGCATTAGCCACTTCTTCGCCCAAAGCTTTCTCCCCCCCCCCCCCCCCTCCCTTTTTTTTACCCCTAAAACAGTCAAGGCAAACCCATGTTTTTGTTTCTGTGTAAAACCAAGTGGGCTCTCGTAGAGCATAAACAATGAACTTCGGATAAACAAATCACAACAAGATGACAGCACTTTAGTCACTGAGAGCAATCAGTTGGGATGTGTGTAGGCTACTACGAAATTGGTTGGTCAATCAATAAGTCGGTGTGTGTAGAGGCCTTCAGTCCTACAACTGGTTTGATGCAGCTCTCCACTCATGTTACTGCATCCAGGGCAAGCCTCTTAAGTCGCTGGATATTACTGCAACCTAAAAGCTATTTTAGCCTGCATAATGTAGTCATCTCTCTTGTTAAAGGATTGTAAATAATATTACAAGTTCACATTTGTTTCTGTTACATGTGTGCAAGTATCTTTGATGTATTTGTTCTTTGTATTAGAGATGTGTGAAGTTTAAAAAAATATGTAGTTCTTCTGTTGTTGATCTTACGTTAAGTTCTGGCACTTAAATAAATCTTTGCGCAATCATTTAGAGGTTGGATATATTTATATTTTTATTCTAACATGGTAGCAGAGGAGCATGGTTCCGATTAGCATTGATTTGATATATAATTGAGACGTGTTTAATAGTGTCAGAATCGATTAATTCAAGCAGGTGGCTTGTGACACGATCACCCTTTCTGCAGACAGTTCACGAAGTTATTCGACATGTTTGTAAGCGTAAACAGAAAATAAGGACAAAACATCATAACTGAAGAAAATCAACAGGTTGAAAAATTAAATGGCGAAGAAAATTGGGCTACCTGGCGTATTCTCATGAGGGATGTCTTGGAATGTGATGCTCTTTACAATGTTGTATGCGGATTTTTGTGAAACCGGAAACAAATGTTGAAGATTATGTAACGAAATTAAGTGCTTGGATGAAAGCGAATTCAAAAGCGAAGGTACGTCTCGTTTTGTCACTGGAAATAAAACCACTACTTCGAGTAGCTACATGTGAAACTGCAAAACATGTTTGGGATAAATTACACCAGATTTATGATATTCATTCTGCTGAAAATATCGACTTGTTACGACATAAGTTTCACAATATCGAATTGGAATGGTCAGGCGGTATGCAAGGACGAAGTACAAGTCTTATGTCTATGCTAAATAAACCGATAGAGGAAGCTGATGTGTGTGCATGTTTGCTTCAGACACTGCTAAAAGAATTTGATCACACTTACATAACTTGGCGTGATCTACCACAAGCTGACAAAACGTGGCATAAACTACAGAAAAGGTGTTTGAATTATGAGTTGCGAATTTAAGACAGAGAAGAAACAAATGTAGCTGCTGCAATGTTTTCAAGAACCAAGGGAAGTGTATCTACACAGCAACGAAGCAAAATTACATTGGGTAATGTGAAAAAGGTGCAAAATTCAAGCAACCACGATTTGAAGAAATGTTTCACATGTGGTAAGATTGGACACACATCGAAAGACTGCAAAACGGGCATAGCGGGTTTTAAATGCAAAAGCAAAGGTCATATCTCCAGGAACTGTCCTAGTGGTGGTGGTTATTCTGCAATGTTATCAGCTGTGAAAACACTGTCACGGGAGATTCCAGAAGAAACTTTGTTGAAAGTATGTAATTTACCTACAAATGTAGATGTATAGAATGTGACAAGTGGTATATTGATAGTGGCGTGACACATCACATTACAAATCATCAAGAGTGGTATGTTTTATACACTCCTTTTGATGTACCACAGAAAATGTAAGGTGGTAAAAATAATGTGCATATCGAAGCATTTGGGAGTGGTCATATTGATGTTGAAACTTTTAATGGAAGAGAGTGGACTAAACAATATTTTGAAGATGTATGGTATTGTCCAGATGGTGCTTGTAATTTATTTTCTGTTAAAAAGGCCAGAGAAAAAGGTATTGATAGAAGTATCAAAAATGTGGTCATTTTATAGAGACAATATTCCAATTGTGATTGCTCTATCTAAAACCAATAATGAACTTTATCGTTTGGCAGTGAAAGTGATTAAGAAAGGAAAGTCCTGTGTAGTAAAGGAAGCTCCTGATACTCTTCAATTGTGGCACGAAAGATTTGGGCACCAGAACAAACAACATGTACAATCATTTTTGACTGCTCATGATATCAATGTAAGGTTAGACAATGAATTATGTGAAGGTTGTATGCTAGGTAAACATCGTAGGCTAGTTTTTGGTTCACAAGTTGACAAGTCAAGTAGCCCACATGAATTAATCTTCGCTGATGTCTGTGGTCCAATGGAAGAAAACGATTTAGCTGGCCATTCATATTTTATTGTTTTTCAAGATGACTTCTCAAGCTTCAGTGTGACATATCTTTTGCGGAAAAAGGATGAGGTAAAGGAGAAGTTGCCAATATTTATTGAGCTGGTGAAAACACAAGCTCAATGTACCATTAAAGAACTGTGGACTAATAGTGGCAAGGAGTTTGACAATAATGATGTGAGAAGATATGCAGAGTTAATTGGATTGAAACATTCTTTGACTGTGCCATATACACCACAGCAAAATGGAGTTGCTGAGCGTGAAAACAGGATTATCTGTGATATGGCACGTTCATGGCTTCAGTCAGCAAAGCATATTCAAAAAGCTTTATGAGGAGAAGCTGGGCAAACAAAGGTTTAAGGAAAGACACCAATAGAATTATTTTTGAGAAGGAAGAGTCAGTTTAATCATCTAAAAGTATTTAGGACAGAATGTTTTGTCTGGATTCCAGGACAGAAACAGAGAAAGTTTACTGCCATATCTCTGAAAGGTTATATAGTTGACTATCGTGTATACCTTCCTGAGAGGCATTCAGTTATTGTTCTGTTGTTGATTTTACATTAAATTCTGGCACTTAAATAAATCTTTGTGCAATTATTTAGAGGTTGAATAATATCTCTATACAATTTTTATCCTCCACACTTCCCTCCAATACTAAGTTGATGATTCCTTGACATCTCAAAATGTGTCCAGTCAATCAAATCCTTTTTTTTAAATCCTGTTGTGTCTTAAGTTTGTTTTCTCCCCAATTTTATTCTTAGTCATGTAATCTACTCATCTAATTTATAGTGTTCTTCTGTAGCATCTCATATCAAAGCTACTACTCCCGCCTTGTAAGAACAGCTTATCTTACACATTTCACTTCTGTACAAGACTACACTCCAGACAAATACCTTCAGGAAAGAACTCCTGATACTTACATTTATATTCAAACTTAACAAATTTGTCTACTTCAGAAATGCTTTTCTTTCCATTTTCAGCCTGCATCATATATCCTCTGTGCTTTGGCCACCATCAGTTACTTTACTGCCCAAATATCAAGACACATCTGCTACTTTTACTGTCTCATTAACTAATCTACTTCTCTCAGTAGTGCCTGATTTAATTAGAATACATTCCATGACAATGTTGATTGGAATACTCTGTTTCAAATTCTGAAGGTGGCAGGTGTAAAATATAGGGAGCGAAAGGCTATTTACAATTTGTACAGAAATCAAAAAGCACTTATAAGAGTTGAGGGGCATGAAAGGGAAGCAGTGGTTGGGAAGGGAGTGAGACAGGGTTGTAGCCTATCCCCGATGTTATTCAATCTGAACATTGAGCAAGCAATAAAGGAAACAAAAGAAAAGTTCGGAGTAGGAATTAAAATCCATAAAGAAGAAATAAAAACTTTGAGGTTAGTCGATGACATTGTAATTCTGTCAGAGACAGGCACCGTAAAAGGTAAAATCCGCAGTTGTGCATACGTGAACAGCAGCAGCACCTAATGCTATACCGGGTAGAACTTAATCATCAAAAGTGCCTGCAAGAAACAATGTACACACATCACCCTTAAGTCACAGGTCAAAGAAGACATTTGGGATCGGATGTTTCTGTTGACCCAGAAAAATGAAAGTAGGTGTTTGAGTTCTGCAAGGTGGTGAAAATAACTATGACATTTCCACTGGATGATCGTTGTAGAAGTACTCAGGGGTGGTGGGAAGGAGGTGAGTAATGGGTCTTATTTCGTCTCCGCCTGCCCCATCTATTGGGGAGGGATGATGTCACTTTACAATATTTTATACGAACATTTAAATTCCCAACTAAAACCATATATTTGTTGACGACAATGATAATAAAACGAGACTGTGTGAAATTGTTTGTGAATGTGGTATTTTAATTGCAATCAAATAATATAATTGAACCACAACCAAACATATGTCGTAATAATGGTACATATTGTGCATTCATCAACTGTTGCATACAAAGCGACCTTTATCACTAAATATGTAGTTTTCTGTTGCTAAATATTGTACAGTCCGTTATGCGTTAGCAAGATAGTTTATTTTAATCAACAACAAAACAATTTATGTACCTATAAAGGAAAATTTCATGTGCCCCAATTCAGTGCACTCATTCTATAGTCTTCGAAGAAAAGGGAATGTGAAGTTAAAACAGTTTAAGCAAACCAGAACCTTTTTTTAAACGGGATAAATCGGTTTGTTGATGCTGTAATGCGAGTGATGCAAACCATGTATTTTATTTAATGAACGTCTGCGACATACCACCTAAGTGAGGTATACTGTAAAAATAATGCTGCAATTCTGAACGCACCACAGTTTTTTTTTCGCCTAGATTTTGTATAATAAATTCCACGATTAATACAAAAGTTACTTACAATTACCGGCTTTTCTTTCTTGTTCGCTTTCTTAGGCATTGCAGAAGACCTATGGAAGTTGTCACACAATACATTTCGCCATGTCCTTAAACCTTTGCATAATGCATAACAGTTTAACATAAATAAACTGTCTTGATTTCTAATTACCCACGACACAAACTTTTTTGTCTGTTGGAGACACACAAATTCGATACGTAAGATCTTTGGTAAACAAAGTAAATAACTACTTTGACTAAATTATCAGTGATCTCTGGTAGATGGAAACAACGCTGCTGTCGCTGCAGTAAAAAAATATCTTCCGTGACCGTGACAGTTGTTAATTGTTATAGTAGTGTTGTTTACGTATTAGCATTTGGATTCTTGGAAATGGAAAACGTCTGTGGATTTACTGATACTTTTGTCAACGTATGTCATAGGAGAATCACTACTGCAGACGCTTTTATAACGGAAGAATTACGAAATAAAAGTTATATGTTCCATTTCCGATTACGGATTTCTAAATTATAATATTTATACTTGATGATCAAAAGATGACGTGCAAAATTTTAGATGTTGTGATGGTTAGTTGAAACCTTAAGTTCAAAAAATAACCGAAAGTTACGTTTTGCAATTGTTTCAGGAACAAGTGCTTGAAATTATAAAACTTCACTTTAAAGATGATAAAACAAAAGTTAGGGAAGAAACTGCATGTATGGTTTCTGAAATAATACACAAGTTCGTAATTGAGGGTCTCCTAAGGACAAAATACGTTGCCTGGCTTGATGGAGAAAGTGAAATAACGTACGATCATGTGAAAGCAATTCTCCCTACACTGGTATGTTGTTGACTTATTAAATACTTTGAAATATTTTCGTTTTATACTGTGTAAATCAAATTTCTTTTAGTTACTAGATTTCAGCTAAAAACGAGGGCTAAGATCCATGGATGCAAGTGCTTAAAGATGCCGAGGAATAGATAACTACATTACATTTCTGATGGTGGCATGCATCACTCAATTGCCAAATAAACCATTTTTCAGAATAACATTGGATACGGGTCGCGTTTCGTGTCTCATGACGTGTACAAATATAATGAAACGTTGAAAGGCCCAGCTACGGAAATTGAATCTGTTCAAAACAGCAAACATTGAATGAGTAAAATAATTAATACGAATATGTAAAAATATAATGAATATGTGTAAATAGTAATTTGTGTAATTGATACAATTTTTTTCACTTTCTTTTAATACAAAAATGAGAAGTTGTAGAAATGTAGTCCTTACATTAAAAACAGTCTTGTACTAGTAGTTATTTTCTCTTTTTTAAAATATTTCCTGTCTTTGAAATTTCCATTTTTATATCACTGTTTTGTAGGCTGTTGAATATATAGGTACCACTTTGTGAGTAAACGGTATTTATATGAATAAGATTGTCTTATATCATATATTCATAGCTAATAATGATTGTTTCAATCCAGTTATTTATTTCTTGTATCATTAAGTTTTTAATGGTATGCAACTTGTATGTGGGCTATACTACTGTGCTTTGGAACAAAGAACTAGTTTTCTTGTATAATGTAAATTACTCAAAGTCACTGCAAAGTTTCAGAACGGCTGTTTTTATCAGTTTTGTGCAAGGACCAGTCATTTTGTCTTCATGTACACTCTGCTAACCAGGTCACAGCTGAAGCCGCTTTTACAGCTGTTGGTGACAATCCAGCCAGGATAACATACTGTGACTTTAGATTAGATTAGATTAGATTTACTTTCATTCCAATTGATCCGTAGTGAGGAGGTCCTCCAGGATGTGGAACATGTCAGAAAAACAACAATACATGACAAATATTTAAACTAAAACAAATAAGCTAATGTACCATTCCACAGGTCCCAAGTGGAATGATCGTCATTTTTTAATGAACACTAAGAGTCATTTTACAAATACTATTGTACTGAATTTAAAATAAAAAAGTTTTATATTTATTTATAAGGTAAGAAACATGTAATACAACTACTGTAATACTTATTTACAATGAACACATTACTGCACTGAAATGGTGCAGAAGTTAGATTATACTTACACACACACACACACACACACACACACACACACACACACACACACACAAATTTTCAGTGAACACATTACTGCACTGAAATTGTGCAGAAGTTATGTTGTACTTATATACAAATCAGTTGGTTTTCCTCAGAAATTCATCAATGGAGTAGAAGGAGTTGGCCACCAATAAATCCTTTAGGCTTCTCTTAAACTGAATTTCATTGGTTGTTAAGCTTTTTATGGCTGCTGGCAAGTTATTGAAAATGTGTGTTCCTGAATAATGCACACCTTTTTGTACAAGACTAAGTGACTTTAAATCCTTGTGAAGATTATTCTTATTTCTAGTATTGATTCCATGAATTGAGCTGTTGGTTTGAAAAAGTGATATATTTTTAATGACAAATTTCATTAAGGAATAAATATATTGGGAAGCTGTAGTTAGTATCCCTAGTTCCCTAAACAGGCTTCTGCAGGATGTTCTTGAGTTCACACCACATATAATTCTTACTGCACGTTTTTGTGCCCGGAAAACTTTAGCTTGGCTTGATGAATTACCCCAGAAAATAATCCCATATGACATTATGGAATGAAAGTAAGCATAGTATGCCAGCTTTTTCATTTTTATATCCCCTATGTCTGACAAAATTCGCATTGCAAACAGAGATTTGTTAAGATGCTTCAGCAGTTCTGTGGTGTGCTCCTCCCAGTTGAATTTATTATCAAGCTGTAATCCCAAGAATTTAACACCGTCCACTTCTTCTATCTTCTTGTCATCATATGTTAGACATATACTCTTGGGACACCCCTTTATATATTTTACCTTCCCAGCATTTTCTGTCCAGTTCTCTTATGTTAATAAACAAAATAACTTCACCAAACACGTGTTAATATTGTGGAGTTATTTTCAGTTTATTAAATGAGTACTTATTTGCAGTTGTTATGTGAGATGTCATGTAAAAAGCACAACAGCTGCAGCTGTCTACTACACTGATGAGTTTGCTGCAAGTGTAACATGCTGTCAATTTGTATTCAACAGTACCAGTTTCATTACCTGCACTATAAATAAATTGGCTCCCTCTTCAACAGAAGTGGGTCATTAAGGTGTTGCAGAACTTTCATCGTAAGTCAAGCAGTGAATTACAGCAAATCACTGTAGTGGTCTTGAACATGACCAGTTTCACTCCATCAGACATTCACATCCATCTTGGAAGAGGTACGTGGCCCCATTCACTGCAGCCCACTCTACAAGTGCCAGGAATTTCTGAATAAAGGAGATTTATGCAGTCTACCAGTAACACAGTTAATGGTGAGAGAAGTGCAGTAACTTTCTAGTCATTCATTAATTCACCACCAAGTGACTACAACACAACTCCACTACTTTACAATCCATTAGCAATGATACCGAGCAAGGTGGCGCAGTGGTTAGCACACTAGACTCTCATTCGGGAGGACGACGGTTCAATCCCGTCTCCGGCCATCCTGATTTAGGTTTTCCGTGATTTCCCTAAATCGTTTCAGGCAAATGCCGGGATGGTTCCTTTGAAAGGGCACGGCCGATTTCCTTCCCAATCCTTCCCTAACCCGAGCTTGCGCTCCGTCTCTAATGACCTCGTTGTCGACGGGACGTTAAACACTAACCACCACCACCATTAGCAATGATAGACAGCAGCAAGGTTCCCTGTTTACCAGTCAAATTCCTTTCCTACCAACACTACAAAGGTCACTGATAACACCACACTTACAAATTAAACACTTCTCAAATAATTACTTATTAATTAAACTGAAAGTAACTCAGTGTACATGGTGTAGCTAAATTCCCTTTACAGACATTGAGGACTTGTAGTGGCGACCAAGATGGTTAAGTTTAGCATAGAAACTCGTGTCTGGAAACACGCAAAATACCACAAAATGCATTCAAATCTCCTCCATTTTCCCCCCTGCAGGTTCGGGGCTTAGAATAGGCCCACGGTATTCCTGCCTGTCGTAAGAGGTGACTAAAAGGAGTCTCAAACATATAGGCCTATATGTGATGATCCCCTCTTAGGTTTGTCCTCCATATTTCCAAATTTTTCCAATGAGCGAGCCAATTGGGGAAGGGCGCCTTACATGGTGCATTGTGTCCATCGTGCATTGAGACCTTTAGCCAGTTTTCTCGTCATCGCATTGCCATCCCGCTCTTTCTCCATCTCTTGGGTGAGGATACATTCCTGGGTGCGATTTCCACCATGCACTGTGCAGTGTTGCTTTTTGCGGAGACGATGACCATGGACTTCCTTTCACCTAATATCCAGCACGGTAGCCAGTCCATTGTGGTGGGGCTGCCATATACGCTGTTGGTTGTAGCCCCCCGACAACACAGGTGGCCCTTGCTGAGGCTGCGTGGCGCCCGTGGGGGAGGGCCCTTGGTCGGAGTGGGTGGCATCAGGGCAGATGACCCCTAATGAAGCGTGGTACATCATCTCTTGCTGGTGGCCAGCAGTCTCTAAGCGTTCTTGGGCTGAATTCAGCAATCAGAAATACGATCCCAAATCGTTCCCCTCCCTGGCCACACTGCTCAGGATGGCAGTGACACTTATTCACCCTGGTTCCTAGTTTGTACAAGAGCTGATGGGGAGTCTATCATGTCAACAAAGCCTCAAGTTTGAGGAGGCGGAGGGCTTGTCCAAAACGTGCTCTGGGTCAGTACTGATAAAAACGGCATCCTCTGCCCAGTCACAAAGGTTACTTGCTTGTGACAAGAGTTTAAATATGGTCCAGGTTATTGTTTTCCATGGGGACCTTCTTTTGCAGTCTGATGACAAGCTGCGCACCAGTTTAGAGCATTAAGGTGTTCATTTCGTCCGACGCGTTCATTGGGGTCCAAAGGATAGTGAGATTGCTACCAGTGCCTTCATCTTGGTCTTCGAGGGTGATACATTACGGGAGAAGATCAAGGTGATAGTCTACCGCTGTGATGTCAAGCCCTATATCGCTCCCCCGTTGCGGTGCTTCAAGTGCTGGAAGTTCGGCCATATGTCTTCCCGCTGTACTTCCAGCCTCACATGTCGAGATTGTGGATGCCCATCACATCCCAATACTCCATCTGCCCCACCTCCCATCTGTGTCAACTGCAGAGAGCATCATTCACCTTGTTCACCAGACTACAGGATCTTACAGAAAGAGCGGAAAATCATGGAATATAAGACCCTGGACTGACTGACCTATACTGAGGCTAAGAGGAAATATGAACGACTCCATCCCGTGCGAATGACTTCCTCATATGTCGGCACTACGACAACTGTGATAGCCCCATCAGTTCAACAAATTCCAGTCAGCTCGCCAAAATGTACAATTCCACATGCCCCCATGTCCATGGGGGGCACTACCCACCCTGTTGCTCCTGCGCCACCTACCTCAGGAACAACACCCCCCCCCCCCCCCCCCCCCCCACCCATCGGGGATATCTGTCTCCACTTCTAAGTCGGAGAAGCGTCCTACTTCTTCGCCTCCTATCGCTTGCAAGGGGTCTCTTGGGTTCCTTCCTTCCCAGGTTTCCACAAGAGGGAAGGATGACGCCTGGCAGTGGCATAAGCGCCCACAGGCTGCTGGTCATAGGACTTGGCGATCCTCCTCCGTCCTGGAGACGGAATCGGTGAAGCCCTCCCAGCCCGTGAAACCCAAGGAGCAGCGAGGGTAGTGCAGGAAGAAGAACTCTAAGACGAAGGAATTTGCAGTGGCACCCACCCCACCGCAACCTACAAGCTCTACGTCTGAGGGCGAGGTAGAGATTCTGGCATGCGCTAGGACGCAATGGATGTCACTCGGTGGTAGCAGGTGACTCAGCAGCGTAATCTTGCCTCCTGGTCCCTTCATACCTTTCTCGGCCATGGACAATGTCATCCTCCAGTGGAACTGCAGCGGTTTTTTCCACCATCTTGCTGAGCTCCGACAACTTCTCAGCCTTCACCCTTTCTTCTGCAGTGTTCTTCAGGAAACTTGGTTTCCGGCGGTGCGAACCCCCGCCCTCTGTTGCTATCGGGGTCATTATAGGAACCGGGCAGCTTATGAGAGGGTATCTGGTGGCGTCTGCATTTACATCCTTCATTCCCTTTACAGCGAGTCTGTCCCTCTACAAACACCTCTAGAGGCTGTCGCTGTTCGGGTGTGGATGCCTCAGGCTGTTACTGTCTGCAGTCTCTATCTTCCACCGGATCGTGATGTCATGCTGCATGTCCTGGCTGCGCTGATAGCCCAATTGCCACCACCTTTTCTTTTACTGGGCGACTTCAACGCCCATAAACCTCTGTAGGGTGGATCAGTGGCAACAGGCAGAGGCAGCATCATTGAGCAAGTATTGGCACAGCTCGACCTTTCTCTTTCAAATATTGGTGCCTTCACACATTTCAGTGTGGTGCATGACACATACTCAGCCATCGACCTTTCGATCTGTAGCCCTAGCCTATTACCATCTGTCCAATGGAGTGTGCATGACGACTTGTGCGGTAGTGACCACTTTCCGATCTTTCTGTCACTGCCATAGCATCATTCTTCTGGGCGCCCCTGCAGATGGGCTATAAATAAGGCTAACTGGGACTTGTTCACCTCTATTGCCACTATTGAGCCGCTTTCCAATGACGCCATTGATGCAGTAGTTCACTCGGTCACCACTGGCATTGTTACTGCCGCAGAATCTGCCATTCCTTGTTCTTCTGGCTCCCCTCAGTGGAGGACTGTGCCTTGGTGGTCGTCCGAGATTGCTGAGGCGATTAAAGATCGCAGGCGGGCACTTCAGCGTCACAAGCGGCATCCCTCGTTGGAACACTTCATCGCCTTTAAACGGCTCCGTGCATGAGCCCACTGCCTCATTCGCCAATGCGAGCAGGAGTGCTGGGAAAGGTATGTCTCCACCATTTACCTCCGTACCTCTCCAGTGCAGGTTTGGCCCAAGATAGGCAACTCTATGGCTATCAGATCCCTGTCGGCGTACCTGCACATTCACTGAATGGAGCAGTGTGTACTGACTGACACAATTGCAAACCGCTTAGCGGAGCATTTTGCTCAGAATTCCGCTTCTGCGAATTACCTACTGGCCTTTCGCTCCCTGAAAGAGCGGTTGGAACGTCGGAGCCTTTCATTTCACACGCGCCATCCTGAATCGTACAATGCTCCGTTCAGCGAGTGGGAATTCCAAAGTGCCCTAGCCACTTGCCCTGATACGGCTCCCGGGCCAGATCGCATCCACTGTCACATGCTCAAACACCTCTCGGAGGACTGCCAGTGACACCTCCTAGACCTTTTCAACCGTATCTGGGTTGAGGGTGAATTCCCGTCGCAATGGCGGGAAAGCGTCATAATGCCCGTGTTGAGACCTGGCAAGAACCCACTGGAGGTGGACAGCTACTGCCCCATTAGCCTCACCAATGTTCTTTGCAAGTTGCTCGAACGCATGGTGAGCCGGAGGTTGAGTTGGCTACTTGTGTCTCGGGGCCTTCTGGCTCCATCTCAGGGTGAGTTCCATAAGGGCCGCTCTGCCATCGATAATCAGGTGTGCCTGGAGTCTGCCATTCATGCAGCCTTTGCCCGCCATCAGCATCTGGTCGCCGTCTTTTTTGACATGCGAAAGGCATACGATACGACATGGCGACATCACATCCTCTCTACGCTTCATGGTTGGGGTCTTCGGAGTCCGCTCCCGATTTTCATACAAAATTTTCTGTCGCTTTGTTCCTTCCGTGTGCAAGTTGTGGCCTCCCATAGTTCCTCCTGAGTTCAGAAGAATGGGGTACCGCAAGGATCTGCCTTAAGTGTCTGCCTCTTTTTGATTGCAATTAATGGGCTTGCTGCGGCGGTGGGATCGTCTGTCTCATCTTTCTTGTATGCTGACAACTTCTGCCTATACTATAGCTCCACTGGCATTGCAGCTGCTGAATGGCAGCTGCAGGGCGCTATCCGAAAGGTGCAGTCTTGGGGTGTAGCGCATGGCTTCCAGTTTCCGGCTGCCAAGACCTGCGTTATGCACTGTTCACCCTGAGCCACAGCTTTATCTTGACGGCAAACGTCTTGCTGTGGTGGAGATGCATCAGTTTTTGGGAATGGTTTTCGATACCCAGTTGGCTGCCTATATTCGGCAGCTTGAACAAACATGCTGGCGGCATCTTAACGCTCTTCGTTCCTTGAGTCACACCAGCTGGGGTGCCGATCGGTCTACCCTTCTGTGGCTATACCAGGCATTAATTCAGTCCCGTCTAGATTATGGGAGCCTGGCTTACGGCTCGGCATCCCCTTCCGCATTCCGGTTGCTGGACCCCCATCCTTCACAGCAGGATCCGACTCACCACTGGAGCTTTCCGAACAAGCCCTGTCAACAGCATACTTGTGGAGGCAGATGTCCCTCCATTGTGGTTCCGGCGCCAATGATTAGTGTCCGCTTATGGTACACACATTTGTTGCTTGCCCGGGCATCCCAGTTATCGTCTCCTGTTCCCTCAGTCAGTTGTCAACCTTCCGGAACGGCAGCCCTGGTCAGGGTATACGATCGCGGTTCCCGTCAGAGCTCCTCTCTCTGGGCTTGAGGTTTTCCGTGTTCCACCTCTTTTCTGGGCCCCTCTGCCCCCGTGGTGTGTGCCCCACCCGTGCCTTCGGCTCGATTTGGCACAGGGCCCAAAGGACTCAGTCCCCCCTGAGGCCCTCCACCGCCGCTTTCTTTCATTCCTTGCCGCGTTTCAAGGCTCGACATTGTCTATACTGACAGTTTGATGGTTGTTGGCCATGTCGTTTATGCTCTTACTCTAGGAGATCATTATAAACAACACTCATTGCCGGCTCGCTGCAGTGTTTTCACTGCCAAGCTGGTCGCCATCTCTCACGCCCTAGAGTATATACGTTCCTGCTCAGGTGAGTACTTCATTATCTGTAATGACTCCCTGAGCGGTTTACAAGCTATCGACCAGAGTTTCCTTCACTCTCATCTGGTGATGGCTATCCGGGAGTCCCTCCATACTCTTGCCCGTTCCGGCCGCTCTGTGGTCTGTGTGTGGACCCCGGGTCATTTAGGCATCCTAGGAAATGAATGTGTTGACACACTGGCCAAACAGGCTGTCGGTGCACCAGCCTTGGAGATTTGCGTTTCGGAGAGTGACCTCAGGTCAGTTTTGTGGCAGAAGGTACTTTGCAACTGGGGTGAAGAATGGCACGCCCTTCCTTCACCCAACAAACTTCAGGTCATCAAGGAGGCTACTGGGGGCGTGGTGCTCCTCCTTGCGGGTCTCTCGCAAGGACTCTGTTGTCCTCTGCAGGCTGTGCATTTGCCACACCTGGATAACGCACAACTATTTATTGCTCCTTGAGGACCCCACCTTTATGTCGCCGCAGGTCAGCTTTGACTGTGGTCCACATCTTGTTGGACTGCCCTCTTTTAACTCTGCTCAGGCAGATGTTTGCGCTGCCTGATACGCTTCCTGCACTTTTATCAGATGACATTGTGATGGCAGATTTAGTTTTGAGTTTTAGTCATGCAGGGTTTTTTTATATCACTTAGTCTAAGTGTTTGTCCTTTTTTGTGTTGAGCCTGGCCTTTAGCCTACGATTTTAGACTAGGGTTTTTAGTTTGTTTCTTGGTGATTGGCTTTTCCGTTTTTGTTTCTATGGTCGGCCAACCACTGTCACACTCGGTGTGATTTTAATTCCTTTTGTCTGGTCTCTTTCTGTGTCTTTCTTGTCCTGTGTCGTCTCTTGTCATCTCCATTGTTTGTTTTTATTCCTTGTGGGGTTTCAAGTTCCTGGAAAAAGGGACCGATGGCCTTAGTACTCTGGTCCCTTCAATCCCACTAACCAACCAACCATCTCCTCCATTTTTGGCATCACTCATTAGTGTATTATGTGTGACATTCACCGATCGACTGAAGACCCACACCCACTACTGCTTTGTTTATATAACATTAGTTGACTTTAGTCCGCAGCTCGTGGTCGTGCGGTAGCGTTCTCGCTTCCCGCGCCCGGGTTCCCGGGTTCGATTCCCGGCGGGGTCAGAGATTTTCTCTGCCTCGTGATGACTGGGTGTTGTGTGATGTCCTTAGGTTAGTTAGGTTTAAGTAGTTCTAAGTTCTAGGGGACTGATGACCATAGATGTTAAGTCCCATAGTGCTCAGAGCCATTTGAACCATTAGTTGACTTTATCTGCTATAGTGCTTGTGGTCTTTGTTCAGCCTGTACAATAGTTGCCCGTGAAAGGCAAAGGTCCTGAGTTCGAGTCTCTGTCCGGCACACAGTTTTAACCTGCCAAGAAGTTTCATATCAGCGCACACTCCGCTGCAGAGTGAAAATCTCATTCTGTACAATAGTTATCATCACTACAGTACAAAATGTGAGCTGTAGGTCCATTTCATTTTTAGTGTGTTGTTGACCATGGTGAACTTCACCTTTGCGGAATATGCCAACATGATGTCATCATATGGCAAAGCTTAGTGCAATGAGAATGCTGCTGATCAGTGGTATGCGGAGCATTGTCCACACCACTAGATTTCTTCAAACTCCCTCTCTGCTATGGTGTGCCAGCGAACCTCGGAGATGGGTACATTCAGCACCAACTGTGGTCAGAGTTGAGAAAAACCAGGATTTTTTTTTTAAGTGAAAAAAAGTCATTTGGTGAAATTCTGGTTTTTGAGATCTTTTCCACATTGACAAATATAGCAATTTAAATTATTGTGATTGATTTATTCAAAACAGTGACCAATTCTTATACTACTTTATTAGAGGGAAAAAACTGATAAATTAAACATGTAAAAACTAGCAAATTAAATTCTTGTGTTGGCAGCCAGAGCACTGCACAATTATCACAACCTATTGTTTAAGCACATGGTTGTAAAGACCATGTAGTTTTGAAAAGTTGTTCTTTGTTCCAATTGCACCAAAACAGATCGTGGAAGAGAATGGAGCTGAAAACAGCAAAAGGAAAAACTTACAAATAGGATTTATTGCTTTTTTTGAAAACCCTCATTTGTTGCCATCCAGCACTACATCCATTTAGAGGAATGTCTCCACATGTTGACTCGTTCAGTCAAAATTAAGAAAAGTTTTAATTACTTTCAGTAAATATTGGAGCACGTTTTAATCTGTGTAGGTCTAACTATGTAACTTTGAGTATTAATTAAATTTTCATAGTTAAATATAGCTGGGTTTTATTACTGTTTTTGGCATTTTGAATGGTTGTTTAAAAAAAAAAAAAAAAAAGGGTCAGGTTAAATTACAGCAACACAGACTATGGTACTTTGCAGCAGCACCACACACCCGAGTAAAGGCTGTACCCCATGTAGTTGAAGAGGTTGCGGGGGTGAGAACCAGAAACGTAGCAGGTAGACTGAATGTGGATCATCATACTATCTGGCAAGTTCAGTACCTGTACCACGTAGGAGGTACAGGCAGTGCAGTTACAGCGTATTGTGTCAAATCCATCTTCTCCAGGTGGTTTTTGCACTATTGTGGGGTCATGCCCGACTTCCCACAGTGAATCCTTTTTGTGGGTGAAGCCTAGTTCACCAGCGAAGGTGTTCTCAAATCACAGAATAGTCATGTGGGCTGATAAAAGCCCACTTGCTGATCCTAGTTGCATCCCTGATGTGCCATGTCAGTTTGTAAAAACCTTTTTGAATCACATTATAGAGCAAGACTTCCTAACCCCTCCATGCAAACTCTGAGTGGTAGCTGGAGAGTAACAAGCCAATATAGCGAATAGACAATGTGAAATCTTTAGACACTACGTCAGGTCAGAGGCTGGCAAGGCCTAAGGGGAAAGGTGAGCAAAATGCTAGAACTGAGGGGGGGCAGTAATTGTTTAGCTATCATGTCGGCTACCGTGTTGGTAAATCGTGTTATTAGGATCTGATAGGTTTGCTGCTACAGGGACTGTAGCACCTGCAAGAAGTTCTTGTAACTTGCAACTTTCTAAATATATCGAGGATAGTGCAACAGAGGCCTGTTACTGCAACAGAAATTGGTGCAGGATGACAACATTGTAAGGAGACAGCCCAGACGTCTCCTGACTGAGTGCAGTGATGTGCTGATACCAGTCAGCACTGGCAGCAGCAGACAGGGTGTATCTCTGCATGTTCCAGGGTTTGAGGCCAGGCCGGGGCCCCTAATTTCATAGCAGCAGCAACAAATATCATGGTTAGTGCAGTTTGGGAGGGACAATGGCTGACCCACTGCAGTTGGTTCCTGTCAGCATCCAGGGCCAGGGGCTGGCCCTCACAGCAGTGGCAGCAAGCGATGCGGTTGGTGCAGTCCGGGGGGGGGGACAGTACTGATGCGCCATTGCACAGCAGAATGCAGCCAACACAACTCGTCCCAACGTAATTCAACAATGAGGTACATTAAGAATGTAATTTGTGAGAAAAAAATTGTATAGATTAATTGGTGTGGTTAAAGTTACTTCTAGTAGTGATACAGGATAATTGGAAGTGATAAGATACGTGCTAAGGAAGCTTTGTTTATTATAGAGAAATTTTTCGATGGTAACAAGAGAGGCTTGAAGGAATTTATTGAAAATTTTGATTGTCTATTTGAGCTAGTAAAGCTGGAGGATCATAAAATTTTGCTTATTTTATAAAAGTGAAAATTACCAGAGAAGCAAGGCCAAGATAACAAGGAAAAGGACCGGTACTTGGAATGAAGTGAAACTTGTTCTAGAAGAGAGTATTTCTAGTAAGAAAATAATTATTACAATTATAAGGTGTCCCAAGACAGGCAAGGGGAACATGGGCAAATAGGATTGATGAAATGTAAAAGGGATTCAGAGAAACTATCAGTAGAGTGACCAGCAGGGGAAGTCTGAAGGGAGTGATTGAATTGGTTTATTCCCTGAGCAGGGTGTGCCTTACAAGGACTCAGTAATGACAAGATCCAGACAGTTTTTAGAAGCTGAGATGATGAAACTGGGCTAACAGCAGCAGTAGAACTCGCTTTTTAAGAAGGTGCATTACTCTCTATAATAGGCAGGGGAATAATACTGCGAACAAGAATAGGGCACGCAAATGAGATGATGAAAGCCCTTAGAGATTAAAAAAAATAAAGTGCTTTGCATGTGGAATGCTAGGAGACACTGCTGGTAAATGCAGAAAGAATGAGGCAGATATGAGTAATGAGAACCAAAGAATTGAACAAGGCATAATTAAACTGTAGTACCAAAAAGAAAGAATTGTTGGCTGTAATACCATATTTACCTTATTATAAGACTAGGCTTTTTTCCAGATTCATCATTCGAAGAATACAGGATCATCTTATATTTGCATATTATGCAATTGCTGCTGATGTCAACTTTTTTACATTATTGGATAGATTAATATGGGGATCATCTTACATTTACAGATGAAGCTTTGACTATTAAGGTTTCATACACATTTATTTTGAACAATCCTGAAGGGTAGGGCGTAGAAATAGGCTCGAGATTTCCCGATACACCAAAGTGCTCGATATAGTATCGACCCTGCTCGACCAGTCACACGACATTTGGCTCGTGGTGCTGGCGCAAGGGATGCATATAGCAAGGGCTATATACTAGCCACTACAACAGCCTAAAGCTGTGCTTAAAAATTGAGAATTTTGTGAAATACCAGAGGAAATAACATTAAATTCTATCAACTTACAAACTTCTGTTTTATTTGAACAAGTTTGTAATACAATTTCTCATACATATGAATACCTTACACACACATCTATGCTGCTTTTTAAGTAAAGGTGAAAATCTCATCCTTCAGAAACCATTACTTGATTCTGAACCCAAGGCAATGTTTTATTTGTTAACAAGAAACTTGAATGATTTGCCACTTGGGTTGCAAATTAAAAATTTGGTCACTGTTCACATATTAGAATAACACAAAAAAGTTAAGAGCATTTAATCAGCTTTGGACCAAGCTGATGAGATTAAACAAGAAAGAAAATTAATTCAGAATTAAATGTCTATAAAAACAAAATAAATCACATTAAATTGACTGCGGTTGTTATCGCATGAATGAATTACAGCAGAAAGACTCATTTCGGATATAGTATTAAGAGACGTAAGTAAATCGTGGGTTTGAAAATTGGACTGAATTGTGGTTGCAATCTTTTATTTAGTATGTGTTTGTTGTTATATATGACCTGCACCCAGGAAGATATTATCGTCCACGTTTCATTGTTGCTCAAGAACAGCACTACGAAAAGTTGGATGGAGTACAGTGAAACAAGCTTAACAAGGATCGAGCAGAAATTACATCGTGTTGCCAATCAAGGGAAGCTTTTTAGGAACATCTAAACCATTTAAACTGCAGTTTGTCAGTATCCATTTGCATTTGGAATTGACTTCGAATTGGCTTTAAAATTGGACAAATAATAAACAACAGCATACATTTCTGCAGGATATGCTAACAGTCTAGATTGGGGGCAGCAATGTTGTCGACACTCACTGTGAGGTAGGCAGGAACAATTGGGTACGTGTCTGCTGCTGGTTCTACACCGCCAATGAGAGAGCAGTGGGCAGACGATATGTTTGGAAGCAAGAAACACTGTAACATTCTCTCGTCAGTATAGTAGCAAAATTCAGTATGTTTTCAGGGGAAAAATAGCTCTGTTCTCATATCCCTCTAGAATCACTACCTCATAAATCGCAACATATTCAAAAGAAACAGAGAAATATTTGTGACAATGAGGATATAAATTTCACAGCTGTTCTGAGGATGACAACAACAACGATGATGAAAAATAGTGATACCATAGATGAGCAGTCTAAGTAAATGGAAAGGGCAGTAAAGGTTGGACATCTGGTGACAGCAACCACAGAGTTTCACAAGAAAAATGTTGACAGATTGATTCAGGACGACCTTCGTATCACTCAGAGAGAAATTGCAAGAACAATCAGCATTTCACAAAAACGTGTGGGACAGATTATTGCTTTGCTTGGCTATCGGAAGATCTGTGCACGATGGTACCCTGGATTCTGACTCCCGAAATGAAAGCGCGCAGACTTGAAATATGCCAAGAACTCCTCTCGCATTGCGAGAATGAAGATGGTGCCTTTCTCCATTAAATTGTGACAGGAGATGAAACTTGGTTTACCATTACGACCTGGAGATGAAATGTCAGTCTATGGAATATCGACACACAGACTCGCCCCAGAAAAAGAAATTCAAGACATAGCCCTCAGCTAGAAAAATCATAGCCACAGTGTTCTGGGACACAGATGGTACTATCCATGTTGATTTCCTTGATCGTGGAACAATAATAAACTCACAGCATTACATCACAACGCTGCGAACTCTGAAACGACGGCTAAAAAGGGTCCGAAAGGAAAAGGGAAATGTTTTCCTGCAGCATGATAATGCCAAACCACACACTTAACGTGCCACCACACCAGAACTTCAGAGACTGAATCTCACCACCGTACGACATCCTCCACACAGTTCATATTTATCAGCGTCTGACTTCCATCTGTTCCTGACAATGAAAGATGATCTGCTGGGACATCATTGTGCTTCTGATGAAGATGTTGAGAGAACTGTGAGGCTGTGGTTGCGAAAACACAGTGTCAACTTCTTCGGTGACGGCTTCAGAAAACTTGTTCATCAGTGGCAGAAATGCATCCAATGGGCTGGTGATTATGTGGAAAAGTGAATATTGGTAATTAAAGATCACATCCTAAGGATAATTTCTGCATTTGATTTATTACAATATTCCCATCCAAACCCAATTAACGAAGAGGGAGGCATTACTTTTCATTGAACCCTCATATTACTAAAGTATGGAATTCCATAAGTTCTTTTAACATACTGAAGTTTGAACTTTTTGAGTGATATTTTCAGAAGAGTGTAAATTGATTGTTTAGATACAAACTACAATTTATCACTCAGAATCCAATGGTACACTGGAAAGAAGTCATAATACACCTGTCAAATTTATCTAGAACACACTGAAACAGAGGGCAAAGTTCTTGGGACAAGTGGGTACCATATCCAGCTTTTGTGTTTAATACTACACCAAACAGCAGCACAGGGTACACACCATGTTAACTACTATATAGAAGAAAAGCAAACATACCAGCAATACTGCAGGAGGAATCAATGGGGGTAAGTTATGATTATGAATCATAAGTGAATAAAGTAAGAGTAAGAATGCAGGAAGCACACAGAGTAGCAAGAGATTTGATAGTAAAGAATAAAAAAACAAATAACGAACAACATGATAAGAAGCAGAACACAAAGGAATTTATGCTCAGTGACAAAGTATTGCTCTTCAATAAGTCAGATACAGAAAGCTAGTGTCACAGTGGCAAGGGTCATATGAATTAGGGTTTTACTCCCAAATGTAATGATAAAGAATAAAAGAAACAAAAGCATGTGCAAACAGATTAAAACATTAGAAGCTTATAAATGACTGAAGCAATTTCACACATTTGCTCTAGCTACATTGTTTGACATATTGTAATAGGGCTTTGCCCACACAGAAAAACTTAAACAAGTTTTTTTGTATATTACAAGTGTCCCATATGTGTCCCCATACCGATTCTGGAGATATCTGGTTCTTTCCATATTCAATGCAGCATGTCCATATCAATTTGTTCAAAAGTACTGTTGATGTGAGCTCACTGTTCTGGTAAGTTTGTTGGTAAAGGCGGCATAAACACAATCTTTCACATAACCCCACACAAAAAAATTGCATGGGGTTAGGTCGGGAAAGAGCGGAGGTCATGACATGAATTGCTGATCATCAACCCCACCACGACCAATCCATCGGTTTCTCAACAGGGTAGCCACAAGTTCTGGAAATCAGAGAATTTCAGACGTGTCAGGGGCAAGAAAGAAACAACATGGGAAACACCGTTTTTTTTGTCTCAGTAGATGAACGGTTTGTTTATTGAGATGTCATGCATTGTCAATGGCTGGGTGCAGCTGAGTACGTGCATTGGTTCCCTACTCCCTCATTCTTACTGCTTCTCCCTTTCCTACCACTCCCCTCAGCTTGCAGTCAGTGCTGCCACCACTTCTTGCCCCTAGCCTAGCAGTTGCAGATGAGAGGCAGGGAGGCCTGATGAGAGGTTTGTTTGGATCTGATTCTCAGAGAGTATAGACAACACAGATGGAGACGGCAGTCATGTGTGCCTGAGCTGTGTCTGAGTGATTGTGTGAATATGTGTCCTCTCATTTTCTGGCATAGGCTGTGGCTGAAAATTAAGTTGTGAGAATGTGATTGTCTTTTCTACGTGCCTGTCTGCAGCTCACCGATCATCTTCATGGTGAGTTGCTACCTATTCTCAATAGTATTGATTCTCAAGAGTATTTGCACAAGTTATCTGTTGCTTGGATTGATCACCACAGTTTCATTTCATCAACATGATGTCTGTTACTCGTGAACAGGTGGCAACACGAGTGGATTTCCGGGATGGGCCAAAACAGCAGGCTGTTTCTGTGAGTATCTCTAATGGCTCGGGTCTGCCGATCTGAAGCCCATTGTTTCCCAGTAATGTGCAGGCCCTGCCTGTTGGATGTAGTCTCACCAATCCGTTCACAGGCCATGTCTGTTTGTGTGTGGTGTAATGTGGTGGATTTTCATCACGGACCTAGGACTACAGTGCTCCTCAGCAGGCCAGAGGCCCTGAGCAATGGATTTCAGGAATTATTGTCTCACCGCAAATCCATTGTACAGTGCAGCATTTTATAGACATTTTATTTATCCTCGTACCTTTCGGAACTTTGAAAGTACTTCAAAGATTAGAAAGTCTGGACGAGAAGAAGAAGAAAATTGTGGCAGCCACTGGCGGTTTGTACACTATGTACTCATACACCATGTGATCAAAAGTATCTGGACACCTGGCTGAAAATGACTTACAAGTTTGTGGGCGCCCTCCATCGGTAATGCTAGAATTCAGTATGGTGTTGGCCCACCCTTAGCCTTGATGACAGCTTCCACTCTCGCAGGCATACATTTAGTCAGGTGCTGAAAGGTTTCTTGGGGAATGGCAGCCCATTCTTCACGGAGTGCTACACTGAGGATCGGTATCGCTGTCAGTCAGTGAGGCCTGGCACAAAGTCGGTGTTGCAAAACATTCCAAAGGTGTTTGTGCAGGCCAGTCCATTACAGGGATGTTATTCTCCTGTAACCACTCCACTACAGGTCGTGCATTACGAACAGGTGCTCAATCGTGTTGAAAGATGCAATCGCCACCCCTGAATTGCTCTTCAACAGTGGGAAGCAAGAAGGGCCTAAAACATCAATGTAGACCTGTGATGTGATAGTACCATGCAAAGCAACAAGGGGTGCAAGCCCCCTCCATGAGAAACACAACCACTCCATAGCACCACCACCTCCAAATTTTACTATTGGCACTACACATGCTGGCAGATGACATTCACCGGGCATTTGCCATACCCACACCCTCCCATCGGATTGCCACATTGTGTACAGTGATTCGTCACTCCACACAATGTTTTTCCACTGTTCAATCGTCCAATGTTTATGCTCCTTACACCAAATGAGGCGTCGTTTGGCATTTACCGGCATGATGTGTGGCTTATGAGCAGCTGCTCGACCATGAAACCCAAGTTTTCTCACCTTCCGCCTAACTGTCATAGTACTTGCAGTAGATCCTGATGCAGTTTGGAATTCCTGTGTGATGATCTGGATAGATGTTTGCTTATTACACATTACGACCCTCTTCAACTGTCGGTAATCTCTGTCAGTCAACAGACAAGGTCGTCCTGCATGCTTTTGTGCCATATGTGTCCATTAACATTTCCACTTTACTATCACATTGGAAACAGTGGACCTAGGGATGTTTAGGAGTGTGGAAATCTCACATACAGACGTATGACACAAGTCACACCCAGTCACCTGACCATGTTCGAAGCCCATGAGTTCCGCGTAGCGCCCCATTCTGCTCTCTCACGATGTCTAATGACTACTGAGGTCACTGATATCGAGTACCTGGCAGGAGGCGGCAGTGCAGTGCACCTAATATGAAAAATGTAAGTTTTTCGGGGTGTCTGGATACTTTTGATCACATAGTGTATATTTTTCAAAAGAAAAATCACACATTACCTTTAAAATGAAGTGATCATGTGGCATAGATGACCAGGAGGCTCCATCCAGGGTAGTTCGGCATTCAGGTTGCAATTATTCGTTCAGGTGATGCCACATTGGCTGAATTGTGTGTCGGTGATCGTGAAATGATTATGAGGACAACACAACACCAAGTCCAACATGAATGGAGAAAATCAACACGGTCGGGAATAACGCCCGGGCCCACTGCATGGTAGGCAAACATGTTACCACCCCCCAGGGGGTCCACAACTCTTTTGTGGACACGTGCGTAGCGAGCACGGGACCCCGAGCTAATGTGGCCCTCCTTCCTTTCCGGGCTGCATACCTTCCCTTCCCTTTCCGCATCCCCCCCCCCCCCCCTCACCACTCTTTCCTTCCCTTTCTCCCCCTCTGGGAGTATGGTTTGTGCCTACGTCCGGAGACGGACGCTCGAAACTGTTCCAAATTCCTTGCTTTTACACTTGCAAGTCCTCGTCCTTCCTCTGTCCTTCTCTTTTCCTTCCCTCTTCTCCTTGCCCTTTTCTCCGCTGCGGCGTTTGAGACCCCCTTTTCTTTTCTTTCCTTTCCCTTTCTCCTTTTTCCTCCCTGTGCGTGTCTGAAGGCCGACCCACGCACTTCCATGCGTAGCCGGTGACGGGGTAACGCGTAATTCCCCGCCCCGGGTAGACAGGTAGGACACGTACGTACCCCCTGGTAACGGCCAGGCCCAGGGAGGGGTGATTACCCGAGCTGATACCTTCCGAAAATGCCGATTGGTCCCTCCGTCCGTTTGTCGGGAGGTGTGACCTGAGGTGTGAACAATCACCTAAGGCGGGTGTGCCCTCGGTGAGGGCCCCCACAAGGGAGGAGCGCGCCATCGGAGACGCCGGTAATCATGGGGGATTCTTCCGCAATGGTTTCCTCACCTTCCACTATGTCTGCTCACAAATGTAAGTTCACTGAGTCTCAGCCACAGACGGTTCTTCCATCGTTGCCACAGTTCCTTGTTGTTTCTCGGTCTGACGAAGGTCACGACTTTTCCACGGTCAACCCTTTCATTATTCAGAAAGGTGTCGACGCAATTGCGGGTCCTGTAAAGTCTTGTTCCAGATTACGGAATGGTACCCTGTTGTTAGAAACACACAGTGCCCTCCAGGCTCAAAAATTGCTGCGTACTTCTCTGCTCCACACCTTCCCTGTCCGGGTGGAACCGCACCGTACCTTAAATTCCTCGCGTGGAGTCGTTTATACACGCTCCCTCGATGGATTGTCTGACGAAGAAATTCAGCACTACCTGTCTGACCAGGGCGTCACCGCTGTTCATCGGGTTACGAAAAGGGTTGACTCGAACATTATTCCAACCCGCACTGTCTTCTTGACATTTGACAAAGTTCAACTCCCATCAAAAATCAAAGCAGGCTATGAGATAATTTCCGTTCGCCCTTATGTCCCAAACCCTACACGTTGCTATCGATGTCAGCGGTTCAATCACACCAGCCAGTCCTGTTCCAATCCGGCCAAATGTGTTACGTGTGGCAAGGATGCCCATGAGGGTGCTTGTCCACCTCCATCCCCTCACTGCATCAACTGTATGGGTGACCACGCTGCTTCCTCTCGAGATTGCCCCGTTTTTAAGGATGAAAAGCTCATCCAGGAAATAAGGGTGAAGGAAAAGGTGTCGACCTTTGCTGCTCGAAAGTTACTCGCCAGTCGACAGCCCACCGTGCCTCAGAAAGGAAAATACAGCACTGTCCTTGCTTCTCCTCGGCCAACAAAGGAGGCGGCCACGCAGACTTGCGACCTCACATTTAGTACCACGGTCGTCAGATCAGCCAGTGCAAAGATCGCCCGTTCAACCTCACCACTTTCGCCTGCCCACTCTATGGCTCACCCTTCGTCGGGTTCTGCTAAATCTCGAGCCCAAAAGTCAGACGCCAAGTCCTCGAAAAAAGAGCATTCTCGTGAAGAGTTTTTACGTACTGCAACTTCACAACCATCGGTTCCTCCTTCATCTAAACATCATACCTCCAAGAAGGCTACGAAGAAACACAGTTCCTCTCCTTCTCCGCCAAGGCGTGTCCCAACTACAGCACCACCTGGCGGAAATCGCCCTCGGCCATCTTCTGTGTCGCCGAGGCGCACTGTTGGTGGCCGGTCAACTGGCCGATCGTTGGTGGCAGGAGCTGCTCCTGACCAACCTATGGATCAGGATCTTCTGCCTTCGACTGAATGCCATTCCATGCTGTCGGTCGCAAGCTCTGAGCAGTCGTTGAGTTGACAGCACCCTTGGTCACGTTTCTCTACTTTCTGTTCACCCTATGTCCATTATCCACTGGAATATCCGCGGCATTCGCGCCAATCGGGATGAATTGTCGATCCTCTTACGATCCTATTCGCCGGTCATCTTCTGTCTTCAGGAAACAAAGCTGCGTCCCCATGACCGCTTTGTTCTCCCTCATTTTCAGTCCGTCCGATATGACCTCCCCTCTGTTGAAGGCACTCCAGCCCATGGAGGACTCGTGATTCTGCTCCATGATACTCTCCATTATCATCCAATCCCCTTAAACAGTTCCTTCCAAGCTGTCGCCGTCCGTCTTTCCCTTTCTGGATACACGTTCTCTCTATGTACGGTATACATTCCATCGTCTACACCACTGGCACGAGCTGATCTCCTTCATCTTCTTGATCAGCTTCCACCCCCCTATTTGCTGGTTGGGGACTTCAATGCCCACCACCCGCTTTGGGGATCTCCACATCCTTGTCCACGTGGCTCACTATTGCTAGACGTCTTCCACCAAGCGGATCTAGTCTGCCTCAACACTGGGGTCCCCACATTTTTGTCTGCCTCCACGGCAAATTTATCTCATTTGGACCTTGCGGTCGGTACTGTTCCGCTAGCTCGGCGCTTCGAATGGTTCGCCCTAGATGATACACACTCGAGTGACCACTTTCCATGTGTTCTTCGACTGCAGCCTCAACTGCCATATATGCGCTCGCGACGCTGGAAGTTTGCCCAAGCCGATTGGACACTTTTTTCGTCTCTAGCGACATTCGATGACCGTCGCTTTCCCAGCGTCGACGATGAGGTCACACATTTTACCGACGTTATTCTCACAGCTGCGGAACGTTCAATACCACGCACCTCCGAATTGCCCCGGCGCCCCCCAGTTCCTTGGTGGAACGAGGCATGCCGTGACGCAATACGTGAGCGGCGACGTGCTCTTCGCATTTTCCGTCACCATCCAACTTTGGCCAACTGTATCCGATATAAGCAGCTCCGTGCGCGATGCCGTCGCGTCATCCGCGATAGCAAGAAGGCAAGCTGGCAATTCTTTATTAGCTCATTTAACACCTTCACTCCCTCCTCGGAAGTTTGGAGTCGGCTTCGACGGTTCTCAGGCGCGCCTAGTTTCTCCCCGGTCTCTGGGCTCACTGTCGCGCATGATACCTTAGTGGACCCCGTCGCAATTTCTAACTCATTGGGTCAGCACTTTGCTGAGATTTCGAGCTCTTCAAATTACCCGCCAGCGTTTCTCCCGAAGAAACGTGCAGCGGAAGTGCGACATCTTGCTTTCTCCTCTCAAAATCGCGAAAGCTACAATACTGTTTTCTCCATGCGCGAACTCCAACATGCACTCTCTTCTTCTCGCTCCTCCGCCCCAGGACCGGATGGTATCCATGTCCAAATGTTGCTGCATTTATCAACCCATAGCCTGCGTTACCTCCTTCGCCTTTATAATCGAATTTGGACCGACAGTACCTTTCCCAGGCGATGGCGGGAAGCTATTGTCGTTCCCGTTCCGAAACCTGGAAAGGACAAACATCTCCCCTCTAGCTATCGCCCCATTTCTCTCACGAGTAGTGTCTGTAAGGTCTTGGAGCGTATGGTGAATTACCGTTTAGCTTGGTGGCTGGAATCCCGCAGTCTTTTAACACCAGCCCAATGCGGATTCCGACAACATCGTTCTGCCGTTGACCATCTTGTTGCTCTCTCCACTTATATCATGAACAATTTCCTCCGGAAACGCCAAACGGTAGCAATATTTTTTGATCTGGAGAGAGCATACGATACCTGTTGGAGGACAGGCATCCTCCGCACACTGTTCTCTTGGGGCTTTCGAGGCCGGCTGCCCCTTTTTCTTCGCGAATTTATGGCAGAGCGCACATTTAGGGTGCGGGTGAACACTACTCTCTCCCGTACTTTCTCCCAAGAAAACGGGGTACCCCAGGGCTCCGTGCTGAGTGTTGTACTGTTTGCCATCGCCATTAATCCAATTATGGATTGTCTCCTTCCTGATGTCTTGGGTTCCCTCTTTGTGGACGATTTTGCGATCTACTACAGCTCTCAACGGACCAGCCTTCTTGAAAGACGTCTTCAAGGATGTCTCGATCGCCTCCACTCGTGGAGCATCGAAACCGGCTTCCGTTTCTCACCCAGTAAGACCGTTTGTGTTAATTTTTGGCGACGTAAGGAGTTTCTTCCGCCCTCCTTACATCTAGGTCCTGTCAACCTTCCGTTTTCCGACGTCGCTAAATTCTTGGGTCTTATGTTTGACAGAAAACTGTGCTGGTCCGCCCACGTTTCCTATCTTTCGGCTCGCTGTCTGCGTTCCCTTAACACCCTCCGTGTCCTGAATGGTACCTCCTGGGGAGCGGACCGAGTGGTCCTTCTCCGCCTCTATCGCGCCTTAGTGCGCTCGAAATTGGATTATGGAAGCATAGTCTACTCCTCTGCTCGGCCGTCTATTCTTCGGCGTCTCGACTCTATCCACCACCGTGGATTACGTTTAGTGTCTGGAGCTTTTTACACCAGCCCTGTGGAAAGCCTTTATGCTGAGACTGCTGAACCTCCGCTATCCAATCGGCGGGCAGTCCTTCTGAGTCGTTATGCTAGCCATCTGTCTTCCATGCCTGCTAATCCAGCCCATGACCTTTTTTTCGACGCCTCCTTTGATGTCTGGTATGCAGGCCGCTCCTCCTCCCTACTACCCCCGGGAGTCCGCTTCCGTCAAATGCTCCATTCTCTTTCCTTCCGCTTTCCTAAAACCTTCTTGACAACTTGGGGTACAGCACCGCCTTGGCTCCATCCCCGGATCGACTTGCTCAGAGACCTATGTCAATTTCCCAAGGATGGTACCCCTACACTTGTTTACCGTCGGACATTTGCTGCTCTATGTGCACAAATGATGGAAGCCACATTTATTTACACCGATGGCTCGAAAACATCGTTAGGTGTAGGGAGTGCCTATATTGTTGGCGACACCCCAAATCACTTTCGGCTTCCCGACCGGTGTTCGGTTTATACTGCGGAGCTTTACGCTATTCTCCAGGCTGTCCACTACATCCGCCGCCATCAGCAGATACAGTACGTAATCTGCTCAGATTCTCTCAGCTCTCTCCTAAGTCTCCAAGCTCTTTACCCTGTGCACCCTCTGGTCCACCGGATTCAGGACTGTCTGCGCTTGCTCCACCTGGGGGGCGTCTCAGTGGCGTTCCTCTGGCTCCCGGGACACGCTGGTATCTGTGGAAATGAGGCGGCCGATATAGCGGCCAAGGCTGCAGTCTCTCTTCCTCGGCCAGCTATTCAGTCTCTTCCGTTTACCGATCTACGGAGCAGTTTATGTCGCCAAGTTGCTCATTTATGGCATGCGCATTGGTCAACACTTCCCCATAATAAATTGCGGGAAGTGAAAGCCCTTCCTTGCGCATGGACCTCTTCCTCCCGAACGCGTCGTCGGGAGGAGGTCATTTTAGCTAGACTCCGGATAGGGCACTGTCTTTTTAGTCATCGACATCTTTTAAGCGGAGATCCTCCCCCACTCTGTCCCCACTGCTCTCAGCCGTGGACGGTCAGACACCTTTTAATTGAATGCCCCTATTTTAATCCGTTACGCTCCCGTCTACAGCTATCGCCTGATCTGTCGTCGATTTTAGCAGATGACACGCGCTCAGCTGACCGCGTTTTACAGTTTATTAGTGACAGTGAAATGACGTCAGTCATTTGAAGCTTTTTTTTGGGGGGACAACCAACCCCTTTCTATAGTGGATTTTTAAGCATTCCTTCTGCCTTTAGTTTCTCAAATTTTATGACTTTGTTCCCATTGCTGCTGATTTTAAATTTCGTTTTTCTCCTGTTTTCTACGTCACGGGCTGGGCGCTAATGACCATAGAAGTTTTGCGCCCTAAAACCACAAACAAAAAAAAAAAAAAAAAAAAAAAAAAAAAACATGTTACCACTCAGCTAAGCAGGCGGACATGCAATACTACTAAAATGGTAGACATAACACAGTGGGTATTAACTGACAACAATGAACATAGTAGAACCAACATTTTATTGGTGGTCACCTAAAGTGTTGGTTTATGTAAGTCTCACACACGCCTTTAAAGAGGCCTACATTTCTCAGAGGTTATTTCTGAAATCAGTGAAGGTTTTTAAATCTGTCTTGTGACTCCAAGGAAAGCAGATTTTTGTCACTAAATGTGTTTTGTTTTATTGAAATAAAATAACATCAGTAGTCTTAATGAAACACATATACCATTTGGCTTGCTTCCTCCATCTAAATACTGTTCATTACAATAGATGCTGATGTTAGTACTTAAGATTTTTGCTCACTCGCGTAGAAATATGGAAGTCCCTACATTTTTTTGTCAACTTAAGTCTTTAGTCACACTTGAGATCTCAGAATTTGTCAGAGAAAAATGCTAAAACTTGTCTGTAAATCAAGGAAATATCAGGGTATTTCACTTGAGGAAACATGTGGCAACACTGCTCAATTTCCTGTTTAAGAATTTGCAAGAATCATGATGGAAATCTATGCTCAGCTCTCTGCTTGCTATGTTCATTGACTTGCCGACAATCAGTCAACTATTTCTTCGCTCACCGCAGGCCAACCCATCAATTTCCCCTTGCAGGGGCATCCAGAAGCTATAAACTGTGCATACCATTGCCAAATTGAGTTAGCAGTTGGTGGACCTTTCTTGACTTTTGTTCTGAAGTATCGCTGCCCTATTACTGCAGACTGATATGAAGGCATTTCTAGCACAACTTTCAATTTCTTGGTGCCTCTAGCCGTCGTGTCTAAGTGCTCACTCATGCATTCTTGTGGGAAAAATCTGAAGTGCAGCTGCAACAATACAAAACTTTTTTAAAGTTTTTCTTTATGATTGTTGAGTCTTGTGACAATATGTCAATATATCAGTCACTATGGTGAATTTATGAAATTGCCTTAATCATTTATAATAAACTTGTACTTTTAATTTACTACAGTTATTACAGCACTACATACAGGTTCCAAATCAGAACGAACGACCACAGATTTCAAAGTAACTAACATAGATAAGTCTTCAGGAATGTATTACGATAATTTATGGGAAGCTGAAACTTACAATACCTCTTTGAGAATTGTAAATTTAGATGCTGTAACAGATAGTTTTCAGGAGGTTGAAAGATAAGAAAAATTAGCAGTGCAGAGATGTGAAGGCAAACGGAAAGAACTGAATGTAGGATTAAATAGTGCCACCTATTAGACTAACAAGTTAACACAACATATAAAGAAAGTCACAAGCATACAGAAATTGAAAATTGGTGCAGCAGCTAACAAGGCACGAAAACAGAAGAAAGTGAGGTGTGATTAACTTTGTTGAGCAGGCAAATATAATGGGACATCCTCCTCTAGCATTACTTTTCCTCAACAGTTGTTGTCGATACCAGTATTATTTTTCGAATTTTGGACAGGTGAGTATTATCTCAGTTGTTTTTCTGAAAACTTTCATATAATTTTATACACAGTATGTTGTATTTCAAGCTAAAATTTATAAAAAGGAATTACTTTATAAAATATTTTAGTTTTGATGTTATAATCGATAAGTACTAGTTCTGAATGTACAGTTAAAATTATTTTTTTAGAAACATTTGAAATTATGAATTGTTTGCACACTTAAAATTTCTATTATTAATTATGCAATCCTGTACTGTTTACTATGTTTATTTCTGGATTCATTTATGAAATAATAATCGAAATTAATAATGCAAAGGAAACTAATAGAAATTCATGTGTTAAGAAAAATTTTAAACACTTTGGAATATTGTTATTACCACAGTGTGGGAGTCATAAGTATGCCACTGATGTGATCGGACATATTTTTGTGTGAACAATGTAATTTCGGCTTTGTTGATGTGAAAAATTGAAAGACTGTATGATAAACTAAAAAGTGAGAAAATATATTTACATAGAAATGAAAATTCTGCAATAACAATTTTCAAATTTATTTAGTTCAATCCAATCATGAGGACCTAAAATGTGAGATTTTCAGCTTCATGAAACAGACCCCTAGACAAGAAGAACTGGAGCCATATCAACATGACAAGCTAAGTAAACTTGAAAGTTTATTGTAATCTTCGCTCCCCTCAAATCCTCATAAAAGACTTTAATGTGGACAATAGATGGAAGTAGGAATGAGGGGATAGATTATACAAGTAAAATATTATTTGGTACATTAGATGAAGCTGATGCTATGCAATATAAGGAACACACAGACGCTGCAAAGAAACTCAGGAGGACTCAAGGTTAACCAAGGAACAAGTGGTAGTAGTAGGAGCAACAATGTCTGGAGTGTACAGAACAAAGTGCAATAAAGGAAAATGAAAACATCTTAGAGGAAACAGAAGTGGGATTTAAAAGCACAGCAACATTTTTAACAATATGTGAAAAGGTGGTGCAACTCTCAGATGTAATTAGGGCCATAGAAGCAGGGTATGAACAAACGCTAAATGCAGTTCTTAATGAACAGAAGGGCATACTGCAGCCATGCATAATAAATCCCATTCAATTTGTGGAATTTCTCAATTAAATAAGAGATGAGTTAAAAGATGTGAAGTGTCTTGTTTCTATAGCAGAATCATCAAGATACTTCTTGTTAAAGATGGTTGATGTAGATGTATTCACAGCTGGAAGCATATTAGTTTATGTAATAACTGTTTTCTTTAGTTGATAATAATTTGTATAAGATGTTTCCATTATCAAAAAGACTCCTCATTCATGTTTGTACTGCTGTTGGGTGGGCAGCCGGGTGTAGATGTTTTCATTACATGATATACCTTGCTGTCATCTTTAGGTGATACCTGTAGAATAAGCATCTTTGCTACATTTCACTTCCTTAATACTCTTAGTACCCTCCACCCCTTCCTCCACTGCTGGTTGCATGCTGTGACAAGTGGAATGGTGTGGGGGATGGTGCCACTAGATGCTGGGCATGAACTCTGGTCCCTCAGTACTCCTGTGGCCTGCATCAGATGCATAAGTTGCTCTCAGCCAACAAAGGCCACAGAGTTCACACCCAGATCTGGCAGTGCTGCTCCTCCCCCCCCCCCCCCCCAACACTCCATGCACCATGCGTCACAGCGTCCAACTGACAATGGAGGAAGAGGTGGGGGTGATTATAGTATAAAGGTGGAATGTAGCAAAGATGACGCTGTCAAAATGTTGTGTTATGGAAATCACTGCAGCCAGTTGGACACCCAACATGAGTACAAACAGTTGATTTGCCGAGAAAGCCTAAAATCACACTGGAAAGTGCATACTTATCCAGTCTGAAAAAGAATTTTTGTTAATTGATAAAGCAAAGAGATTTGATCAGAAAGAATGTGAAGCAGAATTGCTTGAGACCGTACACAAACTTCCAAAAAATTGTGTAAGTAGAATAGTATTTTTAAATCAGAGTATTTGGACACAAATAATAATGAGTGGTTATATGTAGCTCCAAAATAGGAAGTTCTGACAAACATTATGCGGAAAGCAGGCTCCGGTGGGCGTATTGTTGAAAGGAATTGGAAAGGTAAGATTTTACAGTAAATGTAAGTGATATGAAACAAGAGTGTTCAGACACTATACACATAAATATGAGTAAGAACAATATAATACCACAAGTAGATTTAGAATTTGACTGTTGTATAGTAAATAATGAAAAGGCAAACATTTCCTTTTTGAATTTAGAATTATCTTTAGATCATAATGTCACAATACTTGATGATTTGAAAGTTGCAGGGAATAGATTAGATGATCTAGAAGTAATGGTCGATGAACAACAGGAGGAGATGAGTCATTCCAGATACTTAAAGCACTTTTCTGTTGTGACTTATGTAAGCATAACATTTATTATACTGGTTATATTAACATGCTGTTCTGAACACTGTAAATGGTGTAGGTACTGGTGTAGAATTCTGTGGTATTTTGATGAAGATGACTATGATGATGATTATAATTGTTGTGGGAAAATGAGAATTAGACTACCATAGTAAACCAGGGTCCAGACAATACATTTCAATGATCTCCAAACATAGGCACATTGAAGGTAGTAATCTATGAAAGGAGTCCTAAAGACCAAGACAAAACAGTAGCTTTTAGAAGTAGTCATTGTGTTCAAAAGAAAAAAAAATTGTAAATGAGTGAATACTGTAAAGCAATATACTATTTTCAGAAAAATAAAGTAATGCTTGAATAGTGTAACCCAATATAATCATAGCAGGCTGAGATGATGTCATGTATTCTCTTCCACAAAATTATAATGGAATGTAATTGTTGTGCCTATGGGAACTATATAGAAGACAAAATAAGATTTGAATGTAATTGTAGTACCCATGTAAAATATGTACAAGACAAGAAAAATACAAAAAAAAAAAAGGGGGTTGAAAATGACAACCAAAGAAATTGATACCACTCTGAAGAATAACACCAATTTTCCCAAGGGAGGGGGGGGGGGGGGGGGGGGGGAGATGTAACCTCCTTAGATAAAAGATAAATCCTGTGAACAATATTGAAAGTTAGTTAATGATGGAACTTTGGGTGTGGCAGAAGAAACCCTAAGGGGCACACGTGGTGGGCTACAGGGTCCAATTTGGAAAGCTTATAGAGAGAAGTCACTTGCCTGGGCTACAGGAACACAGGAGGGTGACTCAGGTGGTCTATAGAGATAAAGGATATTTGATAGAATTCATAAGACAAAGGCCTTAGACAGTAAAGATAAATTAGGTGACAGAATTGATGAAGCATGATCCTTAGGCAACAAGTGCAAGACAGAGAGCGCCAGCTGTAGAAGAAAAAGAGAGAGGAATTTGTGGTAGGAGGTATAATATGTCAAGAGAAGCCAATGGAAGGCTTAAGACAAATTCAATGGCCATATGGGGGAGGATTTCCTATCCTCCACACACAGCCTCTGAAAGATAACTAAAGAATAACAGACCAATATAGCCAACAGGCAATGTGAAGCCTTGAACACTACTGTAAGTCAGGAACTGGTGGAGGTTTAATTGGGAAGTTGAACAAAATACTAGGACAATGGGTTCAACAGACAGTAGCAGACAGATCCAGTGGAAAGAGGCATGAGAAGGGATTGCAGGCAGAGGCAGCCAGTGTTTTAGGCTGATGTTGCAGGACAGGAATTATCAAGTTTCGGGGCTCTGTGGATCTTAGATTCCGACAACGATTTCAGTTATCAGATGGAAAAGTGATAGACAGTAACTGTCTGTGTGCAAGGACTCGACTTTAGCAAGGAGGCAACTCATAGATGAAGACCAATTTTTACTAAAGATTTTGGAATAAACTTCAAGGTTAATTATTTCTTTTGAGTGCCTGTTTTCCTCTTCATCCTCCCATCTCCTACATCTACATCAGGGAACTTATGTCAATCATCTCCCTCTCAATTTGGTCAACCAACTGAATTTGCTATAGCATGACCCATGTCACTCGGTCCCTGACAAAACCCACTCTCAAGATGTAGAAATGTGATTTAGGAGGAGATGGGATCAGGCAAAGCATCTGCCAGTCAAGTTTGTCATACAACTGTAGAAGAAAGTCCAACTGGGGAAGTGAACACCAGCTTTGCTGTGGGTCAACTACTAATATGCTGAGTCAATGAGAGATGTAGTAACTGAAAAGAAAATAAGTCAGAGCAAGCTAGAAGGAGAAATGAAGACAGGGCAAAGTACAATAGAAACAAACCAAAGCCAAATTGAACATAAAATTGTAAAAAGTCAGAGAAAATTCAAGTAAGCCATAGCTGAATTTGAGGCTGGCTTAAAGGATTAACTGAATAATCTGAGACAGGAAGCAGAAGGAAAAATCAGAGCTGTCATTAAGATGGCAAATAGGCTGTTGATAAATAGACTTCAGGTGTTGTAGATCAAGTGCAAGCTAAAATATCTGAAAAAATTTAATTGTGAATGTAGTGTGAAAGAAGTTGTCAAAAAACAAGACAACACCAAAGCTAAAGCACGAACCTTACAAGAACAAACTACAGCGGTAAAAGAAAAGAGAATTAAGATGAGTCAGTAATTATAGGATGGTTCAAGGAATGTTATGTGTGGAGTGCCACATAAAAACTTTGAACGGCATTGTGAGAAAGCATAATTTGCTAATCTGCAGTTTGAAAGAGATCAGTAAACACTATGGATTTCATACATGGACTGCAAAGGAACATACCCACATTGATGTCAGGTCAAGAAAATAGAAGCAGCTTGCATCAACGAGCATATGAAGCTCAAAATCCATGTCAAACCTTCAGAGAATTTTTCAAGAAGTTTTGATCCCATGTGATTCTACAAATGCTGTGAGAGAACTTATGTAGAACCCAGATTATAGCAGGAGCACCATTTCAGCCTACTGCCATAGAATGATAAACAAACTTCCCCACACACAGATGTTTTCAAATGATGAGTTGAAGGTTTTGGAACTGTGAAGGGCACTACCAAAAGCAGTACAAAGATTAGTGGGAGGAGGACCATGAAATAACTTTGATAATTATATAAGGAGAGTGGAATGGGTGGAAACTAACTTCAGTAATAATAGAGAACCTGAACCACATACAAATGTTTCAGCAAGAAACAATGTGCATGGAAGACTCGACAGAGGTGACTGGAAGACAAAACAATGGAGTAAGCAACAGAACAATGGAGGAAGAACACCACAGGAAAAGAAACAATGAACGACATAATCCAGAAAATGAAGGAGCACACACGGGGTGGTCTGTACAAATGCAAATAGTCAGTCAGGACCAGTAAATCAGTACCTGCCAAGAAGACTACCAAAATTTATGTCCAATCAGAAAACCAGCACTGAAACAGGAACTATAGATACTGTTGAGAAAATGGTTTAAGAAGTTTCAAGGAATCATCGGAAGTAATCCTGTGAGGTAAAGCAAGCAGCAGGTGCACTGATAGAAGTGATGTCACACTGAACAATGTGGCATGAGAGGAATATTATTAGGGTTGTCACAATTCTGGAAATCAGGGAATTTCAAAAGTATTAGGGAAATTTAAAAAAACACTGTAAAAATCTCGTTTTTGTCTCAGTATCATTAAATTGTTCATTTACTGAGATATCATGCTTTGTCACAGGCTGGGCGCAGTTGAGTAGGTGCGTCACTTCCCCAGTCAGTGCTGCCACCACTACTTGCTGCTAGCCCAGCAGCTGCCAATGAGGGGCATGAGGAATGGTTTGTTTGGATCTGATTCTCAGAGATTGTTGACCCAGTGGCTGGAGACAATGGTCATGCATGCATGAGTTGTGTCTGAGTGGTTGTGTGAATGTGTGTGCGCTCTCACTTTCTGACAAATGCTATGGCCAAAAATTTATTTGCGACAGTGTGATTGTCTTTTCTATACGCCTGTCTGTGGCTCAGAGATCATCTTTATGGTGACGTGTTGCCTACCCTCCATGGTGTTGATTCTCGGAGTATTTGCACAAGTTGTCAGTTGCATGGATGATCACCGTGGTCTCATTTTATCAAGATAAGATCCTGTTGCATCAACTATTCTAACTGTAGTGCTCGTTTCATTCTCACTGGTCTCTCTTCTCGTTGTTGTAAACATTGCTATGGGAAATCGTCACATATACAAATACAAAATAAATAACATATTTGCCATTGTGGCGCCGATGAAATCGACACCAACATAGATATCCATTCATGTTTGGACTCTAAGCATTATCTTTGGCTGTTCCGCCATGTTCAGTTCAGTTCTTTGTGATCCTTGTATGTGTTAAGGTTAATAAATGAACTATTGCTAAATGGGTGTGATTATTGGTGCAACAAACCCGGTAATCCTCCTCACTGGTGACCCCGAGTTGTAACGTCTTCCGTTTTTGCTGTTTTACTGTGTCCGCAACCCCCGCGTCGGTTATTTTTGCGTGTATTACATTGACACAGCATTCGAACAATGACTTCGGCCCAGCGCCTAACGCTGGATTTTATGATCAACATGCATCGTGTTGCGGGCGATGTACAACCGCCACGACTGCAACACGATGCCTCTCACTCAATGATTCTGCCGATTTCGCCAGACGTTTTCAAACCTGCAACAATAAGTGAGGTTAGGAGTGCGCATGACTCCGGCTATCAAATGCCTTTGTTCCCGCCACATGTGCCCTCCCACATTGACTGTGCAGTTACCTCTTACGGATCTCCATGCAGTGCGGGACCAATGCCGATTTCTGCGAATGCTTCGTCGGACAACCTACTAACGCCAGGACAACGATTTGCCATGCCGCAATCCATGCAGTACCACACGGATACCTGCCATGTGGCCGGAATTGCTTCGTTCACAGGTCTACCTCAGCATCCCACCATGCCCACGCCTGCCTCAGTTCATCATCAGCACATGCCTTCCTACTTCGATACCTCGGCCTGCAACAGGAACAATAACTTGTCGCTATTTTGTCGAAAGTCGACATGTTGAGAAATGTGGCTGTTGTACTTAAGGTTTATAATTTATATAAAAAACAGCTACCAGCCACAATAACTTGTTATCTGTACCTGACCTCCACCTCCGTCCCGCTGCTTTGCCTCAGTGTTTTGTGCCACAACATTCACCTTATCTGCACACCGTTTTGAGTGGAGTGACTATGAAAAGTGAACATTCACACATTCCGTCCCACGTTCAACATCATTTCCCACACTGTGCTTCTGGACAGCCCGCATCTCCGCAGCCTCCCTGCAACACAGGTGGCCCCGGCTCTGATCATACGTCGAGCTTTCCGCAGACTAACACGCATTCTCAAACTTTGAACTTTTTCTCACCTGTCGCCCCCGCGCCGGCTCCAGTCGAGCTTCCGCTACCGTTCTCGGCACATCTCGGTGCCTCATCTGCTTCAGTCTTGCGCGAAGTGTCAAACCGAACACACCCGCAACGTGTTGAGCTTCCGCAACTGCAATCGACACATTACGGTGTCTCACCCGCGTTGGTTCTCCGCGTCGCGACGGATCCCACTCAACCACAATGTGTCACCTTCACGCTGCCACCCAAACAGCCGTTGTTGTCACATCCCCCGGAGGCACACTCTCCTGGAATACTACAGCAACAGCAGCTTGATTCAGGCAGTGCCCTGACGAACTCAACTCAACCTGTTCTTCCGAACAGTCTACGAAGCTTACCAACACTGCCGCCATTTAATCCTGACAGAGCAACAACCTGGTTCAAAATTGTGGACAAAGTGTTCGACCATTACAAACTCGATGAGTCAACCAGGTTTCTGTGCCTCATCACCCACCTGCACGACGAGGAGGACTTGATTGCTGACCTGGTCAACACCCCAGACTCATCTACCCAGTACACTCTAACCAAAAAGACAGTTTTACGTCGGCTTGCATGCTCAACTGAGGCAGCAAAATAGCACAAGCTCCATGTCGAGCAACTAGGCAACGACAAACCTTCCCAGCTCTGGAGACGACTACGTGACCGGGTCAAACCCTTCTTGAAGACTGGGACTACCTGTGCTCTTTTCCAATCATTTGGAACCTTCCGTTCCTCTAGAGACTTGCGGTACACGGCTGTTAGAAGGGGGGCAAGTTCTTTTGCGTACTCTGTGTAGAATCGAATTGGTATCCCGTCAGGTCCAGTGGACTTTCCTCTGTTGAGTGATTCCAGTTGCTTTTCTATTCCTTGGACACGTATTTCGATGTCAGCCATTTTTTCGTTTGTGCGAGGATTTAGAGAAGGAACTGCAGTGCGGTCTTCCTCTGTGAAACAGCTTTGGAAAAAGATGTTGAGTATTTCAGCTTTACGCGTGTCATCCTCTCTTTCAATGCCATCGTCATCCCGGAGTGTCTGGATACGCTGTTTCGAGCCACTTACTGATTTAACGTAAGACCAGAACTTCCTAGGATTTTCTGTCAAGTCGGTACATAGAATTTTACTTTCGAATTCACTGAACGCTTCACGCATAGCCCTCCTTACGCTAACTTTGACATCGTTTAGCTTCTGTTTGTCTGAGAGGTTTTGGCTGCGTTTAAACTTGGAGTGAAGCTCTCTTTGCTTTCGCAGTAGATTCCTAACTTTGTTGTTGTACCACAGTGGGTTTTTCCCATCCCTCACAGTTTTACTCGGCACGTACCTGTCTAAAACGCATTTTACGATTGCCTTGAACTTTTACCATAAACACTCAACATTGTCAGTGTCGGAACAGAAATTTTCGTTTTGATCTGTTAGGTAGTCTGAAATCTGCCTTCTATTACTCTTGCTAAACAGATAAACCTTCCTCCCTTTATTTATATTCCTATTAACTTCCATATTCAGGGATGCTGTAACGGCCTTATGATCACTGATTCCCTGTTCTGCACATACAGAGTCGAAAAGTTCAGGTCTGTTTGTTATCAGTAGGTCCAAGATGTTATCTCCACGAGTCGGTTCTCTGTTTAATTGCTCGAGGTAATTTTCGGATAGTGCACTCAGTATAATGTCACTCGATGCTCTGTCCCTACCACCCGTCCTAAACATCTGAGTGTCCCAGTCTATATCTGGTAAATTGAAATCTCCACCTAAGACTATAATATGCTGAGAAAATTTATGTGAAATGTATTCCAAATTTTCTCTCAGTTGTTCTGCCACTAATGCTGCTGAGTCGGGAGGTCGGTTAAAGGAGCCAATTATTAACCTAGCTTGGTTGTTGAGTGTAACCTCCACCCATAATAATTCACAGGAACTATCCACTTCTACTTCACTACGGGATAAACTACTACTAACAGCGACGAACACTCCACCACCGGTTGGATGCAATCTATCCTTTCTAAACACCGCCTGTACCTTTGTAAAAATTTCGGCAGAATTTATCTCTGGCTTCAGCCAGCTTTCTGTACCTATAATGATTTCAGCTTCGGTGCTTTCTATCAGCGCTTGAAGTTCCAGTACTTTACCAATGCAGCTTCGACAGTTTACAATTACAATACCGATTGCTGCTTGGTCCCCGCATGTCCTGACTTTGCCCCGCACCCGTTGAGGCTGTTGCCCTTTCTGTACTTGCCCAAGGCCATCTAACCTAAAAAACCGCCCAGCCCGCGCCACACAACCCCTGCTACCCGTGTAGCCGCTTGTTGCGTGTAGTGGACTCCTGACCTATCCAGCGGAATCCGAAACCCCACCACCCTATGGCGCAAGTCGAGGAATCTCGTGGACAGCACCTCAAACTATGCAACTGCGGCTCCTGCACGCCACTGTGCAACTGCCACTGACAACACAAACAGTGCACTCATGCCAAGCATTTCGTCCGCCACCGTGCTGCCACAGGCTGTGCCCTAGGACAATGGACTCACTAACGGCTCACAAGCTCTACCGAGCTCGCCTGACCACGGTGCCACTGCTTCGGGCCGGCGGCCATCTTGTCACGTTGACTCCTGGGACACTTTGCCGCCTTGGCTCCCGTCGGATCTGCCGAGTGGCTCCAAACACCACGACCACGCCTTGCCTGCCACACACTGTAAACAAACCGCCGCCGGCTACATTTCTGTCGTCACCAACGGCATGGTTCACAAGCTTCGCCTCACGGCAGGTCCCCTGATCCCCAGCAAACCACGCCGACTCTGTCTCGAGTGCCTCTCCGACGTTAAAAATCAGATTTCTGAACTACTAAGCTCTGGCGTCATTGAACCCTCTGCCAGTAGCTGGTCTACGCCAATACATATGACACCCAAGAAAGACGGGTCCTGGCACATGTGCGGAGACTACCGTCGACTAAATGCATGAACAATTATGGACACCTACCCCATACCCAACATTGCTGACTTTACCAGTTCCCTCACAAGGTGCGACCACATTCTCTATCATTGATTGCAAACGGGCCTACCACCAGATCCCCATGGCACCTGAAGACATTGAGAAGACAGCAAGCACCACGCCAATCGGGTTATTTCAGTTTCGATTCATGCCTTTCGGTGTGAATAACGCAACCCAGATCTGGCAATGCTTCATCAACAAAGTGCTATTCGACCTAAAATTCTTCTTTGCATATCTTGATGACATTCTTGTGTTCAGCTCCTCCGTATGAACACTCTCGCGGCAATAGGCATCGAGACCAACCAGGACAAATTGGAGCTATATCAACCTGCTGTCACTTTTCTTGGTTTTCGGGTCTCTGCCGACGGCATTTCACCGCCACCTGAGAAAGTACAAACAATACTAAACCAACGCAGACCTTCGTCATTCAAAGAGCTCTGGCGCTTTCTGGGGATGGTTAATTATTATCGCCGACATCTACCTCGGGCTGCGGAGATTCAGGCTCCACTGTTGGACGCCTTGGCAGGCACCAACACTTCTGGATCTCGGCCCGTTCCATGGACCGCTGCTGTGACTGACTCTTTCACTTCCCTCAAAAATCTTCTTGCCGAGGCCTGCACCATCGCGCATCCTCATCCCAATGCGCAGCTTTTCGTAACCACAGATGTGAGCGATACTGCCATCAGCACTGTCCTTAGCCAGACAATCGACGGCCAAACTTCGCCTCTGCAGTTCTTCTCGTTCAAGCTCACCAATGCACAATGGAAATATTCTGCATTTGACAGGGAGTTGCTCGCGGTCTACGAAGCGATCAAGCATTTTAAGACTGACGCTGACGGACGCCCTTTCTAAGTTTTAACAGACCGCAAACCCCTGGCTGCGGCCATTACAAACCTGCCTGCTGACCCATCTTCTCGCCGCTTCAGATACATGGACTTCATATCTCAGTTCACCACCAATGTCAAACACATAAAGGGTGCTGAGAATATAGTTGCTGATTTTCTTTCATGAGTTGATGCCGTCCATTTGCTGTTAGACCTCTCTGAACTGCCTAACCTCCAACCCGCCGCCGAGGAAGCACAAAACCTGATTTCAGAGTCTACTTCTTCACTACACTTCGTCCGCACCACCTTCCCTGGAAATTCTGGTGAGATCTGGTGTGACGACAGTACAGGCACGTTACGCCCCCTCATCCCAACCACGCTCTGTCGAGCTGTCTTCAATGCACTGCATAATTTAGCCCACCCCGGTGTTCGTGCGTCCGCCCACCTTGTAGCAGAGCGCTTTGTGCGGAGAAATGTCAACAAGGACTGCCAGCAATGGGCACACTCCTGCATCGCGTGCCAATGCTGCAAAGTGCACAACCACACTTCAGCCCCCCTCGGCACTTTTTGGATCCCTCCTGGGTGTTTCTAGCATATTCACATTTTCATTGTCGGCCCTCTCTGCCCCCTCTAACGGCTTTCGTTATGTTCTCTCTTCTATCGACCGAACAACTCACTGGATCGAGGCTGTCCCCCTCCCTAATATTACAGCAGAAACTGTTGCTCGAGCTTTCGTTGAGTCATGGGTTCACGTTTCAGATGTCCAGCTATCATCGCGACTGAGCAGGGCAGACAGTTTGAGTTGGCCCTGTTCAACAGGATTTGTAACATTTACGGCATCCGGCACATCCGTGCCACAGCATATCACCCGCAAAGTAATGGGCTAGTCGAGCGCTGGTACCACACTTTCAAGGCGGCTCTTCAATGCCACGACACTCTATGGACGGAGGCCCTTCCCCTTGCGATTTATAAGGAAGACCTCAAAGGCACAGTAGCCGAGTTCGTATATGGCCAGCACATTGTTCTCCCTGGCGAACTTGTGAGCCCTTCCGCTTCTCTCCCTCAGGCTGACTTACCTTCCTTCGTGGAACGCGTCAGACGCCACTTCATCAACCTCCATATCCCTCCGCCTGCCAGCCATTCCCGCGCCAAGGTTCACATCCCGAAATCTCTGGACAATTGCGAGTACGTCATGCTCCGAGATGACACCAACATCAATATTCATTCATCTTTGGACTCTAAGCATTATCTTTGGCTATTCCGCCATGTTCAGTTCAGTTCAGTTCTTTGTGATCCTTGTATGTGTTAAGGTTAATAAATGAACTATTGCTAAATGGGTGTGATTATTGGTGCAACCAACCCAGTAGTCCTCCTCACCATAAACCACTTCCTCTTTTGGGTCTTCTTTTAGAAAACAGTCTCCAGCCTTCGATTGACACGAGTAGCTGACACGTTCTCACATGCTGGCTCTACTTGTTTTTTCCCATGGTTTTTCATTTTATTGTTTCACTATAAGTTCCAGCATGTAGCTTTCCAAAATGCTTCCATCTTCACCCTCTTCTAGTTTGACCAGAAAATAATTTTTTGTGAATATTCATACTAATTTTTTCATTGCAAATAACAATCTGTGTTCGCATGCATCAATTGACTTAGTTTGCTGTGTATCAACAAAATTCTGCTTTTTTCAGATTTATGTCAGTCCTAATTACAAAGATGGCTGTTGCCAATTCTTTCCATTTTGGCTCTGGTCCTATGCTGTTTTCTCTTGTAAAAAGGAAAATAGTATTCTGACTTGTATTGTAACAACAACAACAACGCTGTACTATTATACAAATAATATTTTTTTCTGATTTTTCGATAAATTAGTGTAATCGATGTTCCAATTTCATTTCTTTTTTTTTTTTTGTTTCATGCCATTATGTTAAAGAAACTGTAAACAATTTTCAATGTGAATATTAATGTTTATGTCAAATGTCAAGCAATATTGTAATAGAATTGAAGTGTAGCAAATGTTGAGACTGTTGTAAGATATTTAAAATTGTAACTGTGCATCTGGTCCATACGTAGGCAATGTGTTAGAATATGTAGAATGCAAAACCTCTGGTGAATACCCTGTCTGTAGGGGAGCGGTAAAAGGTGGATGGCAGGCGAGTGCGGGAAAACGCACACGGGTGCTGCATGGCATAACGGGCTCAGCAGTAGTAGTCGGAGTTGGGCGTTGGTCTGAGCAACACGTTCTGGATCGAGGAGGCTCTCCTGGAACACGTAGTTTCATTGAGCCTCGGATATGCCATTCCGACGCCTATACAGCATGGCAAAATTCCATAGGCACTAAATGGAAAAGTATTGCGACGCTATGAAGAAGTAAAGTGCCGATACATCAAGAACCATTGCTGTGGTTGTGTGTGTGCTCCGTGCCTCGCCATCTCGCCGCCCGCCAACCGCCGCATCGATACGAACAGGTTGAAACTTTTAGTACTGTATTCGTGTGGACCAGTGTTACTTTTGTTCCATACTGTTCAATAACAACTTAAATTTTACCAGAACTGTCCAATCATTTAATTATCCTCACAACTAACCTAGCCAGGGTCCTTTCCAAATGTTGTGCAATCTGAGTGTCCCGAAATGAAGAATTAAAGTTTATGTTAATAATAATTACCTGCAGACCTAGCTATGTTAGAATGATGTTTAAAGAACTTTGTTGTTAATGAACTAATAGACGAATAACAAAGGTCTGACAAAGTTGGAAGATAATTTTGAAATTGGTTTATTAATGGAGTTTAATTATTTCGAGACAGATATAATGGTATTTAAATGAGCAGGAAATAAAATGAAAAGAGTAGTAACTAATATATTGGAAATCTTGAGCACATGACGATTTCAGTAATCAAATTTTTTAATACAGTGATCATAACAGTTTCAGCCCCCCCCCCCCCCCCCTCTTTTTTATTCATTTGAATTCTGAAGTGTTCTAGTCTGATTTGATCAGCAAAGTTAAAGTCAATATAAAAAACCAATATTTATCAGTGTTTTACCTTTATCAAAATTGACATTGTGTGTGTGATTCGAAAGTGCTATTTCTAGGGTAACCTATGCCCGATTTTAATCAGATCAATAGACAGTATGAAGTTTTGTAGTAAAAATTATAGTGTAGTGTTATGTATTTATGGTTTATCCCTATCAGTACAGAAAGTGAAATTATCAGTTCAATAGATTTTCTGGTTCTAAAATTTACCATGTTATGCTGTGTTACTACGCGTTGTTTTGCTTGAACGTACATCAACTTGTACAGGGAAGAAACTCAGTTAATGCCTAATTAGGCTGGCGACCGTATTATTAACAAATTGGTAGCATCTTCTGTGTTGTTTCTTGTCTGTCCTGACGTGTAGTTGCATTTCGGACTTGCTTGACGTATCATTGTTATTACAGAGTGGGTGTAAGTCTGATTTGCCTCCATTCAGGTACACGCGATCAATTTTTATACAAAAATCCTTTCTCATAAGGTGAAGCCCGTCAGCTTACCATAGTACAGGCTTTAATGAGTATCGTGTGCACAAAGCGCAGTGTTACAGTATTTCTTCATTCATCACAGCTACTGTCTTTGTCTTTTTCTTTTCTTCTCTCTTCATTACATACTCTGCTTGTCTAATAGCTGATTACAGTGACTGAACTTCCCTCCATTGCTACCATTCTGTTGCCCATTTTCTGTCTCTTCCTTGTTTCTTTCCTTTCTTTTCCCCATCATACTTAATGTTTTCTAAAATGTTGAAATTCACTGAATCATAATGCCGCATATTTATACATGGGTTGCCATAAAGGTCAAGTTCCATACAATCTGCCTCTCACATCACATTGCTGCATCACCCATGTCTGTGTTGACCATCAAGTTCTGCATAATCACGGTTGCCACAAGTTTCCCCAAGTGAAATTCCCTGATATTTCCCTGATTTCCAGACAAGTTTTAGCACTTTTCCCTGACAAATTTTGAGATCTCAAGGATAAGTAAAGACATAAGTTGACAAAAAATTTAAGGACTTCTGTTTTTCTATGCGTTTGAGCAAAAACGTTAAGTACTATCATCAGCAAATGTATTTAACTGTTTTTACATGGAGAAAGCAAGCCTCATGGTATGTGTGTTTCATTTAGACCACTAATGTTATTTTCTTTCAATAAAGCTAAACACATTTGATGGCAAAAATATGCATTTTGTTGGAGTTGCAAGGCAGATTTAAAATACTTTCACTGCTTTCAGAAATAAACTCAGAAAAAGTAGACATCTTGAAAGAGATGTATAAGGTGGGGAAGAGCTGTGTAAACCGACACTGTAGGTGACCACCAATAAAATGTTGCTCCTACTATATTCATTATTGTCCGTTATTACCCAATGTGTTATCTCTATTATTCTACAGGTATTGTGTGATTTTTCTTTCAAGCAATACACAAGTACATAGCGTACAAACTGCCAGTGACTGTCACGATTTTCTTCTTCTTATCATCCATACTTTTTAATATACAAACTACTTTTGAAGTGCCAATATGTACTAAAGTAAATAAAATATCTATAAAATGCTGCACTGTACAATATACTTGTGATGATATAATTTCAATTCCTGAAATCCGTCGCCCATGGCCTCTGGCCTGCCAAGGAGCACCACAGTCATGGGTTCATGGACAAACCACGAAAATCTGCTACATCACGCCACACACAGACAGACCCGGTCCGCGGACCCATCAGTGAGACTAGATCCAACAGGCAAAGCCTGCACATTAGTCAGAAGCTATGAGCTTGAGATCGACAGGCCCCATTCATTAGAGATACCCACAGAAATGGCCTGCAGTTTTGCCCCATCATGGAAGTCCACTCATGTCCACACATGTCACAGACACCATGTTGATAAAATGAGACCACAGTGATCACCCATGCAACTGATAACTTGTGCAAATACTCATGAGAATCAATACTACGGAAGGTAGGTAGCACTTCACCATAAAGATCATTGCTGAGCCACAGACAGGCATATAGAAAAGACAATCACACTGTCACAACTAAATTTTTGGCCATAGCATTTGTCAGAAAATTAGAGCGCACACACATTCACACAACCACTCAGACACAACTCACGCACGCGTGACCGTTGTCAACAATCTTTGAGAATCAGATCCAAACAAACCATTTCTCATTGGCAGCTGCTGGGCTAGCAGCAGGTAGCAGTGGCAGCACTGACAGCAAGCTGAGGGGAGGGGTGGGAAGGGGAGAAGCAGTAAGAATGAGAGAGTAGGGAAGAAGCGCACGTACTCAGCTGTGCCCAGCCAGTGACAAAGCATGACATCTCAGTAAATGAACAATTTTTCTAGTGCTTTTTTTTTTTTTAATTTTCCTGGTACTTTTGAAATTCCCTGATTTTCAGAATTGTGACAACCCTAATAATATTCCTCTCGTGCCACATTGTTCATTGTGACATCACTTCTATCAGTGCAGCTGCTGCTTACTTTACCTCACAGGATTACTTCCGATGATTCCTTAAAACTTCTTAAACCATTTTCTCAACAATATCTATAGTTCCTGTTTCATTGCTGGTTTCCTGATTGGACATAAATTTTGGTAGTCTTCTTGGCAGGTACTGATTTACTGGTCCTGACTATCTATTTGCATTTGTATAGACCACCCCATATGTGCTCCTTCATTTTCTGGATTATGTTGTTCATTGTTTCTTCTCCTGTGGTGTTCTTCCTCCATTGTTCTGTTGCTTACTCCATTGTTTTGTCTTCCAGTCACCTCTGTTGAGTCTTCCACACACATTGTTTCTTGTTGAAACATTTGTGTGTGGTTCAGGTTCTCTCTTCTTATTGAAGTTAGTTTCCACCCATTCCACTCTCCGTATATAATTATCAAAGTTACTTCATGTCATCCTCAAACTAATCTTTGTACTGCTTTTGGCAATGCCCTTCACAGTTCCAAAACCTTCAGCTCACCATTTGAAAACGTGTGTGTGGGGAAGTTCGTTTATCATTCTGTGGCAGTAGGCTGAATAGCTGCCCTGGTAAATTTGGGATCTACAGTAGTTCTCTCACAGCATTTGCAGATCCACATGGGACCAAAACTTCTTGAAAAATTCTCTAAAGGTTTGACACGGATTTTGAGCTTCATATGCTCATTGATGCAAGCTGCTTCTATTTTCTTGTCCTGACATCAATGTGGGTATGTTCCTTTGTAGTCCACATATGAATTCCATAGCGTTTACTGATCTCTTTCAAACTGCAGATTAGTAAATTCTTTCACTCTATATTCACAGTTAAATCTTTTCAGATATTTTAGCTTGCACCTGATCTGGAACACACATTTCTTCTTTTACCCTCTCCCTATCCATCTCCTCCCTTTCCCTGCCCCTTCCTCCTTCTGCTCTCAACCAACTGGTGTCTTCCTGCACTAGCTTCTTATGCATCTCTTCCTTCCCCTTCCTCTGTATGCCCATTCCTGGCCCCCATCTGCCCCTTCTCTCTGTCCATCCCATCTTCCGTCCATCTCAACCATCCCCCACCCGTGACCATCAGAACATGTTAGCCCCCATGAAACAGGTCAATAAAGCAGGCAGATACTTCTCCCACAATATGCATGGCAGTTTACTCGTGAGGATTTTGAGCACCGTTATTTACCTCTGACATGTAGGTTGCCCCATAAAGGAGCCAATAAGGCAAGTCAGTATTACTGCGAAACAACACACCTGTCATGCAGGGAAGACTACATATCGGGGGACTAGAAAAACAACTTCTCACTTCTGACATGTAGGCTGCCCAGTGGAGCAGGTTGATAAGGTGGGCTGATATTATTTCCACACAATACGCAGGACGGCCTACATGGCAGGGGCTCAAAAAACATGATTTCCCCGTATCTCCACTTTTGATGGAGCTAGGAGGTTATAAATCCCACAGTGCAGTGGAGTTCCAGGTGTTTGAGAGGAGATCCTGTATGTACAGACATAAGTCTACTTTATTATATATCAGCCTTTCTCATATGGTTTAACCCACATACTTGTTCGACATATGTACTGCACACATTTCTTCCTCCCCAGTCTTGGACCATCCCCCCACTCTGCCCATCACCTCATCCCTCACAGTCCATCTCCTCCTCATACTCTCTCTGACCAATCTCCTCCTCACCCCTATTTCCTCCTCCCCTCCTTCTGTCTCTCTCTTCTTTCCCTTATGTCTGGCCATCTCTTGCTGCCCCCCCCCCCCCCCCCCCCGACCATTTCCAACCTCTCCATCTCTGCCTCCCCCTCCCCCTTCCCTCTCGGTCCACATCCTCCTGTTTCTCTCTCCCTATCCATCTCCTCCTACCTCCTTTCACCACGTCAACTTCTTCCCGCCTCGTGCTATGCATCTCCTTCTTCCCCTCTTCCCGTATCCCTGCCCCCTCTCTGTGTCCATTCCCTCCTCTATATACCTCTGGCTTCCCCAACAATAACCGTCTGCATGTATAGCCCTGAAAAATGGTTCAATAAAGAAGGCTGGTACTATTGCCACAAAACACCTGTCGTGCCAGGAAGCCTATACATTCTTTTGCTTCTGATGTACAGGCTGCCCTGCTAAGCAGGTCAATAAGGCAGGCCCATACTACTCCAGCACAACACACCTATTACACTGGGCAGCCTACCTGTCAGGGGCTGGAAAACAGTTTCTTGCCCCTGACATGTAGGCCAGATTGCAAAGCAGGCCGATACTATTCCCACACAACATGTCTGTCATGCAGGACAGCCAACATAGCAGGGGCTTAAAACATGCATTCTATATCACTGTACAGCTAGTGTTATAAACCTCCCTAAATTGGTCCTCTCAGGGCAAGTGGTTTGTGTGTCAGATTTGGCCCACTTCAGTCCAGGGGCCTTATACATAGATATACATATGCTCAGCTTTATTCATAGATATATACAGTGTATCCTTCTCTTTAGATTTTCCGTACGGTTAAAAAGAGAGAGAGAGAGATTTCAGTTTATTGTAGACAAATCATGAAAGACAGAAATATATTGTGCATGTCACTGAATAGAGGAATGCTCAAAGCTTTATGTTTGCATAGAACACCATACACTCAACATGAGGATCATGTATTGCTCAAGAAACAATGAAATGGTGTCTATTGCATTCCACACACGAATCAACAGTTCTCTGTTCACTGAATTGACAGCTTCATAAATTTGATTTCTCAGCTCTTGCAGACTAGCTGCTATAGGTGGGACAAAGACTATGTGTTTTATGTAGGCTAACCCTACCCCCAAGAAAAAATCACAAGTCTGGTGTTCTAGTAGGCCAAAAGTAATCGAGATTTTGTTGTACACTCTTACAATAAGATGATGTGGGACAGTGGTGTTAAGCTAACACACACCTCAGTTGCCATCATGCAGAAAAATGAAATCATTGGACTCTTTGTGAAGTAAAGGAAACAACCAATTTTGCAGCATTTCCAGATATGACATTGCTGTTAGTTTCCTCTGCAAAAAAAGAAACCTCCATAAACTTTGTGGACAGAAGTGGAACAGAACACATTTAGTTTTGGTGAGTCTCTTTCTCGTTCAGTGATGATGCCAGGATTTTGTGACACTCAGATTCTTAAATTGTGGCAGTTTATTTAACCTGATACATGAAATGTCAATTCAGCCAGAAAGATGGGTCACTCAGAAAGTGTCATCCGCCACATCCTGGAGAACTGAAATACAAAACTCTTACCTTCTGTTATGATCGCAGGGACATAATTGCTGCAGCAACTGCAGTTTGTAAGGCTCATATGCAGGCATTTTTTTCAGAACACATGACACCATTGTTTGAGAAAAGCTGAAGTTCCAGGCCTGCCCGTCTTGTGGACTTCCAAGGGCTCTAAGTAAATGCATCCTGAATACACCCAATACTTTCATCATATGTGTGTGGCCAACCAGTGCTCTCCCCTTCGCATATGCAAGAATTTTGTATGGCGGTCATAAGTCTGCTTGTGCAGAGGTGGTCTCTTGCTGAATCGAAGATGGAATCCACAATGTGTTTGAACAATGGATTGACGTCATGCAAATTCCAATACACAAAATGATCCCTCTTGTGATGTAGTCGCAATGTTGCTACTAACAAACAACAAGCTGTGTCAAAACTTTGAAGTTTGCTCAATCCAGTGTGATGTGATTCTGTCTTTTATGGTTTGTCTGTAATAAACTATTGAAATCTTAAAAAAAAATCACCTGCTATATTGAATAGACCTCCTCGTCTCCCTCTCTGTGTCCACCTCATTCTCCCACCTCTATCTCCTCCTCCCCACTCTCTCTATATCTTTACCTCCTCCTCCCCTTGTCTTTTTCCATTTCCTCCACCGCACTCTCTGTTCATGTCTTCCTCCCCCCCTCCCTCTGAGCATATCATTCTCCTCCCTCTTTCCAACTCCCCTCCCCCTCTTCCTTTTCCACCTGCCCACTACTGCCTATACCTTCCACCTGCCTCATGTATTCACCCCTCTGCCCATTTCCTCTTCCCCTAGCTCTGTCCATCTCCTCCTCTATCCAACATGATCTGTCCCCAGTCGTGCTCACTGGCACATGTAGCCCATGCAATACAGTTCAATGAAGCAGGCCGACAGTACTCCCACAACACACCTGTCATGCAATGCAAGGTGCACATCAGGAGCTTGAAAATCATTTATTTGCCCGACTTACAGGCCACCATGAAAAGTAGATCGATAAAGCAGAACAATAATACGAGGGCTATCCACAAAGTACATTACGTTTTGGAATTAAAAATAAATAAAGCATTGTAAATTTTTTTTATTATATACAGATGAAAGCCACACTTAAATACTACTTTTCTACATAGTTGCCATTTAAATTAAGGCACTTATCGTAGCGATGGACGAACTTGGAAATTCCTTCATCGTAAAATTCAGCCGCCTGCGCCTTCAACCACATGGTTACCTCTTCTTGAAGCTATGCGTCATCATCAAAACGCTGCATAGCCAATCACTTCTTCATTGTTGGGAATAAGTGGAAGTCGCTCGGTGCCAGGTCGGCAGATGTACGGCAGATGAGGAAACAACTCCCACTTAAAAGATTCGAGAACTTCACGAGTGGCATTTGCCATGTGGGCCCGGGCGTTGTTGTGAATCAGCTAGATCTTTGAGCCCAACTTTCCCCTGCGCTTGTTTTGTATTGCTCTTCTGAGGTTGTGCAGAGTTTGGCAATACCTTTGAGAGTTTATTGTAGTGCCTCTTTCCAGGAAATCCACAAAAATCACACCTTTTCTGTCCCGAAAGATAGTCGCCATCACCTTCCTTGCCGACATTGTCTGCATGCATTTCTTGGCTTTTTGGGGGGAATTTGGGTACCCCCACTGCATTGACTGCAATTTTGTCTCGCAGTTCACATGCTTAATCCATGTTTCGTCACCAGTAACGATGCGATCAAGTAATGAATCACCATCTTCCTCGTAAGCATCCAAAAACATTAACGCTGCAGCCATTCGCTGATTTTTGTGAATCTCTGTCAAGATTTTTGGTATCCATCTTGCACAAAACTTGTGGTAAGCAAGCTTTTCGGTAATGATTTCGTGCAACAAACTTCGTGAAATTAGTGGAAAACTCATAGAGAGTTACGTTATTGTGAAATTACGGTTTTCACGGACCGCAGCATCAACTTTTTCGACAAGTTCGGCAGTCACTATGCTGGGTCTTCCACTTCGCTCTTCGGCGTGAACGTTAGTTTGGCCATTTTTAAATTTTATGACCCATTGACGCACTCCACCTTCAGTGATTATGTTGTCCCCATACACTTCACAAAGCTGCCGATAGATTTCTATCGGTGTACAGTTTTTTGCAGTCAGAAACCTTATTACAGCACGCACTTCACACTTCGCGGCATTTTCAATTAACGCTGACATTTCAAACTGTCACAGTAACTCAACGGAGTACTGCACGAACCTCTCACTAGCACGGCAGGATGCCGACTGAGCGGCGGAATGCCATGACACCAAGATGGCTGTGCTAGCCCCGCCCCTAATGGACACAAACGAAAACATAATGTACTTTGTGGATAGCCCTCGTACTCCAAACAAAACCTGCCTGTCATTCAGAACAGCGTACATGTTGGGGCCCGGGAAACGTTTCTTGTCCCTAAAATGTAGGCTGCCCTGGAAAGCACATTGATGTGACAGGTCCACACAACATGTTGGTTGTGCAAAGCAGCCTGTATATTAGAGGCTTTGGGGGGGGGGGGGGGGGAGTTTCTGCCCATATCTCAGGTTCCATCAGAGCTAGGAGGTTAAAAACCCCACCCTGATGATACTCCTGGGGCCTGCTGTTTCTGTGCTAAATTTGATTGAAATCAGACCAGGGGTTTGGGAGGAGATCCCAGACACACACACTTATATATATATAACAGGTATGGTTACAGACTAACATTCCCCATGGCTTTACCCACGTGTGCATTTGAGACATATATTGCATACATCTCCCCCTCCCTGCTGTGTTTACCTGTTTCCCCCCAGCTCTGTCCACTTCATTCTCCCACCTCTATATGTCCATCCCTTCCTCCCCCTCTCTTTGTCTATCTCCTCTTTCCCCTCCCTCTGTCCACATCTACCTCACCCTCTTCCTTTTCCCCAACCCACTACCACTCTCACCTTCTACCCCCCTCCTGCTCCTCCCACTCACTCTGTCCATCTCCTCATTTCTCTCTCTGTATAACTCCCCCTCCCCCTCTCTGTACATCTCCTTCTCCCCTTCAGCCTGTCTATTCCCTTATCACCCTCCTCTCTGTCCATCATTTTCTCTATCCATGTCAGCCTTCCCCCAGAAGGCTGCTGCAAAATAGGTTGATAAAGCAGATCAATACTACTCTTGTAACACGTCTACTTTGCAGGGCAGACTACATGTAAAGTGCTTGAAAACAGTTTTTTGTCCCTCATGTGTAGGCTGCCATGCACAGCAGGTCGATAATGTAGGTAGATTCTACTCCAACATAAAAAAAACACTTTTGTAGTGCAGCCGACATGTTGAGGGCTGGAAAACCATTTCTGGCCTGAGATGTCTAGGCTGGGGGAAAAGAAGCAGAAGAAGAAGAAGAAGAAGAAGGTTTTTGACCGTACCTCTGCTCCTGGTGGAGCTACGAGATTATAATCCCCACAGTGCTAATGACGCCAAATTTGGTTGAAATCAATCAATAGGTTTTGGAGGAAAAACACACACACACACATACACACACACACACAGCATGTGTGCTATGCCCAGTTCAGTTGAATACAATCTGTGTTGTAAAATGGAAGGATGAGAAAGCTGATAAATGAGAGCTGAACTCTGAGTTGGAAATGGTAGTACGTTAGAGTTTGAAGTTCTTAGTACAGGGAGTGTAGTGAAAATGTGCAGCAGTAATCTGAAGTGTAGCTGAATTGAGCATTAAACAAAATGTATGTCAGTGCTGTGCAACATGAAATTCACTTGGAAACTCTCACATACTTTAAACTGTCAAAAGGTTGGCACATAATGGTGGTGCTGTACAATAGTTTGATGAAACCTACCTGGCACCTTCAGTTATTTATTGTACACAAGGATGGTGGATGGTTAAAGAAAATCAGATTACAGAAATGAGAACTGGATACTGGGTAAATGTGTTTTCCTTGTGAAGATCTGCAGGCAAGAAACAACAAAATATTCAGAAAAGCTTTAATGGCAGACAATGCATACATGAAATTCAGGAAGCTCCACAGCTGATGGACACTGCTGCATGAAGTATGAGCAGGAGAAGTGTGAAGAAACTGTTAATATCAAACATTAATACTCTTGTTATAAAAGTAAGTAATGTGCTGTGTCTGTCAGATAAACTGTGTACGTGGTCATTTACTATATTATGTGAATGTTCGAAGTAACAACTTAATCAGAATGATCAGAGAATTGTGAAAGTACAGTTTGAGGTTTTAAATGATGTGAATTTGGTAATAAAAGTGTATGTCCTCAAACATATAGGGTGACAATTATTGAACTATATGAAATAAAATCATCATAACTTCTGAACAGTTTGCATTAGTATGTTCAAACTGCATGGTTGCCTGCAGGGCATGATGGGATCTAGTATGTACTTGTATGGTTTGGTTTAGTGACAAAGCCCACTTTCATTTGGATGGGTCCATCAATAAGCGAAATTGGCACATTTGGGCGACTGAGAATCTGTATTTAGCAATTGAGAAGTCTCTTCACCCTCCAGTGGGTGACTGTGTGGTGTGCAATGTGCAGTCGTGAAATAACCGGAGTGACTTTCCTTGATGGCACGGTGACTACCGAATGGTACATGAAGGTTTTGGAAGATCATTTCATCCCCATTATCCAAAGTGGCAAAATGTGGTTCATGCAAGACGGAGCTCAACAGGCAGGAGAGTGTTTGATGTCCTGGAGGAGCACTTTAGGGACTGCATTCTGTTTCTGGGGTACCCAGGGGCCACTGGCATGGGTCTCAATTAGCCGCCATATTCTCCAGATCTGAACACACATGACTCCTTTTCATGGGGCTATATTAAAGACAAGGTGTACAGCAATAACCCCAAAACTGTTGCTGAGCTGAAAACAACCATGCAGGAGGTCATCAACAGCAATGATGTTCCGACACTTCAGCACGTCATGCAGAATTTCACAATTTGCGCCACATCACTGCCAGTGATGGCAGGCTTATAACCTAAATCTTAATATCTGGACTGGTGTTTGCGTGTTGAATAAAGTGTGCGCACACTGTAGTTTCAAACTAATTAACCTTTTTTTTGTGTGTGTGAGTGGGGGGGGTGGGGGGGGGGGGGGTGGAGGGAGTTGCGTTCAATAACTGTTACCCTCTATATAGCCAATCAGGCATGTGATCTTTGTCATTTTAATATTGTTTCTTCTTCAAAATCACAGAGCAAATCCCACGTAGCAGTTTCCTGGAATCATTTAAAATCTTATTTTGTACTAAATTTGTGGTTGGACTACTTTCAAGAGCAAGAGGTTAGTGACTTTAGTTTTTGAGACAATTTTTTGTAAAGTGGTTGCTAATGGGTGCCATTTGCAGTTAACTTTCAAGAGCAAGAGGTTAGTGACTTTAGTTTTTGAGACAATTTTTTGTAAAGTGGTTGCTAATGGGTGCCATTTGCAGTTAACAATGGCATTCAGCTAGTACGACAAGAGGAGCAGAACAAACAGCAAATCACTGGAGTAACTGGTGTTGTGAGCAAAGTAAGAAGACACATTGTTGATCACAATTTGAAAACAATAATGAAAACATTATGGATGAAAAGCAAACTGTCATGGTACAGTCACAAACTATGCTGTTGATGTTGCTAGTGGAAGTTACTATTAATGTATTAGAAACCACAAGCTGACTGTAAGCTAACAGAAATGTTGGGTAGTTTGTTAACTATCAGAGAGACATGACAGTGGGAGGTGTTATAAGTGCCAGCAAAAAAATGATCCTGTCACAGCACAAAAAATGTGAATATTATCCTCTTTAAAATAATCTGAGAGAAAAGTGGGGAACCAGTTGCCTCAGTTGTCATTCTACCTTCCATTCCTAACACAACATTCTACATCCTTTTACCCACTCTCGGTACTGAAGCCCTCAAAATCAGCATCCTCCTCTCACTGTTACTGTCTATATATGTCTCTTTCTGACACTCTTCTGTTTCTCCTATTGGCATTTTCTTCTGTCTGTCTCTCCCAATGTCACCAGTACAGATTTAGAAATAGCTGCTAATCAAATTTTCACTGACATTAATAAGTGGTTTAAAGCTAATTCTTTGTCATTATACTTTGAGAAGACCCACTACATGCAGTTCAGAACTTGTAAGAGATTTCCTTCCAGCATGAGTATAACGTATGAAGATATGCAGATCGAAGAGGTTGACGGTGTTAAATTTCTGGGATTACAACTCAATAATAAATTCAGTTGGGAAGGGCATACCACAGGATTGCTTAAGCACCTAAACAAGTCTGTATATGCCGTGATAATGATGTCAGATATAAGAGATATAAATATAAAAAAACTTCCATACTTTGCTTACTTTCATTCTATTATGTCGTATGGGATCATATTCGGGGGCAACTCATCAAACTGAGCAAAAGTTTTTAAGCTGCAAAAACATGTGATAAGAATCATCTGTGGTGTAAATTTGAGAACATCTTGTAGAAACCTGTTCAAGGAAATTCAAACAATGGAAAATCCAGGATTGAATGTAACAATACCAGAGAAGTAAAGTTGCTACTCACCATATAGCGGAGATGCTGAGTCGCGATAGGCACAACAAAAAGATACACACAATTATAGCTTTTGGCCATTAAGGCCTTTGTCAGCAGTAGGCACACACACACACACACACACACACACACACACACAAACACAACTTGCACACACGTCTGCAGTCTCAGAGAAACTACCAGAGTTTCAGCTCTCTGAGACTGCAGACGTGTGTGCAAGCTGTGTTTTGAATGAATGTATGTGTGTGTGTGTGTGTGTGTGTGTGTGTGTGTGTGTGTTTGTGTCTACTGCTGACAAAGGCCTTAATGGCCGACAGCTATAACTGTGTGAATCTTTTTGTTGTGCCTACCGCGACTCAGCATCTCCGCTATATGGTGAGTGGCAACTTTCCTTCTATGGTATTGTTCAAGGAACCTTGTATTCTAACCACTACTTCTCAGTATATTTATTCCTTAATGAAATTTGTTGCAAGTAATACATCTCTATTTCCAACCAATAGCTCAGTAAACAGTATGAATACTAGGATGAAGAAGAATCTACATAAAGGCCTAAAATCACTTACCTCGGACCAAAAAGGGGTCCAATATTCAGGAACACACATTTTTAATAAATTGCCAGCAACCATTAAAAACTTGATTTCAGATAAAGCACAGTTTAAACAGAGTTTGAAAGACTTTTTGAAAGGCAACTCCTACTACTCCATAGATGAATATCTTAACAGAGACTGTTAAGTCAGCTTAAGTAGAAACATCTGTTAGATTTCAGTTTTGACAATACTTGGTCACAACAGTCAAGATTAGGTATTTTGCATGTGATAAATTTATTAATAGTGCATAACAGTGTTTCATTCTGACAGTGTATTAATTCTGTAAATATTAGCTGTCCCCGTTTACTGCATTGTATTAACTTATTTTTGACTATCTCCTGACAAATGATCAGGGTAGTAAGTATTATATTCAAATGTCTTATGTCATACTTTCTGACATGTTCCACACCCATGAGAATCATCTCGTTTTTTGGGTCTATGGACCAAAAACTGAATATAATCTAATCTAACCATCTTCATCACTTTCTATCACTGTTTCTTACCACTGTCTCCTTTTCTGTCACTTTCAATGTCTCTCTGTCCCACTGCCATTGTCTTTGTCCCATGCTTTTTCTCCACAATTGGCCCTGTCTCTTTCTTTTTCATTTACAGACTGCTGTCTTTGTCTTCAACCAGTATTGTCTCCTCTCCACACGTGTCCTTGGAGATGGTTTGCCTGGGCTTTTGACCCCAAGTCTGGAAAACTTTAACATGTGGTTATAGGGATTTGAGGAAAGTGGGCAAATTTTTTCATGTTGTAGTTAACAGGCCTGGGGAAGCGGGGCGGGGCAGGGCGGGGGGGGGGGGGGGGGGCTGTTGCCTTCAGATCTGCTAAGCCTTCATATGGACTCCACTCATCTCTCTCTTTTTCATTTCCACTATCTCCTCTCTCTTCCCACTGCTACAATCTCCATCCATCTTTCTTTCTCTTTTACTGTCACTGTATCTCACTGACCACCACTAGCTCCTTCTCTTTGGCTCACACTGTTATTGTCTTCATCCATCCCCCTTTCTCTTTCACTGCCACTATCACTCTCTCTCACCATCACTACCTCCCCTGTCATTCTCTCTCTTCCACCATCATTCTCTCTGCTACTCTCTTTCAACACAAGAAAACGTGAATATGTTCTCATGCCAAAATGTTTGGTGAGGAAGGCAGATTGAGGATTGAGGCAGCTAGTTCCCCATTTTTCTGTAAGTCTTTTAAAGTGGGACATATTAAGTCTTTCTTGTACTCAATCAGGAGCATTTTTCAGAGGGTTCCCTTCTTTTCCCTGTTACAGCAGGGTGTACTGGTTGTATAAAAGGAATCCTATATGTCACTAAAGTTTTGACAGTTTAATAATTTTATAAACTTCAATCCATTTACATACTTTGGCATATAAACGACAAATCAAGTATGCATATAAACCGTCTCCCATACAATGCAAGGTCACTTTACACTGCTTTACATATAAATGCACAACATTCTTAAGGTACACTTATAATCCATCAAAAGATGTGGCATTTGATTTGCAAGTAAAAGAAATTTCATGTGGCAAGGTAACTTTTTGTAAGGCACTTATGCCCAGGTGGCACCATCAAATAATTTCCGTTTCAAGACAGCCTATATACATGTGAAGCACCCATTATACACAGACAGTGTGCCATAAGTTTCAGTGGTGAAAAAATGGTGACTATAAACATAGTTTGGTGATCTTAGAACCCTTGCCATGTGCTCGCTACACGAGTTGAAACTACTTACGCATCAGACTGGGTGTTACATGCATAATCACTCTTACTTCGAACTGGATCTCGGTAACAGATAACGATATCGAAAAAGTTCAAAGGTTCTCACAGATTATCATCTTAAAAACATATGTTAAATATTTCGACGTTCTGCTGTGAATAGAAATCAAAGAAGTGGCAATCACCATAGCTATACTTTTAGTACCCAAAAATCACAATTTTTTGGTACTTCTGGTACCCAAAAATCTTGGTTTTTCGTTTTTGTCTTAGGAACCACCCATGAGCAAATAGTGCTATAAGCTGTCTTAAGGCCCATCCTAGACCACATCTAATACAAAAAAACCAACCGACTTGCTCAATTTGCCTGGGCTGGAGGAAATGGTAGTGTTTTAATTTTGACATTAGACTGTAGGATAGCTACAGTATGTATGTTCTTCTGATATATATGCAAATGGTTGCTTGGCCAATGACATTCCAAAACACTTGACCTGAGATATGATGCCCTAACATTAGAATTTTTTGCATGGTTCAAAAATGAACATAGTGGTGTATACCATGCACTGTCTTGTATGGATCAATAAATAGCATAATCCTTTGGTCAGGTACAAAAAGAACATAAAGGTTTCTCGCATGCAGAAATTAGTCAGCCCACTATACAGATATAGTTGAATTGACATATTGCAACCGTACTTCTTTATCTTTGAGGAAGTCGCAAGTCCAAGTTTATTACTACTTTTCAATAAATTCTATCCATTGCAGATTTGATCAAAGACTTTTTCCTCACTCGAAGGCATAATTGTCAATTATTTTGTTTGAGCAGTAGCTGCCAGGTAGCAATGGACTTTAATACTTGTCTTGTAGTAATGGATGGAGAAAGCAAGTAATTTACATAAATTTTGCCTCACTCTTGTCTGCCATGTGTGGAACAATAAACTGTTAGGGTTGATTTACAAATGTCATCAAAACCATGATATTTTTATTGTGCAATGGTCAATTCCCTGTGATACAGTTTGACATGTACTGCACGTCACATATTCACCCGTTGCAGGTGAAAATCTTACTAAATGTTATTTTGAATCAGACAGGGTTCACTTTCTTTATCTGTCACGGGGATAACTATGGAATGTGGAAAGCAACCCTGGTTAAAACTGGTGACTTATTACAACAACCAACACTGCATATGAGAGGAGCATGAATTGATATCATTCCAATAGTAAAATCGTACAGTCCCTTACTTGCATGGTAATCATTCACAAACAAAATTACACAGGGGAAAAGCAGTGTGAGTGACTTCAGAGGGAATGATGTGAAAATTGATATCCCATTCAGAAAAAGGAGAACAATCCTGGATTGGCATAAACATAATCACACACAGCATAGTGACTAAAACAGAGGGCCTTCTCCACCACTACTGAACCACATAGGTCAGAGAGATTGAGCTACAACGTGTCTAAAGCCAATGTCAGAACCTACCCACTAAAAACAATACATTCTGTAACTGTCAGTATATTTGTAGAACATTACGCAAATTTAGGTTCATTCTGTGTAGAATCACTTATGCAACTCAATGAGAAAGCCTGTGCTCACAATATTTTTTTGTTTGTTCACATGTTGAAACGTAGCAGGCTTAGTGGTATATTGGAAAATATTTATTAATCCCACCTTACTACCACTGTAACTGGAAGAATGATTTTCTGTAAACAAAATCTAAATCTGAAAGTCTTTGTATGTTCATCTCTGCAGAAGATGGTGGTTGGGGTGTTGGGTGGTCAATTTGAAGTAAACAGCAGTACACTTTAAGCCGTAAATTTTGAACTCTTATTATGCTATTGGTTTCAATGTTACATTACATTCTCACCACTCTCCTTGATAAAAGTAGACTGGATAAAACCCAATTGTGTGTAGACATTGTAGGAGTTACAATAAGATAACCTGTGTCTAGAGATCTCTGATATAAACTACATGATCAATCCAGGCATCTACCTACAACTGTTCAAACAGTTGTTACTAGATACATGGTGTAATCATGTCATTTATATCACAGACTGTGGATACCGGTTATCTTATTGTGGCGTCTGCAATGACTACATGCAATTGGATTTTATTGAGTCTACCTTTGTCGTGAGTCCTGGTGACAATGTGATGTAACACTGAAACCAGTAACATATTAACGAGTTCAGAATTTACAGCTGTTTACTTTAATCCTGATGATGATGATCGTATGGCATTGTTGGCAGGGAGGCCCCATGCAGGGAAGTTCGGCCCCCATATTGCAAGTTCTTTTTAGTTGACACCACTTCGGCGACTTGCGAGTCAACGATGATGATGAAACGATGATGAAGGACACACAACGCCCAGTCATCACGAGGCAGAGAAAATCCCAAGCCCCGCCGGGAATCGAACCCGGGACCCTGTGTGCAGGAAGCGAGAATGTTACCGCAAGACCACGAGCTGCGGGCACTTTAATCCTGAAACGGTTAGATGTCAGTGCCGTATCACTAGACTGCATAGGTGCCATGCTATTAATTATTCAGGACACGTTGCATCCCAAAAGTGGTCTCACATTTGTAAGATGCTGCATGTGCCTCAGACCCTGATACTTTAGTGCCTTGTTGATTTGGCACTGAATGATAGTCATGCTCTCCCACTCTCGCTACTGCACATTGTAATTATTGAAAACTAATCTTATTAAACTGAGGTGGCTTGGGATGTAGAAGGTTAGTCACAATAAAAAAAAAAAAAAATTTAACTACAATAAAGCATCAAATTTAATCAGTAGGCACACTGTACTCTTAGGATCTGTATCTTACATTAGCAAGTGAAGTTACACTGAAGAGCCAAAGAAACTGGTACACTTGCCTAATATCATGTAGGGCCCCCGTGAGCACTCAGAACTGCCGCAACATGACATGGCACGGATTCGACTAATATCTGAAGTAGCGCTGGAGGGAACTGACAACATGAATCCTGCAGGGCTGTCCACAGAACTGTAAGAGTACGAGGGATGGAGATATCTTCTGAATAGCACATTACAAGGCATTGCAGATATGCTAAATAATGTTTGCGTCTGGGCAGTTTGCGGCCAGCGGAAGTGTTTAAACTCAGAAGAGTGTTCCTGGAGCCACGTTGTAGCAATTCTGCACGTTGTAGCAATTCTGAATGTGTGGGGTGTCACACTGTCCTGCTAGAATTTCCCAAGTCCTTTGGAATGCACAATGGACATGAATGGATGCAGGTGATCAGACAGGATGCTTACGTACGTGCCACCTGTCTGAGTCATATCTAGACGTATCCAATACATGTGCCCTACACCATTACAGAGCCTCCACCAGCTTGAAGAGTCCCCTGCTGACATGCAGGGTCCATGGATTTATGAGGTTGTCTCCATGCCCATACACATACATCCACTCGACACAATTTGAAACAAGACTTGTCCAACCAGGCATTAACAGTCCAATGTCAGTGTTGACAGGTCCAGGTGAGGCATAAAGCTTTGAGTCATGCAGTCATTACGGGTACACGAGTGGGCCTTCGGCTCTAAAAGCCCATATTGGTGATGTTTCATTCAATGGTTCACACGCTGACACTTGTTGATGGCCCAGCATTGAAATCTGCAGCAATTTGCAGAAGGGTTGCACTTCTGTCACACCGAATGGTTCTCTTCAGTCGTCATTGGTTCCGGTCTAGCAGGATTTTTTTCTGGCCGCAGTGATGTCAGAGATTTGATGTTTTACCAGATTTCTGATATTCATGGTACATTCATGAAATGGTTGAGCAGGAAAATCCCCATTTCATTGCTACCTTGGAGATGCTTTCATCGCTCATGCGCTGACTATAACGCCACATTCAAACTCACTTAAATCTTGATATCCTGTCATTGTAGCATCGGTAACTGATCTAACAACGGAACCAGACACTTGTTATCAGATACAGGCATTGCTGACCACAGCGCCATATTCTGCCTGTTTATATATCTCTTTATTTGAATATGCATGCCAATACTAGTTTCTTGGTGCATGACAGTAATTACAGTAGTGTCCGACACTTACTGGTTTAGATGAGGGTACACAAAAGACATCTGTACCTAGTGAATCCCTTCCCTTACATGATACTGACAATCATATTAATTGTTGTCCTTCCATGAATCAGGTACTCTTCGGAGAGAGAAATTAGTCATATTTTAGATATTTACAGAACCCAAGAAAACTACTGCAAGGAGTTAGGAAAGTTATGTGGACTGAGCAAAAAAATATGGAAATACCATGGTAAATGCATCACTGAACATAAATGTAGATGCTAGCCAAGCCTGCAGATTGCACTACTGCATTTGACCATAAACAGCACATGTGCAATTTCCTCAATCTGTTTCAAGTGTCAGTCATGGTCAGTACAGAGTTCTGTGTAACTGCGAATTCTTGATGTCGGTGCTAAGTTAATTCGAACCTGGGCAAATTGTTGGTGCTCGTATGGTGGGTACTTCCATAATCAAGGTAGCCAAAGTGTTTGGTGTTTCTACAGGCACCGCATAGAAAATTTATACCACATACAGGGATAGTGGAGAAACATCTGCTAAGTCACAACACAGATGAAAGTGCGTATTGAATGATGCTCACTGAAAAGCTTGTGAAAAAAAAAAAAAAAACAGGCAACAGTGGTAAAAGTCACTGCAGAACTGAAAGTTGCATTTGCATATCCTGTCTGCACCAAAACAACATGAAGAGAGCTCCAGAAACAGGAAACTGCACGGCAAGCTGGAATTCCAAAACCACTCATGAGTGATGCAAATGCCCGTAACTGGAAAACGTGGTGTCGAAGGCACAAAACCTGATCTTTTTAACAGTGGGAGAACGTCATTTGGTCAGATGAGTTTTGTTTCACACTGTTTCAAACTCCTGGCCAAGTTAATGTCCCAAGAGCAAGACACGGTGGGGGGTTCATCAATGATTTGGGCAGCTGTAATGTGATACTCCATGGACCCCAATGGTTACTCTGCAAGGTCGCATTATTGCCAAGGACAATATGATCATTCTGACTAATCAGGTCCACCACATAGCACAATATTTGTTCCCTAATGATGATGCTGTGTTCCAAGACAGGAAGGCCCCTGTTTACACAACTTGCACCGTCCAAGGCTGGTTTTATGAGGATGAATTGCTGCATCATCCCTGGCCACCACAGTTACCAGATCTCAATATTGTTGAGCCTCTGTGGTCTATGTTGTGCATGATTGCTGTCCACCTCCATAAACCATTACCTGAACATGCCACTTGCAGGAACAATGGTGTAAGATTTCCATGAAAACCATACAGGACCAGTATTTAACCATTCGGGATGACGAAAAGCTATTTTGAATGTCAAAGGGTTTTCTACATCATATTATAAAAATAACATTATTCAGCATTCAGGTCATATCATTTCACTAATTATTTCAGTTAGTATTGTAAATAACAGTGATTGTAATTTGTCCTAAAGTGATTTTTATTTAAATTTTGTGAAATGTGCTTATGTGATAAGTTTCTGAACTCACAGTCCATATGGAAAAGTCCACTAAATTGTGTTAACAATTTTCGCTATGACAGAGGGAAATTGATATTTGCTTATGAAAAACAAGACATCACACAATGAATGAAACTATGGATATTTTGGCTATAACACTAGTGCTCAAAATAAAACCTGGACATCATATCTGCAACACTTGTGCCAACAATCTCTGGAATTAGATTACGCACTATTTAGCAGGGAATTTCAAAGGAAAAGAAACTGGTAGTGACTCAACCTAATACTCCGTTTCCCACATGTCAAATTCCACTCATAGAAGGGCTAGGTGTGCCCGAATCACCAATAGAATACAATGTTCATTCTGAAGAAAAGGAGAAGATCCTTCTTTTGAGCCAGATTATAAGTCATCCTGAAAAAACCAAAATCAGTTGAGTAGTCACATAAGAGATTTGGATCTTTCAAAAAATAAAACTGAACATGTAGTATCACACCTTCAAGATTGGAGCGTCCTACAACAAAATGTAAATATTTCAATTTATTGGATTATGGAGAAAAATTCTTACCCTGTGATTCTTAGGTTGTTGCACTTTTATTAAGGATGAAATTAGATTATACTAAATGTTATTTCATTTGTGAGAGGGACAGAAAGGCTCATGCATCTCACTATAACAAAACTGACTGGCTTTGATGAAATTCACTACATTCAAGTAAAAGGCTATTATGCATGGGCCATTACTAACAAAAATCTCTTGTGGATTCCAGGAAATACTTGTTTTGACAAGCAGATGACATTGTTTCTGAGCTGTTAAACCCTCATTTCCTACCTTCTTTTCAGAAACAAAAGGAGTACTCTGCTGAGAAAACTTATATTACAGTGAGACAGAATGATTAGCCAGTACTTTCCAATGTATCCTCCTTGCCTGCCTGTGACAGTGTCAAAAATGTCCAACCAAAAATTTTATGATGGATGGTTTTCAAGTTTAAGAATTTGAACACACACAACTTTACATAATTATATACAGAAAAATGTGCTGTATGTAAAATTGACATCTGAATCCCCTCAATAAGCAACATAACAAAAACATCTCACATAAATTTTAATGTTTAAACAACTAAAGATGCCTATCCAATTTTGAATGTACCAAGACAATCATAATACAAACAACATTTGTTATATTGTCATGTAGAATAAGGTGTAATTAGGTGAATGACAAACACTAACTTCACTTAACAAAGGTTTATTTAGCACTTGCACATACAAGAGCGTGGAGCGAACTGCCTCTGGCCAGAACATATACAGTATATATACAGTTACAGAACATTCCAGTACAATGATTCTTGACATTTGTGGATACTTCTAAAATGTACTCGAACCAAATATAGAAATTAAAATTTTACAGTTCAGGCAAGTTTTGAACTCACAACCCTCCATACAACAGTCCAGTATCATAACCCCTACACCACAGTGACAGTGCTACTCAGCTTCTGCGGCATTGCTCCCTCCTTAAGAGAGCAGCGTCTCTCAGTGTTATGTCCTCCTAGTCCGGGCACGAGTCATCTGTCCTGCATACTTCGACTCCCGATGACTGATGTTCACTGTGGTGGTGATCTTCTTAGAACTTCCTTTGCCGCTACACTCTTCATCACCTTTTTGCTTGTTGCCTGTTGCTGAAGCTTCAAATTTACCCTGGGTTGCAGGATCCTTATAGGGCTTCATTCAAAGGACATGGACCGTATCTCTGATCTTTCGTCGTCTTGTGTTGGGGTCGAAATCTTCAACTTCATAAGTAACATCAGACAACTGTTTTACAACCTTATAAGGTCCAAAGTAGCGCCTGAGGAGCTTCTCAGAGAGACCAACCTTTGGAAAAGGAGTGAAGATCCACACAAGGTCACCAGGATGGTAGACAACAGGGCGGTGGCTCGCGTCATACCTTCGGCGATCGTTTTCTTGAGCCTGCATCGTGCGGAGTCGAGCTAACTGCCGAGCTTCCTCAGCTCTGGTTAACACCTGGCTGATGTAGTCATTGTCCACGTCATCAGGATGTAACGGAAACACAGTGTCCATCGTCATAGTCGCCTCATGCCCATGCACCAGGAAAAACGGCGTAAATCCTTGGTGTCTTGTTTGGCGGTGTTGTAGGCAAACGTCACGAAAGGTAGCACCTCATCCCAGTTGCTCTGTTCAACATTGATGAACATTGATAGCATGTTGTCCAAGGTCTTATTAAGGCGTTCAGCAAGCCCGTTAGTTTGTGAATGGTAGGCAGTCGTCATGTGATGAGGAGTAATGTTGCACCGACGGTTTATCTCTGTCACAAGATTCTATTGAAAAACTTCCCTTGATCTGTAATTAACGACCTTGGAGCACCGTGATTTAATACGAGGTGCATTCAAGTTCTAAGGCCTCCGATTTTTTTTCTAATTAGCTACTCACCCGAAATCGATGAAACTGGCGTTACTTCTCGACGTAATCACCCTGCAGACGTACAAATTTTTCACAATGCTGACGCCATGATTCCATGGCAGCGCCGAAGGCTTCTTTAGGAGTCTGTTTTGTCCACTGGAAAATCGCTGAGGTAATAGCAGCACGGCTGGTGAATGTGCGGCCACGGAGAGTGTCTTTCATTGTTGGAAAAAGCCAAAAGTCACTAGGAGCCAGGTCAGGTGAGTAGGGAGCATGAGGAATCACTTCAAAGTTGTTATCACGAAGAAACTATTGCGTAACATTAGCTCAATGTGCGGGTGCGTTGTCTTGGTGAAACAGCACACGCGCAGCCCTTCTCGGACGTTTTTGTTGCAGTGCAGGAAGGAATTTGTTCTTCAAAACATTTTCGTAGGATGCACCTGTTACCGTAGTGCCCTTTGGAACGCAATGGGTAAGGATTACGCCCTCGCTGTCCCAGAACATGGACACCATCATTTTTTCAGCACTGGCGGTTACCCGAAATTTTTTTTGTGGCGGTGAATCCGTGTGCTTCCATTGAGCTGACTGGCGCTTTGTTTCTGGATTGAAAAATGGCATCCACGTCTCATCCATTGTCACAACCGACGAAAAGAAAGTCCCATTCATGCTGTCGTTGCGCGTCAACATTGCTTGGCAACATGCCACACGGGCAGCCATGTGGTCGTCTGTCAGCATTCGTGGCACCCACCTAGATGACACTTTTCACATTTTCAGGTCGTCATGCAGGATTGTGGGCACAGAACCCACAGAAATGCCAACTCTGGGGGCGATCTGTTCAACAGTCATTCGGCGATCCCCCAAAACAATTCTCTCCATTTTCTCGATCATGTCGTCAGACTGGCTTGTGCGAGCCCGAGATTGTTTCGGTTTGTTGTCACACGATGTTCTGCCTTCATTAAACTGTCGCACCCACGAACGCACTTTCGACACATCCATAACTCCATCACCACATGTCTCCTTCAACTGTTGATGAATTTCAATTGGTTTCACACCACGCAAATTCAGAAAACGAATGATTGCACACTGTTCAAGTAAGGAAAACGTCGCCATTTTAAGTATTTAAAACAGTTCTCATTCTTGCCACTGGCGGTAAAATTCCATCTGCCGTACGGTGCTGCCATCTCTGGGACGTATTGACAATGAACGCGGCCTCATTTTAAAACAATGCGCATGTTTCTATCTCTTTCCAGTCCGGAGAAAAAAAATCGGAGGCCTTAGAACTTGAATGCACCTCGTACAATGTCTTCCACTACAAATTTCGCTACCTCGAAGGCTTCGGCTGTTTGCAAGGCTTTTGTAATGGCATAGCATGTCAGATAATCAGTGCAAACAATAACCCATCTGTTGCCACTAGAAGACGTTGGAAATCATCTAAGGAGGTCAATCCCAACATGCTGGAAAGGTGTTTCAGCTGGTGAAATTGGTATGAGTCGACCAGGTGGTTTCTGAGAAACTGCCTTTCTCCTCTGGCACTCTCGACAGTGCGACACATAGTGACGGACACTCCTAAATAAATGTGCCAGAAAAATCTCTTGCGGATTCTACCGTATACCTTAATAAATCCTAAATGTCCGGCCGTAGGTGTGTCATGGAATTTATGTGGAGTATCTAAGCGCATGTGTTTAGGAATCACTGGTAGCCACATCTTTCCAAACGGATCAAAGTTTTTCTAGCAAAGTAATCCATTAACTACTTTAAACTGTCCTTTCACATCCTCTGACCGATTTAAGGCAAGCATAATTTGAGATAACGTGGTGTCCTCCTTCTGATCAGCAGAGAGAGCCTGGAGTGCAGCGAGACAGTCACTATCTTCATCAAAGTCTTGATGGTCTTGCACAGGGTTTCTTGAGAGACAGTCAGCATCTTGATGTTTTCTTCCACTTTTGTACAATATGGTAATGTCATACTCTTGAAGACATAGTGCCCACCTGGTGAGTCATCCTGTTGGATCCTTAAGACTTGTCAACCAGCAAAGTGAATGATGGTCTGTAACAACTGCGAATGGCCTTCCATAGAGATACTGTTGAAATTTGCACATGGCCCAGATCACAGCAAGACATTCCCTTTCTGTAGTTGAGTAGTTTCTCTCAGCTTTTGTAAGTGTCCTAGAAGCATAGGCTATAACCTTCTCTTTTCCATCCGAAATTTGCACCAGAACAGCACCGATCGCATACCCACTGGCATCTGTGTGTAGTTCTGTAGGTGCTCTCTCATCATACACACCAAGTACAGGGTCAGTTGTCAGAGCTTTTTGCAGCACATCTAAAGAACCTCGTTGAGCACCACCCCAGATAAATTTAGCAACGGATTTTAACAGCTCTTGGAGAGGCCTGGCTTTGTTACAAAAGTCTTTGATAAAACGACAGTAATAAGAACATAATCCGAGGAAGCTTCTCACATCTCTTAACACTTTTAGGAATAGGAAATTCCGTTATAGATCTTACCTTTTCTGGGTCTGGCTGCACACCTTCATTTGACACAAGGTGTCCAAGTACTTTGATTTCTTTTACTCCAAAGAGACACTTTCTTGGACCAAGTTCCAGTCCACCTTGTTGGAGACACTTAAGAACGGCCCACAGTCTTTTTACGTGTTCATCAAATGTCTCAGAGAACACTATAATGTAATCTAAATAACAAAGACACATCATCCATTTCAGGTGACGTAGAAGATTATCCATCATCCGTTCAAAAGTTGCTGGTGCATTACACAAACCAAACGGCATTACCTTAAACTCATACAGGCCCTCAGGGGTGATGAATGCAGTTTTCTCACGATCAGCCTCATCTAATTTGATTTGCCAGTACCCCGAGTACATGTCCATGGTTGAGAAAAACTTTGCCCCCTTGAGACAATCTAGTGTATCATCAATTCGTGAAAGGGGTAAATGTCCTTTTTAGTTATCTTATTAAGCTTCCTGTAATCAACACAAAAGTGCCAACTGCCATCCTTCTTCCTGACGAGAATCACTGATGATGACCATGGGTTCTGCAAAGGCTAGATGATGTCATTCCTCATCATTTTCTCTACCTCATCGCGAATTATTCAATGTTCCGTTGCTGATACATGGTATGCTCTCTGGCTTATAGGTTGATGGTCTCCAGTGCTAATCCGGTGCTCCACCGTCGATTTGTCTAATTTGTTCTTCACCTGTGGATTGAAGCATTCAGAGAACTCTTGAAGAATGGCAAGAAGCTGCTTCTGTTATTCCTTAAAGAGATCTGGTGATAGTTGAGCTAGAAGATCTTGTCTCGTAGCGGTTGCGCCAATTTTCGCCCACAGACTCGGCATTGCAGGTGTCTATGACGCTCAGCTGTTTGGCAATTAACGGCTCAGCATTTGCTACGCTCATGCGTCTTGGAAGGATCTGCGGTTCTCGGCGACAGTTAACTATCCACAATTCACGGAATCTATTCTTAAACGAGACGACAGAGGCTGGTATGACCAAGTTATTCTTCAGTGGTATGTTTCTCTTACATTCCACTACAAGATCCATAGGCTGATGCTTGGCATGACACATGACAGTTACCTTTCTAGTGCTGACTACGGTAATGATCACTTCATCCAGCACACACAGTCATCACACACTCGGATGCGCATCTTCCTGTCCACAGTATGCATCTCATCTCATCTAGCATAATATTCAAGTGATCACAATCTATAATAAAGCTTTCAGAAAGTCTCATCTGAGAATGACGTCATGACTACAATCTTGTAAGATGATGAATTCTAAGGGCTGTGTGTGGCCACTTACACCCACACGAATGACACAGCTTCCTGTAGGTTTTACATATTTCCCATTAGCCACCTTCAACAGACATGTTTTATTGTCGACGAATACGATTTTCTGCAACTGGCGAAGGTACTTCTACAAAATGACTGAATGCGATATTCCAGAGTCCACAAGAGCTTGGGGCTGGTCGGCCATCCATCAACGTAATTTCCTATCATTTTTGTAGTGATCGACGGCAGAGGATTTTTCTCTTTAGCAGCCTCACCTCCAAGGCAGGTCCCACCCTTTAGTTTTCCAGGTTGCGGCGGCTAGGTGATTGGCTGGACCTTCTAAACGGCTTGATCGGCTTGTTGAGGAGCGTACTCTCCACCAGCTAGCTTGGGGCGATATTGACATACGTCGTCCTGCAACCACATCTTCTTGTTCATCTTCGTCATCCCGGAGTTGGCGTTGGCTAAGATCGATCTGCTGTATTCTGGCACAGGCGTCATCAAATATCCGCCGCCTTTCTCGACAATAGCGCACCATATGTCCTGGTCGTCCGCAGTGGAAACATATACTGGTTGGTTATCCTGGGTCTTCCAGAGGTCAGTCTTCCTTGGTGCCCATACAGGTTCCTCATGCGGCATTGTAGGAATGTAACTTCGACTGGGTCTCAACTTTTTCACTGTTTTAAAGGGAAATGATGGACGAGAGATTGGGTTCAATGTCTGTTCCACTTCCTCCCTTATGACCTCTTAAAGCGTCTCAGTTTTTTGCGCGCCATGCAATCCAAGTGCCTTCTGAACTTCCTCTCTCACTATCTGACAAAGAACGCTTGTGAAATCAGTTCCTTCCTCCATCACAGACATCGATATGACATTTGGAAGCCATTCAGACTTCTTGCATGTAATTCTTTTTTTATGGATTGTCTCGATATACTGGCATAATTTTATGAAGTCATCTGCTGTTGAAACCTGAATGTAGGATGCTGTCATTTCTCCTGGACGCTGGGTCCTGTCTTTAATTTATATTCAGCCTTGCAGTTCATTTGTCATTGTGTGTCGCCGAAATACTTTCCAGCTTGTGAACTTCTCCTCGTTGTTCTCATACCATTGCTTGGCAGTGCCCTTCAAAGTAGAACACACGGTGTCATCTCATTTGTTAAATTTGGCTATATGCTAGTATACCTTCAGCCACTTTTTTGGATCTTGGCCATCGTCACCAGAGAACCCGGAAGGATGTCTCATATGGTGGCACACAGTTGCTGTCATCGTAACGTCCTCTTCTCCTTCTGTCTTGGATAGATTGTGATCTGTTGAATATGGCTCAAACCCGGGTTTCTCGTCTCATAAATGGTGGCTCTGTCGTGGGCTGATGGGAGCCTCTGTGTCATCGATAATGTGCGCTATCACAAATTCTAATACCCGGTGCCTCCACCAGAATAATGTCACATGGAAGAAGGTGTAATTAGATGAATGACGAACACTAACTTTGCTTAACGAAGGTTTGTTCAACACTTGCACATACAAGAGTGCAGAGCAAACTGCCTCCGGCCAGAACACATACAGTATACATACAGTTACAGAACATTCCAGTACAATGATTCTTGACATATGTGGATACTTCTAGAATGTACTCGAACCGAATATGGAAATTAAAATTTTACAGTTCATGTGAGTTTTGAACTCAACGACCCTCTATGCAACAGTTTACTATCATAACCACTACACCACAGTTCTACTTAGCTTCTGCGACATTGCTCCCTCCTTAAGAGAACAGCGTCTCTGTATTACGTCCTCTTAGTCTGGGAACAAGTCATCGTAACCACTACACCACAGTGACGGTGCTACTCAGCTTCTGCGACAATATTGATTGGATGTAAAAACCATGGAGGATATGCAGTACAGATATGATGAGAATAGAGGCTTTTGAAATGTAGTGCTACAGAACAATGCTGAAGATTAGATGGGTAAATCAGATAACAATGAAGCAGTACTGTATCAAATCAGGGATAAAAGAAATTAATGCCACAACTTGACTAAATGAACAAATTGATTGATAGGACAAATTCTGAGGTATCGTTGAATAATTAATTTCGTAATGGAGGGAAGTGAGGTATAAGCAATTACAGAGAGACAAACAGATACTTGGCACTCTTCAAGCAGATTAAGTGGCTGTAGGAAGAAATGTCTTGCACATGATTGACTAGTGGGGAGAGCTGCATCAAACCTGTCTTCAGGCCTGAAGACCAAATCGACAATATTTCTGTACCTACATGGTCTATGGCCCACATTGAGAAGTTTTCGTGTTGTCCTCCAGTGTGCTTTCCACAGTAATTCCAAAGTGATGGAATGCTCTCCTCATCTTTCAAGTGGCCAGAGTGAATTACGAGGGTCAGTCAAAAAGTAATGCCTCCTATTTTTTTTTCTACGTTTAATTGTCAGGAAATTTAAATGCAATTACATAGGTTGAAAACCACAACATTGAGGATCATTTTGTCATTTTTCAATGTAATCTCCGCCCATCTCTACAGTTTTGGTCCATCTTTGAACAAGGGCATGTATCCCAGCACGGTAAAAATCACAGCTCTGCTTCCTAAGCCATTGACGCACGGATGTTTTGACGGCCTCCTCATCTTCAAAATGAATCCCACGATGAGCTTCTTTTAGTGGCCCGAACAGATGGAAGTCTGATGGTGCCAGGTCAGGGCTGTATGGGGGATGAGGCAAAGCTTCCCATCCAATTTTGACAATCTCGTCAGAGGTGTGACGACTGGTGTGTGGTCTTGCATTGTCATGCAAAAGAAGAACATCTGCCATTGATTTTGTTGGGCGAACTGGCTGAAGACGTGCTTTAAGTTTGTTGAGGGTTGTGACGTATTGAACAGAATTTATTGTGCATCCCTGCTCCAAAAAATCAACCAGAATCACACCCTCTGTATCCCAGAAAACTGTTGCCATAACTTTCCCTGCTGATCGCACAGTTTTGAATTTTTTCTTCCTCGGCGAGCTTGTGTGACGCCATTCCATTGACTGCCTCTTTGATTCGGGTTCAAAAAAATGCACCCATGTTTCGTCCCCGGTCACAATTTTTTTCAGAAACTCATCTCCCTCCAAACGGAAGCGCTGCAAGTGTTGGGAGGCTATTGTTTTCCTTGCCTCTTTATTCTGATCGGTTAACATTCTTGGAACCCACCGTGCACAAACTTTTGAGTACCCCAATTGTTTAATAATCGTGATCACACTGCCTTTACTAAGAGAAATAATGCGACACACTTCATCTGCAGTCACCCGACGGTCACCACGAATGATGTCATCAACTTGCTGAATGTTGTGTGGAGTCACTGCACTCACCGGCCTGCCGCTCCGCTTTTCGTCAGTCAACGGTGTTTGCCCTTCAGCTTCCTTACAACGACGAACCCATCGTCTAACAGTGCTGACATCCACTGTCACAACACCATACACCTTCTTCAGTCTTTCATGAATGCGTATGGGCGTTTCACCTTCTGCATTCAAGAATTCAATCACACAACGCTGTCTCAAACGAACATCGATGTCGGCCATCTTACAAACTTCTGCTGTGCTGCCACCTGTTGACACAGAAAGTTACTACTGCAGTGGATTGCAGAAGAAGGTTTGAGGAATGGCGCCAAATTCAAATTTTTCACTTAACTTAATTTCTTTAAGTAGAAAAAAAATGGGAGGCATTACTTTTTGACCGACCCTCGTAATAAAAATTAGAATGATTCCATGATTACATTTTTCACTCTTTTGGTAAATTGCAGGCTCTTTTGAAACTTTGTAACAGATAAAATTCTGTGCCACATTCAGATTTGAAGCCAGAATTTCACCTTACTGACTGAGTTATCCAGCCATGATATCTGAGCTGCTCTCACAGCTTCAATCCTGCAGGACCTCTCTCCTCTACTGTTCCAACTCTCAGGAAGTGCTATCCCAGCACAGTAGGCAAGGGACCATCCGTAAAAATTCTAGATAACAAGGGATGTACTGGCAGAAGTAGAACTGTGAAGGTAGGTTGTGAGTCATGAGTGGATAGCTTAGTCAGAGAGGTTGCAAGCTTGAATACTGGTCTGTCACACAGTTTTAATTATTTATGTTGACTATACTCATTTCCTTAATTGCATTTTGAAATAAGAGTTGGATCCCCTCTTTTGTTGATGCATTTCTCTTAGCCATGAAAAACTCAATCCTTTCTTCCCATGTTTATCACTTGGTTAAAGAATGAAATTAATATGAAAGCCCATTATTGGATATTTCATGTTGTTTTGGATTTCAAATTACGTGCTGCATGAAGTCACAGTTTTAGGACTTCTTGCTTCCTGAGCTCCAGCGGTTGTAAGAATGTTCCCGAAGTAAATAACACACAAAAACATGCCATCAAAAATTTATGCAGCAAATTTGTGCACAGTTTAATGTGGTATTGCTAATATCACCACCTATTTTCTTTATTTTCTAATAAAATGATTTTTTGTTTTGTTTTAGAGACATTCTGGAAAATATTTTTAAAACTGAACTTGATGATCCTACTGTCAAACATTACAACCTCTTATATTTAAGATTTGATAGATTTTTGTTGTTTATGATACTGTAACTTTCCACATTTTCAAAATTTTTTTATTTCATCACAGCGAAGAACTTATTATTGCAAATGAATAAAGAACAACAAGCTACTCCCACCTATAGATGACTGTACAAATATACTATTTCAAGTGTGAGAGACACTTATTTTCACTCCCAAAAATAGATTGCCTTATGCACAATGTGTTTTAATGTGACTTGAAGCCATCAACAATCATCCCAATACCGCACTGCCAACAGTAATTAAAACACAGCATGATTTAGGCAGTGTGTCTCTGGAAATGACTCTGCACAGGTATGTCTAGTATCAGAACTACATTTTTACAATCATCTGTAGGTGAATGGTAGCCATGTATCCTGTTTCAGTTAGTTCTATCTCAAATTTTCATTGTCACAATACATTCCCCTTTATGATTGTACATTAAAAAATTTTTTTTTGGAAATATAAAAAATTACGTCACCATCAAGAACAGGCTATGAAGGAATCTGCCCCCCCCCCCTCTACCCCCTACCAAACTGAACAACTTAGCCATATCTTTTGCCAGGACTCTGCTTATCATCATACCCGGGAATGAGGAACACATTACTCACGATCCTTCCTACCCCTTCCAAAACGGGGTTCTGCAGCCCACCCAATCTATGAAATATCCCAGTCCATCTTTATGACACACCTACTCCTAACCCCTTGCCATGCAGGTCTCACCCTTGTGGTAGGTGCAGAGGCAAGGCTTGTCTGATGCACCCATCCAGCTCATCCTACTTCACTCCAATCACAAGCCAGTCCTATCCTATCTGAGGTAGGGCCACCTGTGACAGCAGTCATATCCTAGTCCATCCTATCGACAAACTTACTCTTAACCCCTTTCTCTGCTACAACTTCTATGTAACATTCTATGTGATCATGACCAACAACCAACTCAAATGAATGGCCAACACAAAACTATGACTGAGTGCAGAGTTTACAACATAGTGGCAGAATGTCTTGTTAAGCACTACATGCTCAATTTCAATGGCTACTTCACAGTCTGTGCTATCTAGAAGCCCCACCACCAGCACCTTAATGTAGACGAGTCGTCGTACCACACAGTTCAATCCTGTTCTAATCCTGGTCTCAACCTTCACTAACACCTGCCACACACCAACTTTAACCCATGATCCAACTCATCCTCACATTTGTCTCTTCACAGCCTTCCTCCCGCTCCTCTCTATGTCAAATCTAACCCATCCACGTCATTATGTAATTGGATGTCTCTATAGGCCCCCTGGCTCAGCAGCTGTTGTGGCTGAGCACCTGAAGGATAATTTGGAAAATATTTCGAGTAGATTTCCCCACCATGTTATAGTTTTGGGTGGAGATTTTAATTTGCCGGATATAGACTGGGAGGCTCAAACGTTCATAATGGGTGGCAGGGACAAAGAATCCAGTGAAATTTTTTAAGTGCTTTATCTGAAAACTACCTTGAGCAGTTAAACAGAGAACTGACTCGTGGCGATAACATATTAGACCTTCTGGTGACAAACAGACCCAAACTATTTGAAACAGTTAACGCAGAACAGGGAATCAGCGATCATAAAGCGGTTACTGTATCGATGATTTCATCCGTAAATAGAAATATTAAAAAAGGTAGGAAGATTTTTCTGTTTAGCAAAAGTGACAAAAAGCAGACTACAGAGTACCTGACGGCTCAACACAAAAGTTTTGTCTCAAGTACAGATAGTGTTGAGGATCAGTGGACAAAGTTCAAAACCATCGTACAATATGCATTAGATGAGTATGTGCCAAGCAAGATCGTAAGAGATGGAAAAGAGCCATCGTGGTACAACAACCAAGTTCGAAATCTGCTGCGGAAGCAAAGGGAACTTCACAGCAATCATAAACATAGCCAAAGCCTTGCAGACAAACAAAAATTAAGCGAAGCGAAATGTAGTGTGAGGAGGGCTATGTGAGAGGCGTTCAATGAATCTGAAAGTAAAGTGTACTGACTTCGCAGAAAATCCTAAGAAATTTTGGTCTTATGTCAAAGCGGTAGGTGGATCAAAACAAAATGTCCAGACACTCTGTGACCAAAATGGTACTGAAACAGAGGATGACAGACTAAAGGCCGAAATATTAAATGTCTTTTTCCAAAGCTGTTTCACAGAGGAAGACTGCACTGTAGTTCCTTCTCTAGATTGTCGCACAGTTGACAAAATGGTAGATATCGAAATAGACGACAGAGGGATAGAGAAACAATTAAAATCGCTCAAAAGAGGAAAGGCCGCTGGACCTGATGGGATACCAGTTCGATTTTACACAGAGTATGTGAAGGAACTTGCCCCCCTTCTTGCAGCGGTGTACCGTAGGTCTCTAGAAGAGCGTAGCGTTCCAAAGGATTGCAAAAGGGCAGGTCATCCCCGTTTTCAAGAAGGGACGTCGAACAGATGTGCAGAACTGTAGACCTATATCTCTAACGTCGATCAGTTGTAGAATTTTGGAACACGTATTATGTTCGAGTATAATGACTTTTCTGGAGACTAGAAATCTACTCTGTAGGAATCAGCATGGGTTTCAAAAAAGACGGTCGTGTGAAACCCAGCTCGCGCTATTCGTCCACGAGACTCAGAGGGCCATAGACACGGGTTCACAGGTAGATGCCGTGTTTCTTGACTTCCGCAAGGCATTCGATACAGTTCCCCACAGTCGTTTAATGAACAAAGTAAGAGCATATGGACTATCAGACCAATTGTGTGATTGGGTTGAAGAGTTCCTAGATAACAGAACACAGCATGTCATTCTCAATGGAGAGAAGTCTTCGGAAGTGAGAGTGATTTCAGGTGTGCCGCAGGGGAGTGTCGTAGGACCGTTGCTATTCACAATATACACAAATGAGCTTGTGGATGACATTGGAAGTTCACTGAGGCTTCTTGCAGATGATGCTGTGGTGTATCGAGAGGTTGTAACAATGGAAAATTGTACTGAAATGCAGGAGGATCTGCAGTGAATTGACGCATGGTGCAGGGAATGGCAATTGAATATCAATGTAGACAAGTGTAATGTGCTGCGCGTACACAGAATGATAGATCCCTTATCATTTAGCTACGAAATAGCGGGTCAGCAACTGGAAACAGTTAATTCCATAAATTATCTGGGAGTACCCATTAGGAGTGATTTAAAATGGAATGATCATATAAAGCTGATCGTCAGTAAAGCAGATGCCAGACTGAGATTCATTGGAAGAATCCTAAGGAAATGCAATCCGAAAACAAAGGAAGTAGGTTACAGTACGCTTGTTCACCCACTGGTTGAATACTGCTCAGCAGTGTGGGATCCATACCAGATAGGGTTGATAGGAGAGATAGAGAAGGTCCAATGGAGAGCAGCGCACTTCGTTACAGGATCATTTAGTAATCGAAAAAGCGTTACGGAGATGATAGATAAACTCCAGTGGAAGACTCTGCAGGAGAGACGCTCAGTAGCTCGGTACGGGCTTTTGTTGAAGTTTCAAGAACATACCTTCACCGAGGAGTCAAGCAGTATATTGCTCCCCCCTACATATATCTCGCGAAGAGACCATGAGGATAAAATCAGAGAGATTAGAGCCCACACAGAAGCATACCGACAATCCTTCTTTCCACATACAATACGAGACTGGAATAGAAGGGAGAACCGATAGAGGTACTCAGGGTACCCTCCGCCACAAACCGTCAGGTGGCTTGCGGAGTCTGGATGTAGATGTAGATTATATGCTGCACACAACTACCTCTAACTGCTGCTAGAAGAGGTCACTGGTGCTACATTCCTATCCTGTGCATCTGCTGCCCCTCCCTTCTAGCTGTCAGCCAATCTTCCCCAACCCCCTCTCATACTCCTTTCTCCCATTCCCAACCCCACCGAACACAACCTCTCACCCCAGTCAAGCTGTAGTGGTAGCACATTGCAGCCAGCTGTGCATATGTACACATAGGTCAAACTGCAAGTCCCGCTATAACCTAGTAAACCATTGTGGCGTTCAACTTAATCTTCTGGTTGGCAACAATGTTACCCAATTTTTTTAAGTCACTGGAACCATCTGAAATAATGTGTGAAGCTGACTGACGATGATATACCTTCAAATAGAATGGTAGGTCTTCTAAACTTTTTAAAAAACCTATAAATTGATATCTACATAGCAAAACCTATTGTGGAGTCAGTCACAACAAGGCAAGGTTATCAAAAATGGAATGGTATCAATATCTCCCAAACCCACACTAAAAGCAACTAACATTCTGTCTTCATTTTGAGATTCAGACAAAGTGACAACAGATATTTCCCCCACAGCTGTTGAAGGCTAGACAATAATAGCTATTTGAACATACACAATCTTTCTAGGTTTAGGGAAAGAAGTTAAAACGTCTTGTTTCCATGTGTCAGAAAATATTAAATTAAAAAGATATAGAAAAATAATCTTATCACTCATAGTAGGAGGTTACATAAAGGACTTTGTTGTAGTGCAGTGAACTGTTATGCACTGCAGACAAATGCTGAATTCAAACCCCATTTGGAGGAGCAGTCATTGTGAACTTAATAACTTGCAGAACTAGAATCTGACCCACCACTCTTACTCTGCAACAGTGGTGTCCTGGATTCTAGGTGGCAGTAATTTAAGTGAACTGCTTCACCACTGTACAGACAACGATTTCTTTGCTGGTCTGGAGAATTCCAGTCTTGATTATAATAGTAATAGGACACTTCCTAATACCTCCTATACATAATCTCACCTGACAAAATATTAGTCACTCCCTTAAAAACACATGATCACTCTGGAGCACTTCATAGAAGCAAAGTGGTGTGTGCCAGTTGGTTATATAGAATGAACGCAGTAAGATAGGTCAACATGGAGACATGACAGAATGGTAGAAAGGAAATATTGTGTTTGGATGTGCCTATGACCACACTGTGAATAAAGCTGTCCAATTTGTTGGTGCATCAACACACGTTGATGTGTCTATAAGTAGTAATGTGCCACTCACAGCCATACAAGAAAATGTTAGAAAACTGGTTGTAAAAAGATTTAAATCAGACATTCCCTGAAAATAAGTATCATGCCGGTACTCTAATGTTTCCTTAAGCCAATATCTAATTTTTCACTCTTCAACTATCTGTCTTTTCCTGTTCATGATTCTGGGTGGATGTATTGTGCACCTGTCTGACAACAATATATATTTGTGTAAAAGTTTTTACAATATACACTCCTGGAAATTGAAATAAGAACACCGTGAATTCATTGTCCCAGGAAGGAGAAACTTTATTGACACATTCCTGGGGTCAGATACATCACATGATCACACTGACACAACCACAGGCACATAGCCACAGGCAACAGAGCATGCACAATGTCGGCACTAGTACAGTGTATATCCACCTTTCGCAGCAATGCAGGCTGCTATTCTCCCATGGAGACGATCGTAGAGATGCTGGATGTAGTCCTGTGGAACGGCTTGCCATGCCATTTCCACCTGGCGCCTCAGTTGGACCAGCGTTCGTGCTGGACGTGCAGACCGCGTGAGACGACGCTTCATCCAGTCCCAAACATGCTCAATGGGGGACAGATCCGGAGATCTTGCTGGCCAGGGTAGTTGACTTACACCTTCTAGAGCACGTTGGGTGGCACGGGATACATGCGGACGTGCATTGTCCTGTTGGAACAGCAAGTTCCCTTGCTGGTCTAGGAATGGTAGAACGATGGGTTCGATGACGGTTTGGATGTACCGTGCACTATTCAGTGTCCCCTCGACGATCACCAGTGGTGTACGGCCAGTGTAGGAGATCGCTCCCCACACCATGATGCCAGGTATTGGCCCTGTGTGCCTCGGTCGTATGCAGTCCTGATTGTGGCGCTCACCTGCACGGCGCCAAACACGACCATCATTGGCACCAAGGCAGAAGCGACTCTCATCGCTGAAGACGACACGTCTCCATTCGTCCCTCCATTCACGCCTGTCGCGACACCACTGGAGGCGGGCTGCACGATGTTGGGGCGTGAGCGGAAGATGGCCTAACGGTGTGCGGGACCGTAGCCCAGCTTCATGGAGACGGTTGCGAATGGTCCTCGCCAATACCCCAGGAGCAACAGTGTCCCTAATTTGCTGGGAAGTGGCGGTGCGGTCCCCTACGGCACTGCGTAGGATCCTACGGTCTTGGCGTGCATCCGTGCGTCGCTGCAGTCTGGTCCCAGGTCGACGGGCACGTGCACCTTCCGCCAACCACTGGCGACAACATCGATGTACTGTGGAGACCTCATGCCCCACGTGTTGAGCAATTCGGCGGTACGTCCACCCGGCCTCCCGCATGCCCACTATACGCCCTCGCTCAAAGTCCGTCAACTGCACATACGGTTCACGTCCACGCTGTCGCGGCATGCTACCAGTGTTAAAGACTGCGATGGAGCTCCGTATGCCGCGGCAAACTGGCTGACACTGACGGCGGCGGTGCACAAATGCTGCACAGCTAGCGCTATTCGACGGGCAACACCGCGGTTCCTGGTGTGTCCGCTGTGCCGTGCGTGTGATCATTGCTTGTACAGCCCTCTCGCAGTGTCCGGAGCAAGTATGGTGGGTCTGACACACCGGTGTCAATGTGTTCTTTTTTCCATTTCCAGGAGTGTATCTTCTGGAAAGGGAGCCTGTTTCTTTCATTTATAAATTGCTCATCTTAAAAATGATGCCTGGATACACCGTAGTCGGCAAACTTTGGAAAACAAGGCGATATTATTTGTGATTGTATTATACTGCTTTCTTTATCAAGGAGCTGGAAGGTTCATCTTTTATTCAAGAAAGATGAGGTAAATATCACTCTCTTCAATGGACAGTTAATATACAGGGTGTTACAAAAAGGTACGGCCAAACTTTCAGGTAACATTCCTCACACACAAATAAAGAAAAGATGTTACGTGGACATGTGTTAATTTCCATGTTAGAGCTCATTTTAGTTTAGTCAGTATGTACTGTACTTCCTCGATTCACTGCCAGTTGGCCCAATTGAAGGAAGGTCATGTTGACTTCAGTGCTTGTGTTGACAAGTGACTCATTGCTCTACAGTACTAGCATCAAGCACATCAGTATGTAGCAGCAACAGGTTAGTGTTCATCACGAACGTGGGTTTGCAGTCAGTGCAATGTTTACAAATGCGGAGTTGGCACATGCCCATTTGATGTATGGATTAGCACGGGGCAATAGCCGTGGTGCGGTACGTTTGTATCGAGACAGATTTCCAGAACGAAGATGTCCCGACAGGAAGACGTTCGAAGCAATTGATTGGCTTCTTAGGGAGCACGGAACGTTCCATTCCAGCCTATGACTCGCGACTGGGGAAGACCTAGAACGACGAGGACACCTGCAATTCTTCGTGCAGTTGACGATAATCCTAATGTCAGCGTCAGAGAAGTTGCTGCTGTACAAGGTGACGTTGACCACGTCACTGTATGGAGAGTGCTATGGGAGAACCAGTTGTTTCCGTACCGTGTACAGCGTGTGCTGGCACTATCAGCAGCTGATTGGCCTCCACGGGTACACTTCTGTGAATGGTTCATCCAACAATGTGTCAATCCTCATTTCAGTGCAAATGTTCTCTTTATGGATGAGGCTTCATTCCAACGTGATCAAATTGTAAATTTTCACAATCAACGTGTGTGGGCTGACAAGAATCCGCACGCAATTGTGAAATCATGTCATAAACACAGATTTTCTGTGAACATTTGGGCAGACATTGTTGGTGATGTCTTGACTGGGCCCCATGTTCTTCCACCTACGCTCAATGGAGCATGTTATCATGATTTCATATGGGATACTCTACCTGTGCTGCTAGAACATGTGCCTTTACAAGTACGATACGACATGTGGTTCATGCACGATGGAGCTCCTGCACATTTCAGTCGAAGTGTTCGTACGCTTCTCAACAACAGATTCGGTGACCGATGGATTGGTATAGGTGGACCAATTCCATGGCCTCCACGCTCTCCTGACCTCAACCCTCTCGACTTTCATTTATGGGGGCATTTGGAAGCTCTTGTCTACGCAACCCCGGTAACAAATGTAGAGACTCTTCGTGCACGTATTGTGGACGGCTGTGATACAATACGCCATTCTCCAGGGCTGCATCAGCGCATCTGGCATTCCATGCGACGGAGGGTGAATGCATGCATCCTCGCTAACGGAGGACATTTTGAACATTTCCAGTAACAAAGTGTTTGAAGTTACGCTGGTACGTTCTGTTGCTGTGTGTTTCCATTCCATGATTAATGTGATTTGAAGAGAAGTAATAAAATGAGCTCTAACATGGAAAGTAAGCATTTCCGGACACATGTCCACATAACATATTTTCTTTCTTTGTGTGTGAGGAATGTTTCCTGAAAGTTGGGCCGTACCTTTTTGTAACATCCTGTATAAATCAATTTAGACTGCTACAGTGGTAATCATAGCAAAGGACTGTAGAATTGCGAACTTAAGACGCATGAATTGCTGCTGTTGACAGTATCCACCAGCCACACACTTTGAAACAATTCACATTATTTGCACCTTCTTATGGCAACTGTACTTAAACGCCAGTATAAGTGGCATGTACTGCAGACATGCCTATTATTATTATTATTATTATTATTATTATTATTACAAAAAATTAAGGACTTTTGAAAAAATTCTTTTTTACAGGAGTTTTTTTTATGCATTTAGCTTCTTAGCACTGTTACTTATATGTCATTTTTAATTCCTAAATATATTTTGAACATGAGATTTCCATTCATGAAACATTCAGCGAGCTATGCTCCAAAAAGGTTTTGGTACGTTTAGTGTTCGAAGTCCCTGATCTACGAGATCACAATGGAAGAGCTGAGACTTTGGGAACTGCAGACTATTTAGTTCCAAGTAGACACTGAGGCTATAAACTCAAGTAGGGACATGCATAATTCAGCCAAACAAATTAACTACGGCAGAGGAAGTATCCCAGACGTTGTTCACTATAGACGGTTTTGGTTTCACAGTTCTCCGTCCCAATGGCACACATTAAGGTTAACTTCTTCACAAGGTCGGACACTGAAGTCGTAGTGAATGTTCTGTTAACAATATATGTAATACAGAGCTTAGCAATTGGTGCCATTTGCTATTCTGAGATGTAAAACTTGTAACCATTTCCTGTCATGTCTACATATTTATGAAATCTTGGCCAACTGCATCAAAAGAAAAATTCAAATGACAAGACTGTAAAATTAAAAGGAGCTAATGACCAGTAATTACTTACCTACACGAGGCAAAATCCACGTATATAGATAACCAGAAAGACTTAAAAATGGATTGTTTCCTTAATCGATGAAATTTCATTATTTACTAAATTTTTGTTTCCGTCCTTTCCTCTCCCCTTTCTGCTAGCTATCAACTACACTAATTATTCCACCTATCATTTTTCGTCCTCCTTGATCCACCTCTACTTCCCTCCCAGTCTTTTAAACATATATCTGGACTGAAACTTATCAACGTGTTATCCTATACAGTATGTATATGCCACAGGACAACCTGGAAATCCAGGAAAAATACATAAATTTTTTCAACTGGGTAAAATCTGGGAAAAACCAGGGAATTTTTTAGAATCCCAGGAATTTTTCGCTGTTTTAGTTTTCTGTAAAATTTTTGTAATTTTGACTGGTAAGAACTGATATTCTAACAAAGAATTTTACTTCAGCTCACTACTGCAGAATAATACTGTACCAATCAAACACAAACAAGATAATAACACCAAAATACAACTTTAGCTGCAAAGAAGCTGCATCATTTACAACAACAAAATACAGTGCACACGCAAGCGTCTGTTGACAGCAAACTGTGTCGGAGGTTTTAGGACGAAGACTATGCCATACTTCGTAACAATAAACTGCTTTCAATGACTGACATTACAACTGTTTACATTTCTAACAGGTTGTGGGAAAATATTGCAAATGATGGTTTGAGAAGTGTTATTTTCAATGTAAATTTCCTTTTACACAAGATGAATTGTGTTATGTGTGAGAATGTGTGATGAATTTCTTACATTACAGAGTGTCTGACTCTCATTCAGAACTTATCACATTTTAAGGATCAGGCACTTAGAAGAATTTTGGGCCCAGAAGACCCATCCATTTATGCCTTGGGCCCAGAAGACCATCCATTTATGCCATTATTTAAAATTTTACTGGCACGTGTGTGTGTGTGTGTGTGTGTGTGTGTGTGTGTGTGTCTGATGTATCTAAATGGGTGAAATGCGCTAAAAGAGACCAAACTTCAAGGTTAGTTTTACATATTTATTTTAGTTCTTTTGTAGATTACAATTTATGCAGTAATGAGAGCAAAAAGCACAATTATCCTTCAAAAAGAAAGTGTGAGGTGAGTTATTGAGCAATTTCACACATAATTGGCTTTTCTATGGAAAACAAAAAAATGGTTCAAATGGCTCTGAGCACTACGGGACTCAACTGCTGAGGTCATTAGTCCCCTAGAACTTAGAACTAGTTAAACCTAACTAACCTAAGGACTTCACAAACATCCATGCCCGAGGCAGGATTCGAACCTGCGACCGTAGCGGTCTTGCGGTTCCAGACTGCAGCGCCTTTAACCGCACGGCTATGGAAAACACATATTCAGCCCGATAACCCACAAAATGTTCACTGCGCAGAAATTTATAATTGTGTTTGTCAGAAATATTCAGCTATTGCAATTTAAGCTGTACTCTTAGGATTCTTCATAGCCACACCCCTCAGAAAAAACAGCAAAACATTTTTGACAACCAATGTTATTTGTAAAGCTTAGCTTTTCTTGTAGCTATGCTTTATCTACTTTAATTTAAACCAGTAACTTTCCCCACCTGTGTGTTTGCACTGCTTAATAGTGATGTTACTATTGGCTGACTCCATCATGTGTCCTGTGCTCTGACTATCTGCTGTCACCGAACTGGCGAGATCACTTGATATGACCTGTGGCTGGCTGACAAAAACACATCGCAATCTCAATTTCTGTGCTTCAGAAGTTACTGTTGTGGAATTTGTATTTACACATTTTTTTTACAAAATACACATTGTATATGTTCCCACACTTCAAAGATCTTTCCTAAATGCATGGTTTTTTTTGGTCATGTGTTTCATTTCTTAAAGTGCCAGAAGTTCTAAGCTGGTGTATAAAACCTTTACCATTCAAAGAACTGATAATTTCTACAGCTCCAAGGGGAAATGTATTGTCTCGTAACATAGAAAATATGTGCTTCCACCAGACAAAAAGTATATTTTCACCCAGGAAAAAGTTTATTTTTAACCAGGAAACTGTTTTGTCCCCTTATACACCCTGTTGTACCTCCAACTCTCTCTGACCCCTTCCCCTTCATCTCTATCTCTCATTTTCTTCATGACAGGTGGATTCCTCTCAGCTTGTTATCTGTCATTTGTCTCCCCATCCCAGTATTCTACAACCTATCCCCTTTCTTCCATGAGGAAGGAACATATTCTTTATGAAATGTCTATCTTTACAACAACCCACTTACTTTAACATCCATACATTGAACAAAAGACAACGTCAAGTTCCAATCTACCAAAACTCTATCCCCACACTTTACTCCAGTCTTGGACACAAAAGCTATTATTAAATAAAGGAATTTTTTGGCAACAAAAGCATTATCTTTGGAGTATAAGGTCGAAACTTGTGCTGCCAGTTGAAGATTAAAGATTAACTTAGATATTTCACATTATGGATAATGTGTCCAAATTATATTAATTATGTTTAAAACATTGTAAATCATCATACAACTAAATACACCATTTGTACCTGCTGAGCCACCAATACATTGATTAATGATTTAAATTTGTTTGTAATAAAACAATAAAACTCTGATTCACTGGGTAAAACTCTGATTCACTGGGGGCACTTGAAAGCTGCCCCCCTCCCCCTCCCGCACACGCACCTTCCGCCATCGTCAGTATTTTAACTGACTAGTAAACTGTAGATACAGGACAGGTTTTAGTCATAAATTCCAATAATTTGGGTAAAGAATCTTTCCAGTGATATAATGTAATTGATTTCTTACAAAATGTCTATTAGCATCGCATAATTCATTTTTATTTTTTAGAGTATATGGAGGCTGATGGTACTACTATCCAAAATGAACTACTGCTTTTATAATAAAACTTTTTCTTTTTTGTCATATGATTTATTATTATTAAGTTTGTGGCCAAAAATTTCTCTCTGAGAATATAGGTAACAACTCACAGAACAGTAGAGGTGTCAACAGGCACATAAATAAGACTGAAAGTTTGCTAGCTTTCAGAAAAATCAGTTCTAAAAAGGATTCGTCCAAAGCTAGCAAAGTTTTCAGTCATGTTTATGTGTCTGAAGATGACTCAACATCTCTAATATTTGGTGAGTGGTTATCTTTATTGCTAAATTGTTTAAATTCTTCTATGATTTTCCACTGCCATTTCTGTGAATTTAGTTTCATAATGAGGAGCATAGCAGCATATACTAGTTGTGCTCTCTACTGGATTCTTGAAATTGACTTCCAAATTGGTTTTGTCTTTTCTGAAATTATGGTTTGTTGTATTCCTGAACAGATACAACTATCTGAGCCCCATTCAGACACCTAGTGCTCATACTGCAACTTCATCACATCTGATAACCATAAGCTTCCAGATTCTGTGAGAAAACTACATTAAACAAATTTTGATATCTCTCTCTGAGCAAGATTTTCACAATTTTTTCTGTGAGAATTTAGATTTGGTTGCATACCCTATTCAGAAATTGGCTTCTGATTGCCAATGCTGACTGAAATCTGTAATTGAAGCAATAGTCATCATAATTTTTATAGTAACTTTATTTTAGTGAACAAGTAAAAATTTTTCATCAAAGAAAAAAGTTCAAGTTTGCACATTTAATTCTTCCATCAGTCATTTAGTACACTGAACTGCGTATTTGAGACCTAAAACAGGTCCATGGGGTTGCAAGACACATCCAGGAAGTCGTCATCATCGTAAGTGACAGTACAGCGGTTGCTTTCACAACCTCTGTTCTCAAACGATATCTGTGCAGTCCTATCCTCTCCGTCACTGCTGTTATCCCGTCCATCTGTTGCTGGTGATGGGGGAGGAGGAGGATTAGTGGTGTCTTCCTTGTCTGTAGCCTCTGCTTCACCCTCTTCCTTGTCTGTAGCCTCTGCTTCACCCTCTTCTCGTTCATCATCGTCGTCGTCATCATCATTTGCCTTCGCTGCAGCTAGTTCAGCTCTAGTTAGTAGTGTTGGAAGGTCCATATCTGACAATTTATCTGTAAATAAAGATGAAATCATGTTTTTAAATAGATAAATAATTGGGGGGGGGGGGGGGAGGAGGAGGAGACTGGTGAGCGACACAACTACACAAATTGGAGAAATATCCTTGTCAAGAAATTCTCTCCAAGTTATGTGTGTCTAATTTCATTAACTCATGCCTCTTTCACTCCTCCATTCCCACTATTTTCATCTATACCAACCATAGCTTACTCTACTGTTAAAATAATCTATTAGTGAGAACACAATTCAGTTGCTAATGTCACTTTTGCATAGCAGTAATCAACCAATTTCATTAGGTCTGTTTAAAAATACAACAATGGATACATCTTGTTGGTGTTACACATAAGGAAGCAAAATAATTTACAATCTATGAAATATGATCTAATTTACAGTAGGGCAAACTATTGCAAAGGCACTTCTTCATCAATGCATTTTTGGCCTCTAGATTTGGATGTGTTTAGTATTCATAAAAAGAATACTTGCTGTTATCCTACATGAACAAATGTTTTAATTCACTGGATTAGTCATAAACACAATGTTTAAAAACAGGAATCTGGAGGGGGGGGGGGGGGGGGGGGGGGGGTAATGACCCATATGGAGTTGGCCTTTTTTCGCTAAGTTAAGGTTCCAGCAATATTTTTATTCAAGCATGAATGTTTCCGGCTATGATGGAATGCAAGTATAAAATCAATCCCATGGTCTTTTGCTTCCTTTTGTCCAACATCTGTGTTTAAAATTGCAATAGAATGAAACGGCATGTGATTTTGAGCATGCCAAAAATTTATTTAAATCCTCAAGTTCAGTTCATGAGCAATTCTAGTCTAACAAGAATATGTTCCCAAGAGTGTGACTTACTTTTTTTAAGCCACTTATATGGTGATGTAGGCTGTTGGTTGGCTGGTTGGTTGGATTAAAAGAGGGAAAAGGGACCAAACTACGACATCATCAGTCCCTTGTTCCGAATAAAACAATGCCACAAGTGCGAGAATAAAACAAACGAGACTGACAACTCAAAACGGAATGAAAGAAAAAATCACAAGAACAATAAGGGGCAACAAACATGTAAATGGACAAAAAGGGACAAGAAAACCACAGAAACACAAGAAATGGGATGAAGAGATTAAAACAATAAAGCAGATTACCACGGCTGGCTGACCATGAGAACAAAAAGGAGAAGCCAGCCACTCTGCAACACATTAAAACCTCCACCCTAGAAGCATTAGGGTGGAGGACACTGAGGGACAAAGGACATGCACTAAAACTTAGATCAAATGATAAAATCCTCCCTTACAAATAAAACATAGAACTAAATCAGCTGATGAGGCATTGTCAGAGAAAATTAGCAGTGATGAGTCCAGTAACCCAATATTTTGTTGCTGGGCAGTCAAAGTGTGACAGTGCACCAGAATATGGGCCACCGTCAACTGGGTCAGGGTGTATATGTGGACAAAGAAAAAAAATCCCCGGATTTTTCCTGGATTTACCGGTTGAAAATACACTTTCTCCCGGGTGAAAATACACTTTTTCTGTGTTAAATGACAGTTCCCCAGCACTGTAAACCTTATCAATCCTTAGAATGTTTATGGTTTTCTACACAGACGTAGAATTTGCCGGCACTATAGAAAACAAAACCCGCGGGTGGGGGGTGGGGGTGGGGGGGGGGGGATGACGACGACACGTTTTGGAAAGATCTTTGATGTGCAGCAACATGTGCGCTGCATTTCTTCATTTTACGGAGGTATAAATTCAAATTCCACCAAATACTGCAGGCTACTTTCCGAAGCAATGAAATCGAGATTGCGATGCACTTTTGTAAGCCAGTCATAGCTCACGTCACGTGATCTCGGCAGCTGATGACAGCACAGGACATGTAGTGTAATCAACCAATAGCAAGACCACTCCTAAGTAGTGCGAACACACAAAAAGAAAAGTTAATGGTTTAAATTAATATACATAGTTTTGCTAGAAGAAAAACAATGCTTTCACAAATAATATTGGTCTCTAAGATTAATAAGCTGCAAGAGAAGCTAAGCTTCCACATATAATGCTGATAATTTGTGCGTGTTATACTTTAAGATACATCACACAAATGTGCCAGTAAAATTTTTAATAACGATATAAATGTCTGATCTTCTGGGCTCGAAATTCTTCTAGATGGTCGTCCTCAAAGAGTTGATTTTTAAATGAGACTCAAACGCTCTGTGATTTAAGAAATTCATCGTACATTCTCGCTCATAGTTCATCTTGCGTAAAATGAAATTTACTTTGAAAGTAACACTTTTCAAACCACCATTCGCAATATTTTCCCATGACTTGTTAGAAATCGGTTCATTTCAGCAGTTGCCAGAGAACGCCAGATAACAGGCATCGCTGCGCCTGCGCAGCTACGATGACGCAGGAAGCCCATATGTTCGTACGTGTAAAATATTAAAAGATCTTGCATTATGTCATAAAAGAAACAAGACATCAAAGGATACTTCAGGAGCATCGGAATTTCGTGAACTATACTAAAATGCATAATTTGGCTTAAAGTGCACAATTGTATGACCAGATTCAGATGTAAATTTTCTTGAGTACCAGTACTGTATTATCTCAGGCCAGCTGGGATGGCCGAGCGGTTGTAGGCGCTACAGTCTGGGACCGTGCGACCGCTACGGTCACAGTTTCAAATCCTGCCTCGGGAATGGATGTGAGTGATGTCCATAGGTTAGTTAGGTTTAAGTAGTTCTAAGTTCTAGGGTACTGAACACCTCAAGTCCCATAGTGCTCAGAGCCATTTGAATTTGTATTATCTCATGTTTGGTTCTTTATTATGGCATAATGCTATACAAGCTAGCAGATGGAAAACGTGCACTTGAAATACAGCGAACAGTTGAAACTAGACAACAGTGTGAAATTAAACACATTGTTTCAAATAAATTGACGGCCTCAGCGCAAAATATTAATAAAAGCCAAATCTCTTTAGCAAACCCACAAAAATAAAATTCATTGCTCTGCAAGGTGATTAATGCTTGACTGTCAGAAAGGTGGAAATAAAACCTGAAACTAGCGACATATTTTAGCCTTCCGTAATTATGTGAACGTATTTTAATTCATTTGGTAGCTCCTGGCCACAGAAATCAGTTTTGTTTTCATTTAATGTGAGAGCAATAAACGAAGAGGAAACAGCAAAATCACTAAACGTAAACACAGGTCATGTGGAGATTACCCACCTCCCCACTACAACTCAGACTGCTCTGTGCATCAGCCCCGGATCTACGATATTTCCAAACCGGTGCAATTTAGGTAGTGGCGCCCAGCCACACATCTGTAGCCAGAAGCGGGAGAAGGTACTACTCATAGGCGACTCAACTGCACATGCGCAAGAGCCCGCCCGCAATTGTCCAATTAAATCAAATGTAAACAGCTGTCATGTCATGCTCATCGGATGCAATTTGTTGTTAGGAAGCACTACATATTCTCCCTAAAGCCTTTGACACACTTTGGTTGGCAGACGGTTGTATGAGCATTGTGTTTTGTTGTTGTATATGGCGCATTTTCTTTGCGACGTAAGTTTTATATTCGTTTCTCCCCCCCCCCTCCCTCTCTCTCGCTCATGTTTTTTTGCTGTAGCATTATTCAGCAGAAGCGGGATACAGTAATATCCTTCGTTAGAGCATTGGTTCTTACCAGTCAAAATCACAAAAATTTAACTGGTAACTAAAGCAAGGAAAAATTCCCGGGTTTTTCCCAGTTTTCTCCCGGACGAAAAAATTCCCGGGTTTTTCCCGGATCTCCTGGGTCGTATACACCCTGTGGGTGCTCCACCGACACTCAGGCAGGTCTTCACGGTGCGGGAGGTAACCGTGGGTCGCCCAAGCATGGCCAATGCGGAGCTGGCAAAGGACAACTGATTCCCTGCGAGGCCCGCATGGAAGAATTCCACACATTCGTAGTCTCCTTAATGACACGCTGTTTGTTTTGTGTACTGTTCTGCCATTCTGTCTCCCACAGCCGAAAAACCCTACGGCATAAGTCAGAACGAAGGTCAGGTTCAGGGATGCCCATCTCTAGAAGCGGTTTCCAAGTTGCTTGTTTGGCCAACCTGATGGCAAGTTCATTGCCTGGGATGCCGACATGTCCTGGGGTCCACACAAACACCACTGAATGACGGGACCGGTCCAGGGCATAGATGGACTCCTGGATGGACACTACCAAAGAATGGTGAGGGTAGCACTGGTCGATAGCTTGTAGGTTGCGCAAGGAGTCAGCACATAGAAGAAACGATTCCCCAGGGGATGAACAGATATACTGAAGTCCACAAGAGATGGCCACCAGCTCCTCAGTGAATACACTGCAGCCATCGGACAAAGAATGCTATTCAAAGTGTGTACACCACTTCAGAGCCCCGGAACACGTCAAGATTCGAGAGGAAGTGACAGCTGAGGCTCAGGTGACAGGTCCAGGCGAATGTGCGGCTTAGGTGTACACCATGGAGGTGTATGCGGACGGACTCTGATGGGAGGTGGTAAAGGGAAGGACTCCAATTCAGACAGAAGGGATCGCACGCGAACCGCAATCGTTAGCCGTGACCCGGGCCGCTGATGCGGGAGACGAACTGCCGCGGGTGAATAAAGGAGACAGTAATTCGGATGCTCAGGAGAACTACAAATGTGTACAATCTACCTGGCAAGCAGTTGTGCATGTCGGATATGCAATGGAGGGACTCCGGCCTACACCAGGACACTGATCACAGGACTCTTTCTAAAACCTCTCGTCGCTAGGCGAATGCCACAGTGGTGCACTGAGGTGAGTAAAAACAACGCTGAGGGTGCCGCCAAACCATAAACAGACTCCCATAGTCAAGGCGGGGACTGAACAAGGGCTTTGTAGAGCTGCAGTACAGTAGAGTGAGCTGCACCCCAGTTGGTGTTGCTCAGGCAGCGGAGAGCATTGAGGTGCTGGCAGCACTTCCGCTTAAGCTGACGAAGGTGAGGTAGCCAAGTCAATTGGGTGTCAAAAACCAGTCCTAAGAATCGATATGTCTCCACTACTGTGATTGGATCGTCATGAAGGTAAAGTTCTGGTTCCAGATGAGCGGTACATCGACAGAACTGCTTGACACATGAATTAGCGGACGAAAACAAACTGGAAGTTGTGGGCGAGAGCCCATGACTGCGCCTTGTGGATGGCTCCCTGTACGCACCGCTCAGAAACACCACTACTGGTAGATCAGTATGAAATGCAGAAGTCGTCTGCATACAGAGAGGGTGAGACGGACGGCATACAGCTGCTGCTAGACCGTTAATGGCCACTAAAAATAGTGATACACTAAATACAGAGCCCTGCGGGACCCCATTCTTCTAGATATGGGGGGAACTATGGGAGGCAACAACTTGGACACGGAAAGTACGGAGTGACAGGAAATTCTGGATAAAAATTGGGAGTGAACATTCTGTTGGCGCCCACCTACATACGGAGAAATGATCATCACAATAAAATAAGAGAAATCACGGCTTGCTCAGAAAAATTTAAGTGCTCGTTTCTCCCGAGCGCTGTTCGAGAGGGGAACGGTAGAGAGATAGCTTGAAGGTGGTTCACTGAACCCTTTGCCAGCATTTAATTGTGAATAGCAGTGTAATCACGTAGAGGTAGACATAGCGGGCTTCGGAGACCCCACCTGTATAATGTGGCAAGGATATGACGTCATCAGGTGGTGTCATACGCTTCGCATAGATTGAAAAAGATGGCAACAAGGTGTTGGCTGTTCGGATGGCAGACTCGAGGGACACATGATTATCAGTGCCCATGGCAGAAGCCACCCTGACATGGAGCCAGTAGACCACGTGACTCCAAGACCCAATCCAACTGCCGACACACCATACGTTCCAGAAGCTTACAAACAATGCTGGTAAGGCTGATGGGCCAATAGCTATCCACATCAAGCAAGTTTTTACCAGGTCTGAGCACTAGAACGATGGTGCTCTCCCACCAATGTGATGGGAAGACACCATCGCACCAGATCCGGCTGAAGATGACAAGGAGATGGTGCTTGTAGTCAGATGAGAGATGTTTAATCATCTGACTGTGGATCCAATCCGGCCAGGAGCTGTGTCAGGGCAATGTGCAAGTGGGCTGAGGAGCTCCCACTCGGTAAATGGAGCATTCTAGGGTTCACTGTAGCATGTAGTGAACAATAGGATTTTCCCTTCCATCCGCCGTTTGAAGGTGCGAAAGGATGAGCATGTAGTTCTCCAATGCAGAGGCTCGAGCACAGTACTCAACAAAGTACTCGGCAATCCCATTTGCTTCGGTACATAGTGTGCCACTGATGGTAATGCCTGGGATACCTGTTGGGGTCTGGTACCCAAAAAGATATCTGATCTTTGTCCAGACTTGGGAAGGTGATGTATGGCACCCAATGGTCGACACGTACCTCTCCTAACACTCCTGTTTCCGTCGTTTTATAAGCTGACATACATGGGCACAGAGCCGCTTAAAGGCTATCAGATGCTCTAGGGAAGGGTGTTGCTTATGTCGCTGTAGAGCTCGCTGACGCTCTGTAACTGCCTCAGCGACTTCTGGCGACCACCAAAGGACTGTCTTTTGCCAGGGTACCATAAAGAGCAAGGGATTGTGTTTTCTGCCGCAGAAACGATTGTAGTAGTCACCTGCTCAACTATCACATCAATGTTACTATGTGGGGGAGAGTCAATGGTGACAGTAGAGGTGAAAGTTTCCCAGTCTGCCTTGTTTAAAGCCCATCTGGGCAGGTGTCCGTGGGTCTGACACTGGGGCAGTGACAGGAAGATGGGGAAGTGGTCACTACCACCAGGTCATCATGTGCTCTCTTGTGGATAGATGGGAGAAGTCTTGGGCTGCAAATTGATAAATCAATGGCTGAGTAACTACCACGAGCCACACTGAAATGTGTGGTGGCCCCAGCATTTAAGAGGTCGAACTGAGACAGTTAAGTTTCGACAGCTCTGCCTCGGCCAGTAAGCACGGAGTCACCCCACAAGGGGTTATGGGCATTAAAATCTCCCAAAAGTAGTAAAGGTTTAGGGAGTTGATCAATCATTGCAGCTAATATATACATTGCAAACAGTTATTTCATGCGTCGTCCGTATTCTGAGAGCCACAGCTTCAAGAGGGGTTTGAAGGGGCACAGTTTCACTACACGCTACAGACTGAGTTTAGGACATAAACGCAAACTCCACCTGACACTTGATTATAGTCGCTACGGTTCCTGTAATATCCATTATAGCCGAGGAGGGCAAGGGTCCACATTGTCAAGGGCCAGGTTTCCCGGAGGGCAATGCAGAAAGCAGGTGTACAGCTTAACAGTTGCCATAGCTCAGCCAGGCGGTGGGAAAAAAAAAAGGCTACAATTCCACTGGAGGATGATCTCATCGTGAGACTGGGAAGGCATGGAACAATCAATGAGGCAGTTTAAGCCTCAGGTTCACCTGTTGCCTCCGACTTTTGCATGAACAGTCTATATCCATTGTGTCTGAGGGTCCAGCGAGATCCAGGTCCTCAGTGGATGCCAGAATCTCCCATCCCCCATCCTCAGATGCAGAGCTTGCAGGTTGCGCTGGTGTGGGTGCCACCTCAAGTTCCTTGTTCTTGGGGGTCTTCTTTTCTTGATTTCTTGTGCTGTTCTTTGGGTCTCCATGGCTGGGAGGACTTCATTGAGTCAACCTCTGGAACTGAGGATGACCGTGAAGCCCTACACCCAGTTGCTTTTGGGCTTTTCACTGGCAGGTGTCACCTTTACCACTAGCAAAAATCTGGGAAGGGAGCGAAGCAAGAGACCCCTTCCTAGCGAGAGGAGTCGAAGAAGCCTTACGCTTTTCTGGCTCAGAAGTGGGGACTGAAATCCCCGATTTGGAGGGGGGGGGGGGTGTAGCTCCCAAAGTAGGGGGTATAGGAGCAACAGGGAGGGAAGTGCCCCCCACCATCAAGTGGGCAGGTCTTGTCTCCCGCTTCTGAGAGGCGACAGGAATTCGAGGAAGTGATGGGGCGACAACTGTTCTCATAGCGACGGCATATGAAGAGGTCACAGCTACAGGATGTAGGCGCCCAAATTTCATCTTAGCCACATTGTAGGTCAAGTCGGTCTAGCGTCTTGTATTCCACGATTTGCCTCTCTTTCTGTAAACTCCTGCAGTCTGGCAAGCAAGGTGAATGATTCTCTCCGCAGTTGACACAGGGGAGGCGGGGCACATGGAGTATTGGTAGGCGATGGACGTCCACAATCTCGACAGGTGGGGCTGGAAATACAGCGGAAGACATATGGCTGAACTTCCAGCTCTTAAAGCACCGCATTGGGGGAGGGATATGTGGCTTGCCGTCACAGTGGTAGACCACCACTTTGTGACCTTCTCGGGCAATATATCACCCTCGAAGGCCAAGATGAAGGCACCGGTGGCAACCTGGTTATCCCTTGGACCCCGATGGACGCACCGGATGAAATGAACACCTCACCACTCTAAATTGGCGTGTGGCTCGTCGTCAGACTGCAAAAGGAGGTCCCTGTTGAATATAATACCCTGGACCATATTTAAGCTCTTATGAGGTGTGATGTGATGGTAACAGAAACACCCCCAACTTGCCACAAGCCAGTAATGCCCATGACTGGGCAGAGGATGCTGTTTTCATCAAAACTGACCCAGAGCACATTTTGAACAGGCCCTCTGCCTCCCCAAACTTGTCCTCCAAATGCTCCACAAAAAACTGGGGCTTCATGGACATGAAAGATTCCCCATCAACTCTCATACATACGAGGTACTGGGGTGAATAAGCTTCACTGCCATCCTTAGCCTGGCATTCCTCCCATGGTGTGGCCAGGGAGGGGAATGACTCGGGGTCATATTTCGTAGCATTAAAGTTAGACTTTGCCCTCTTAGAGACTCCTGGCAGCGGACGACCAGCAAGAGGTGACATACTACACGCCCTGATGCCACCAACTCCGACCAGGGGCCCTCCCCACAGGTGCCACCCAGCCACAGCAAAGGCCACTTGGCAGGATGGCCATTGCTGGGAGTCCCAATGCCCCAGGGTGACGGGCACCTACTCCTTGGTATACGTTGGAAGTTAACGGCACTGGCATCAGCAGAACGACCTCTATCTTGTCAGGGGGCTACAACCAACAGGGTACATGGCGGCCCCACCACAACGGACTGGCTACTGTGGTGGATCTCAGGTGCAAAGATGTCCATGGCCATCATTGACACACAAAGCGACACTGCATAGTGCATGGTAGAAAATGCATCCATAAAGGTGTCCTCGACCAAGAGATGCACGATGGACACAATGCACCATGTAAGGCGCCCTTCCTCAATTGGCTCGCTCTTTGGGAAAATTTTGAAAAATGGAGGTCAAATCTGACAGGGGACCATCACATAAAGGCTGAAACGTGTGAGACTCCTTTTAGTTGCCTCTTACAACAGGTAGGAATACCTCGGGCCTATTCTAACCCCTGGACCACAGGGGGGATGTAGGTTCAGGCTCGAGGTATCGCATCCTGTAGACGTTCACCCTAGTGTAGGATGACCAGATAAGACTGCATACTTGAACAAAATGAAAGTATTCTGTAGGTATGACTGTGTCATCTGACTAAAAAAATAAAAACTAACATTTAAAACATAAAAAGGCATATATTTTAACAAGACACTTCAAAACATGCTTGTAATGGCACTTCATCATATGAAAATTCATTGTTTTTCTAAGAACTGATTATAATTCAAAATACTGAGAAACTGATACAATGATTTCTAACAAATGAACACTAATGTAGATATCAAAAAGCCCAGAGACCGTTTAGCTACTGGTCAGGAACACTGCTACTAGCTTTGCAACTATTACAAGATCCAGTATATTTCAAAAGCTTTGAAATGGTTAATAGCAGGTTGTAGAATGTCTTGCAATTAAGGCCTTGATGATATGTCATAACTATTACAACTGCTTCAATAGTTTCAGTGGTAAAACAGTTTTCGTATCAAACTAAAGGGAATTCACAACTGAAAATACTCTTTCCACAACTGCATTTGTGTCTGGTACAGCAAGAGCAAAATTCACAAGCGTCTCTATATTTTTACATGAAGTACTTGTACTTTTAAGTGTATGGAAAACATCAAATCATCTCTTATCTGTTTCCAAAGTCACTTTTTCTCATTCCTCAAGTTTCTTGGATACCACGTTGTGCACACATCCTATCTCATCAAACAATACATCTTTATCTAGCTGAAGACGGGGAAGAGCAATTTGGATTCTGGAGAAATGTAGGAAAACGCAAAGCAATACTGACCCTACAACTTCTCATAGAAGCTAGGTTAAGGAAAGGAAAAACCTACATTTCTAGCATTTGTAGACTTAGAGAAAGCTTATGTCAATGTTAACTGGAATATTCTCTTTCAAATTCTGAAGGTGACAGGGGTAAAATACAGGGTGCAAAAGGCTATTTACTGTTTGCACAGATACCTGATGGCAGTTGTAAGAGTTGAGGGGCATGAAAGGGAAGCAGTGGTTGAGAGAGCATTATAGCATATCCCCATGTTATTTTTCCTTTTCCAAGTTTGAAGAAATAACTGATGTTTGAAATTTACTAAATTTCTTGTAACCAGTTTCTTCTTTAAGCAGCTCTAACTCCTCAGCTGATTCTGTAACTGAAATTATGGTTCTTTCCAACTTTTGGATTGAAACTGAAACCATTTTCAAATGGCTTTGAGTGAAATTAAGCCAAAGATGTGACTTTGAGTGCTCAAAAAACTGTTTCAGCAATGTAGGACAACTATCCTGCAAAGGTTTTTTTATTTACATCTTTATCAAAATATCTCCGTTATTTTTATCACATTAGTTGGTTTTACTATGACCTTTTTTCTTAATCTTTGCCATATCTTTTAATAATGCTGTAACTTTTTAAAAAATTTCCTCTCAATTTTACTATCTTTTCATTTGGAATCTTCACCCATGGGAGTTTTATTTACCTGTCCAGTTATTTAAATATTTGGGTATACTGATCTATCAGTTTTAAAAAAAACACACAATTACGCAATCCTATTCATACTGGCTGTGAAATGGTGTAAAAAAATTAGTTTTCATTACAAGACAAACACTTTTTGGACAGTCAATGTTGGACACACAGGTAAATCTCATTATATGTGATAACAGTTATATTCCATGGAATTGCCGCACATACTGAATTTGCGTGAACTGACAGTACTTTTATACGTAAAATACTCACATAAAATAGCAGAGTTTCTTAGTATTTTTACCAAAAATAACCATTGGTCATCTCTCTAGAACACAAATTCAATACAAAATTTATACACTTCAAAATCCATCTATGTCCTAAATAGGCTTTGGATCACTGATATTGGAAGAATCTGATAGTGCTATAGTCAATTTCTGTGGCTGATTTCCTTACACACAAAAAGTTACAGTTGGAATGTGCTCACTAAGCACCTGACATTCATTTGAAGTGCCACAACTTTTAGCAAAGAAATGTTTGTTTTCTTCGACAGTTGATTATACAACCTTTGTAACATTTAAGATAATGTTCCAACTCCTCTTTTCACTACTGCACTCCTCACTTCTTTAGGTGTCATTGCAGTGTCAATTATTTTGAAGGCCTGAGTCGTTTTATTCATTGTCAGATTTCTAACAAGCTGAACTTATTTGACTACTGTTTCCTCTTTATTACCTGCTCTATCTGAAAACGTTCATATCTTCATTTCTCAGATCCTGAGAATGGGGATTTAGGAGGTCACACACATTCCCTTCATCGACATCAGTGAATCCAGTCTGCCATGCCATTTACAAAATTTCTCTTGTTGCAATGGTGGTTACATTGATCACTTCCATCTTCTAGCAATGACACAGCATTTGGCCACAGTTCCCTCCATAAACCATTCAAACATTTCTGGAGTGATGTCATTCCATGCATCTCTAATAACATCAATGGCCATCTTAATAATAAACTGTGGCCAGAAAATTTTGATGGTAAATTTGCCATTCAAATTACAATTTTCTATGAGACTTGAGAAAGTCTTGTGCAGATTAGAACGCCTATTAATGTAGAAATAATTCCCTCGTCCATGGATTGCACGACAGATGTAGCATCCCATGGCATAAATATGAATTCATTGTTTTTATTTGAATTAATAATGGAAAGTGGGTGGCTAGGAAAGTTCTCAAGCAGGAGAATTCTGGATCAGATTCTTTCTGTTTTACAGTAGGCCTTCAATTTTCTATTCAGTTCATTAGCAAAATATTCACTGAAAATGGCAGAAGTCAGCACCCCCCCCCCCCTTTTTTTCCCTTTCTTTCCATCCCAAATGATCTTCCAAGTGTGCTCTTATCACAACCTTCGAATGTTGTAGGATTTTGAGAGTGGTACATCATAAATGGTCTTACTTTGCAATCCCCTGTAGCATGACCTCTGAAAAAGTTTCATCAGTTCTTGGCAGCCTTAAAGTAAGGTGGCATTTTTTCTCCAATAGAAGTAAATTTGCAGCTAGGCATTTGTTTCCAAAATAATCCATTTTGTCAAACTTGAAAACCTGTTTCACACTATAGCCTTGTTCTGTTACATTTCTTTAAAACTCTTTTTAAATTCTTCACCTTTAACTGCCTCTCCTGTCGTTTTAATGTTGTGTAAGCTGGAATGATGCTTGAAGCGATCAACCCAGCGAGAGCTGGCCTAGAAAGGAGCTAGACTGTCCTATTCTTCCATTAAATGTGCATACAATCTCTTGACTTTAGCTCGAATAGCAGCTCCAGAGAGAGGCATAGGCTGCTGGTTGTTGTATTCAGTCCAACGGCTTAGTATTTTTCCATTCTTTCCATAGCCTTCGATTCAGATTTGGTCACTCTAGTCACACTTACATTAGCTGAATATTCGGCAGTTTTTCAAACTGATTCCATAGTGCCTTGCATAGTTCTCACAGTTCCACAGCACACTAAATGTCAACAATACGCTCATCTTTCTCATCCCGATCCAAAAATTCTAACTTTGTTTCTAATGAATACAATCTTCGTACATGCTTCTTTCCCTTAACAGGCATACTTTCTTTCCTCGCACCTGAAGTGCAACTTCACAGCTCTACTGACTTGAACTGACAAGTTATGTCAAAACACGACTGAAGATGCACATTAAGATGCACTAATGCATTACTGCTCCCATGCAATATTAACAGACAGCAGGATTGGACTTAAAACTGAAATTGCACACAAGCGAAAATGCGGATAACGAATCCAAGTACATTTAAAATGTAACTTTTGTAACAACATAGACAAAATAATGGAGTTGAAGATTTGAACAAAAAGTTTTACAAACAAGATAAAATTCAAGCAAAATGAATAATAGACATAATGACTGTGATGTTGCTGTTGTAGTGGTCTTCAGTCCTGAGACTGGTTTGATGCAGCTCTCCGGATTTCTACTAGCCCTAATCTTTTTACTTACTTGATCCTCTGCCTCCTTCACTAACACTTCATCCCTCAAAGCTACCCATTCTTCTTCTACTGTATTTCTTTCCCCCATTCTTGTCAATTGTTCCCTTATGCTCTCCCTGAAACTCTGTACAATCTCTGGGTTAGTCAGTTTATCCAGGTCCCATCTCCTTAAATTGCCACCTTTTTGCAGTTTCTTCACTTTTAATCTACAGTTCATAACCAATAGATTGTGGTCAGAGACCACATCCGGTCCTGGAAATGTCTTACAATTTAAAACCTGGTTCCTAAATCTCTGTCTTACTATTATATAATCTATCTGAAACCTGTAGAATCTCCAGGCTTCTTCCATGTATACAACCTTCTTTTATGGTTCTTGAACCAAGTGATAGCTATGATTAAGTTATGCTTTGTGCAAAATTCTACCAGGCAACTTCCTCTTTCATTTCTTACACCCAATGCATATTCACCTACTACGTTTCCTTCTCTTCCTTTTCCTACTATCGAATTCCAGTCACCCATGACTAATATTTTCATCTCCCTTCACTATTTGAAAAATTTATTTTCTCTCATCATACATTTCTTCAATTTCTTTGTCATCTGCAGAGCTTGTTGGCATATAAACTTGTACTACTGTAGTAGGCGTGGGCTTCGTGTCTATCTTGGCCACAATAAGACGTTCACTATACTGTTTGTAGTAGCTTACCCGCATTCCTATTTTCCTATTCATTATTAAACCTACTCCTGCATTACCCCTATTTGATTTTATATTTATAACCCTGTATTCACCTGACCAAAAGTCTTGTTCCTCCTGCCATCGAACTTCGCTAATTCCCACTATATCTAACTTTAACCTATCCATTTCCCTTTTTAAATTTTCTAATCTACCTGCCCGATTAAGGGATCTGACAGAGAGAGAGAGAGAGAGGAAGAGAGGGGGGGGGGGGGATGGGCAAATAAAGTTAATATAATGATTAAAATGATGCAGCAATGGATAAAATATGAAATATTATACACATCAACTCACCGATCACCAGGGTAAATATTGCAATGTAAGATACTTGGGACTGTAACTTACATCACCATATAGGTGGTAGCAAAAAGATGATCTCACCCCTGGGGACCTCACCTTGTAAACTTGCATGGTTTGCCCTTGTTTGTTAACATCACAGCATGTGGTGGGATCCCTCTAACATCAAGGATTTTCCAGGGCTTGGATGCACCTCAACCACTATTGGTGCACCAAAATTTCAATAGTTTTATTTAATCAGAAGTGGCCCTACTTACCTCTGCACCTGTTAGAGATTATAAACCTTTTAACACAGAATTGTTTTGGCACCATTCCGATTCAGTATTGTTGCTTGCATTACAGATATTCCTAAATTAAAGTCATGAGATTCCCAAATATTACATATCAGACTATATGAAAATAATGTGATACCAACAGAGATTTATAGATGTGTTATTACCTTCAAAAGTTCTTGCTTTTAAAGCAAATCCTTTAAAACTGTATTTATCAAATCACAATTTGTCTGGCTGTAAAATGCTTTGTTTTACATAGCTGTTCAGAGATGCCAGAACTATCGAGTTAAAAAAATAAAAATAAAAGGAGGAGGAGGAGGAGAAGAAGAAGAAGGAGTAGTAGAAGAAGAAAGAAGTAGTAGTTCCTCTCTAGGTCAATAAAATTAATCATCACTGTGTTATCCACTGTGGCAGGTGTTACCCTGAAGATGCACTCCTCATACTACCTAGATGCTGTTGATTGAAAAATGTTGAGTTCGAAACTATTTCTAAAAATGAGACACCCCACATCTCTCAATTAAACAATAATTCCTCATTTCAAATAATTGTGCAACTATTACTGGCACAAAAAAAATCGCACGTTAAAGCCTAACTGAAGACAATTTTAAACACGGCTGACAGCAGCAACTGTAAATAAATGTTCATACACACGGCAAGTCAAGAGTCACAGTATGCCCTGCTATGTCAAAAACCCTGAAGAAATGGAGTAATCTGATATTACAGTAAGCTATGGGTGAGGTGATCTACCTTTTATGGTATGTACTGGACATGGGCACCATCTCGAAACAGGTTATCTAGAATCTAAGTCAATTTTTTAAATGGAAAGGGGCTCGTTTGCAGGGTGTATACGTGGACGGAAAAAAAAGAGAAATTCCCGGTTAAAAGTACACTTCCTCCCAGGTGAAAATACACTTTTTCCATGTTAAGTGAGGGTATACTTTTCGTCGGAACTGTAAAAGTTATCAGTCTTTTGAATGATTATGGTTTTATACACCGCATTGAATTTCCCAGCACTTTAGCAAAAGAAACTCAGGTAACCAAACTCGTTTTGGGAAGATGTCTGACATGCAGCAACATGTACACTGTATTTTTGTATTACGAAAGCATAAATTCGAATACCACCAAACACCGCTTGTTACTTTCCGAAGCATTGAAATCAAGATTGCAATGCGCTTTTGTAAGCTAGTCATAGCTCACGTCACGTGATCTTGCCAGCCGATAACAGCAGATATTCAGAACATAGGACACGTGACGTAGTCAGCCAATAGCAACATCACTGTTAAGTAGCGCGAACACACAAATAGGAAAAATTAATGGTTTAAATTAATATACGTTGTGTTGCAGCAAGAAAAGAGAAGCTTTCACATATAATGTTGCCCCTTTTTGCTAGTGTTACACTTTAAGACACACCACACTAAAGTGCCAGTAAAAATTTTAAGAACAACATAAATTTCAGATCTTTTGGGCTCGAAATTATTCTAAATTATCGTACTCAAAGAGCTGATTTTTAAACGAGTGTCAAACGCTCTGTAATTTAAGAAATTCATCGTACATTCTCACACATAGTTCATCTTGCGTAAAAGTAAATTTACTTTCAAAGTAAGTGTTTTCAAACCACCATTCGCAATATTTTCCCTCGACCTGTTAGAAATAGGTTCCTTTCAGCAGTCGCCAGAGAGCGCCAGATAACAAGCGTCACCGCGCTTGCGCAGCTAGGCAGGCAGCCCGTATGTTTGTTGTGTAAAATATTAAAATATCTTACATAATGCCATAAAAGAAGAGCACAGGAATTTCGTGCACCATACTAAAATGCATAATTCAGCTGAAAGTGCACATTCGTATGTCCAGATTCCAATGTAAATTTTCTTGGAGCACCAGTACTGTGTTATCTCGTGTTTGGTTGTTTACTATGGCATAATGCTGTATGGGGTAGAAAATGAAAACGTGCACTTGAAATGCAGCGAACAGTTGAAACTGGCCAATAGTGTGGTACTGAACGCTCCGTTTCAAATAAATTGGCTGGCTCATCAGAAAAGATTAATTAAAGCCAAATTTCTTTAGCAAATTGACAAAAATAACTTCATTGTTCTGCAAGGCGATTAATGCTTGACAGTCAGAAAGGGAACATAAAATAAAATCTGAAACTAATAACGTATTTTAGCCTTCTGTAATTACGTAAATGTATTTTAATTGACTTGATAGCTCCCGGCAACAGAAATCCATTTTGTTTTCATTTGAGCAATAAACGAAAAGGAAACAGCAAACTCACTAAACGTAAACACGGGTCACATGAGACTACCCACCTCCCCATTACAACTTAATACTGCTCTGTGAATCAGCCACGGATCTACGGTATTTCCGAACCAGGGCAATATTAGATAGTGGTGCCCCTCCTCCCTAGAGCGTTTGAGGTAGGACGCCAAAAATTTTAAAAATTGACTTTTCAAAAATATGTCTATTTTGTAGCGCACATCTTTCTGAAGAGTTTGATACGTAAAACATATGCGTTTGAGGAAATGTTTGGTCTTAAATGTGCCAAAGTGCAGTGCCACGCCTCTTCAAACAGCATTCTTCTATCGCACGTCACTGTATTTCGCTCTGTGGAACTCAAACGTGTAACATTTTCTAATGGGTGCCATCAAACTGTATTCAGGACAGTGGAAATTAAAATGTCCTGTGGTGCCTCTCCTGCTCCCAGTTGGCCGGTCTGACAATCTGCCCCTGTTTAAAAAAACTCACAATAAATACTGGATGGGATTATTTGTAACCGAGAGAGCAGGAACTCTTCAGAAAATTTGCACTCTTAATTGCCTGTTAGCTAATAACTTGATGTTTTGTGTGAAATAAAATTAAATATAGGATACATAAAACCAGTAAAGACAATAGACAAGCAAGACAGTACATATTTCTTCAATCTTATATCCTAACATTGATTTTCTCACTAACCTTGGTACAGCTTTACACGATTTTCTCACTAACCTTAGTACAGCTTTACATGGAGTGCTTTCCTTTTGAGAAAGAATCCATTAGCTCATCAAAGTTAGTTAAAGTTTTTGCTACATAAAAAAACCAAATGTCGTTGGCTAATACTGAAAAAGCTATTAATACCTATGAATACTACCCAAGACTGATGTGCTTTCTCGATCTGATTACGTGTATTTTGTCACTTTCTGCTAGATAACACGCTGGTGAAGTATCAGTGCAGCAGCAGTGCAGTAGCGAGTCGCATATTTAGCTTATTTAGCTTTCATATTTGTTTTGTAGTTTGAGTCTTAATTTCTTTCCGAGTGTTTGTGCGCTTGCATATTTAATTACATAAAATCCTTGCGTATTCTCGTATTTGAGAGGAATAATACTGCTTATTGATAGCCGTAGAGTATAAATTCACGGAGTCGTTAAGATATTAGCGGTAGGATGGATAGGGTGTGTGCGTGCTGTGTGCGGGTGCAGGAGGAACTGGCTGCGGTTCGTGAGCAGCTGAGCGTGCTGTTGGCCACGGTCAGCCGCATTCAGGCTGCTGTCTCGAGGTGCAGTGACAGCGGAGGGTCTGGGGCGTCGCTTGAAATACCCCAGGTGTCGCTTGCTGCGTCCGCTGACTCAGCCGCTTGCAATTCCTTTCAACAATACGCCCACCGGAGCCTGCTTGCCGCATAATGTTTGTCAGAACTTCCTATTTTGGAGCTACATATAACCACTCATTATTATTTGTGTCCAAATACTCTGATTTAAAAATACTATTCTACTTACACAATTTTTTGGAAGTTTGTGTACGCTGTGATGTCTTCTTCAGCTATCAAGATATTAGCAGTCAATTTTCAGAGTGTTCGGAATAAAGTTCCTGAATTTACTGGCCTCCAGGAAGCGCGTGGCGCGCTAAATATTCTCGGGACTGAGACCTGACTGAACCCTGAGATAGGAAGTTCTGAAATATTTAGTGAGGGTTGGAATGTGTATCGGAAAGACAGATTAGACACCGTAGGAGGTGATGTCTTCATTGCAGTTGACAAAAATATTGTGTCTACTGAGGTCGAAGTAGAGTGTGATTGTGAAGTTATCTGGACATGTTTAACAGGACTAGGGGAAAAAAGTTAATTGTTGAGTGTTATTACAGACCACCAGGTTCCACCGTGACAGTTCTAGAATCATTCAAAGGGAGTCTGCATTCTGTATCGCAGAAGAACCCAGATCATGCTACATTAGTCGGATGGGACAACAGCCTACCTAGTATAGACTGGGATGTCTATGGATTCATTACAGGTGGTACAGACAAGCCGTCGTGTGAATTACTTTTGAACACATTATCTGAAAACTGTCTTGAGCAGCTAAATCGACAGCCAACGCATAATGGAAATATTTTAGATCTAGTAGCCACGAACAGACCAGACCTCATCGACAGTGTCAGTGTTGAGACAGGGATTAGTGATCATGATGTTTCCATTACGACCACGGTTATTAAAGTTACGAAAGTTAAAAAGTCGGTCAAGAAGGCCAGGAGAGTATTCTTACTAGAAAGAGCAGATAAGCAGCTGTTAGCATCCAACTTAGCAAATGAATCGACTTCATTTACTTCCGGTACGATGGATGTGGAAGAACTATGGGCAAATTTTAAACACATTGTAAATCACACATTGGACAAGTATGTGCCGAAAAAATGGGTTACGGACCGTGGTTTAACAGCGCAATTCGGAGAATGCTCAGGAAGCAAAGACAGTTGCACTCGCGGTACAAGAAAGATCGGAAGAATGAGGACAGGCAAAAGTTAGTAGGGATTCGTGCTGCTGTAAAAAGAGCGATGCACGAAGCATTCAACCACTACTGCCGTCATACCTTAGCAAAAGATCTTGCTGAAACCCAAGGAAATTCTGGTCTTACGTAAAATCGGTAAGGGGGTCGAAGGCTTCCATCCAGTCGCTCACTGATCAGTCTGGCCTGGCAAAGGAAGACAGCAAAACGAAACCTGAAATTTTAAATTTAGCATTTGAGAAATCTTTCACGCAGGAGGATCATACAAACATACCACTGTTTTAGTCTCATACAGATTCCCATATGGAGGACATAGTGATAGACATCCCTGGGGTTGTGAAGCAGCTGAATGGGATGAAAATAAATAAATCGCCAGGTCCTGATGGGATTCCAATTTGGTTTTACAGAGAGTATTCTACTGCATTGGCTACGTACTTAGCTTGTATTTATCGCGAATCTCTTGCCCAACGTAAAGTCCCGAGCGAGCAGAAAAAAGCGCAGGTGACACCTGTATATAAGAAGGGTAGAAGGACGGATCCTCAAAATTACAGACCAATATCCTTAACATTGGTTTGTTGCAGGATTCTTCAACATATTCTCAGTTCGAATATAATGAATTTCCTTGAAACAGAGAAGTTGCTGTCCATGCATCAGCACGGCTTTAGAAAGCATCGCTCCTGAGAAACGCAACTCGCCCTTTTTCCACATGATATCTTGCGAACCATGGATGAAGGGTTATCAGACGGATGCAATATTCCTTGACTTCCGGGAAGCGTTTGACTCGGTGCCCCACTGCAGACTCCTAACTAAGGTGTGAGCATATGGGATTGGTTCCCAAGTATGTGATTGGCTCGAAGACTTCTTAAGTAATAGAACCCAGTACGTTGTCCTCAATGGCGAGTGTTCATCGGAGGTGAGGGTATCATCTGGAGTGCCCCAGGGAAGTGTGGTAGGTCAGCTGTTGTTTTCTATCTACATAAATGATCTTTTGGATTGGGTGGACAGCAATGTGCGGCTGTTTGCTGATGATGCTGTGGTGTACGGGAAGGTATCGTCGTTGAGTGACTGTAGGAGGATACAAGATGACTTGGACAGGATTTGTGATTGGTGTAAAGAATGGCAGCTAACTCTAAATATAGATAAATGTAAATTAATGCAGATGAATAGGAGAAAGAATCCTGTAATGTTTGAATACTCCATTAGTAGTGTAGTGCTTGACACAGTCACGTCGATTAAATATTTGGGCGTAACATTGCAGAGCGATATGAAGTGGGACAAGCATGTAATGGCAGTTGTGGGGAAGGTGGATAGTCGTCTTCGGTTCATTGGTAGAATTTTGGGAAGATGTGGATCATCTGTAGAGGAGACCACTTATAAAACACTAATACGACCTATTCTTGAGTACTGCTCGAGCATTTGGGATCCCTATCAGGTCGGATTGAGGGAGGACATAGAAGCAATTCAGAGGCGGGCAGCTAGATTTGTTAATGGTAGGTTTGATCATCACTCAAGTGTTACGGAAATGCTTCAGGAACTCGGGTGGGAGTCTCTAGAGGAAAGGAGGTGTTCCTTTCATGAATCGCTACTGAAGAAATTTAGAGAACCAGCATTTGAGGCTGACTGCAGTACAATTTTACTGCCGCAACTTACATTTCGCAGAAAGACCACAAAGATAAGATAAGAGAGATTAGGGCTCGTACAGAGGCATATAGGCAGTCATTTTTCCCTCGTTCTGTTTGGGAGTGGAACAGGGAGAGAAGATGCTAGTTGTCATATGAGATACCCTCTGCCATGCACCGTATGGTGGATTGCGGAGTATGTATGTAGATGTAAATGTAGAAATAGGTCTGTCTAATATTGCAGCAATTGTAGCACTCACCGCCACTGTTTTGGCACAAATGGTCATTTTCATAACACGACAGAATATAATCACCAAGTACCAATATCAAATGCCTATTGGGCCTACTACAAGCAAAAAGTTTCATGTTAGGAAATAGTTTCACATTTCATTCATACACTCTGACTTCTGAAGCATGAGATCGAAAAGTAGTAGTACAATTTTTTAATATAAATTTGGAATTGTCATATTCTTCCATAATTTGTGTGATGTCCCCATTTCTTCTCCTTTCTCGTGCTAACAAACAATCTTGTCATCACTAATTCTCTACCTGTTCTTGCCAGGGCTAAAACTTATTCTCCGGTTAACTTGACTAACCCTGCCAAAATCACTGGTGTAGTTCCCCCACGTTTATTCTCCGGTTAGGCGTTATTACCGTGTTGGTACAGCATGTTTACCGTGCTACTCCCAGAATAGAACTTTAGCGGCTTCTAGCCGGAGACTGCACAACTGGCCCTTACCAGTGTAGCGTTCTGGCAAAAAAAAATTTCTGCCAAAATTTCATTTTCTTCGTTACACTGAGAAGATAATAAATAATCTTTCTTACCTGTTATTCAACAGGGATGTGTTTCAAAATCATATGAATAATCGATAGACCGACGTGCGCTGGATGCTAGGCACTTTGAGAAACAAGGTCTCCCCCACCCACCCAACTGAAATTGCCGCCCGGGGCAGATATCCTGGTTTGTCCCTCGACCCCTATATCCAGGCCTGTTGCATATGCGTGAATCTGACAGCTTAATATAATAGAAGGAAACATTCCACGTGGGAAAAATTATATATAAAAACAAAGATGAGGTGACTTACCGAACGAAAGCGCTGGCAGGTCGATAGACACACAAACAAACACAAACATACACACAAAATTCAAGCTTTTGCAACAAACTGTTGCCTCATCAGGAAAGAGGGAAGGAGAGGGGAAGACGAAAGGAAGTGGGTTTTAAGGGAGAGGGTAAGGAGTCATTCCAATCCCGGGAGCGGAAAGACTTACCATTGGGGGAAAAAAGGACAGGTATACACTCGCACACACGCACATATCCGTCCACACATACAGACACAAGCAGACATATTAAATATGTCTGCTTGTGTCTGTATGTGTGGATGGATATGTGCGTGTGTGCGAGTGTATACATATTAAATATGTCTGCTTGTGTCTGTATGTGTGGATGGATATGTGCGTGTGTGCGAGTGTATACCTGTCCTTTTTTCCCCCAATGGTAAGTCTTTCCGCTCCCGGGATTGGAATGACTCCTTACCCTCTCCCTTAAAACCCACTTCCTTTCGTCTTCCCCTCTCTTTCCCTCTTTCCTGATGAGGCAACAGTTTGTTGCGAAAGCTTGAATTTTGTATGTATGTTTGTGTTTGTTTGTGTGTCTATCGATCTGCCAGCGCTTTCGTTCGGTAAGTCACCTCATCTTTGTTTTTATATATAATCTGACAGCTTAGGCGCACCAGTAAAATTTTTTTTTCCGGGTAGCATCTGGGTGCTTGCCCCTATTGCTTATACAGCTAACTGCCACACTTCTTTAGCTAGAAGCGGGAGAAGGTACTACTCATACACGACTCAACTGTGCATGCGCTCGCTCACAACTGCTCAAACAAATCTAATGCAAACAGTTGTGACGTCACGCTCATCGGAGGCAATTTGTTGTTATGAAGCATTGCATAGTCTTCCTAAAGCCGCTGACACGTTTGCCCCCCCCCCCCCCTCTCTCTTTCATGTTTTATTGCTGCACTATTATTCTGCACTAGCGAGATACAGTAATATCCTTTGTTAGAGCATTGGTTCCTACCAGTCAATGTTACAAAAATTTAACTGGAAACTAAAACAATGAAAAATTCCCGAGTTTTTCCCGGTTTTCTCCAGGATGAAAAAATTCCTGTGGTTTTCCCAGATCTCCCGGGTCACATACATCCTGGTGTGATACATAAAAGTACAGAAGCATTTTCTGACAATTTCATTCCTGTAAACACATTCAAAGTAGCAGTTATGGTTCCAAAGATACAACATTTGTTTTGTTGCAGGTAACTGAAAATGGCTTTGACCAAGGAGCAGAGAACTGAGCTCATTTTGATGACTGGAGAAAAGAGGTTCCTTGTCACAGCAGCAGATTTAACCAATCAGCACCCAGAAAGACCTGCAATTTCACACAACATTGTCAGGTGCTCAATTTCCAAATTCTGAGAAACTGGGACTGTGGCTGGCAAGGCACAGATTGGCTATCCAAAAAGTGCTACTGACAAGACAACCTCAACAATGGTTTTGGAACCTTTATGAAGAGGCCACACCGCAACCACCGCACATGACGTTTGTCAGTAGAATGTGGAATCAGCCAGTCACTGAGCGTACGAATCATTCATGCTTATCAATGGCATACATTCAAGATTCAGCAACTCTAGCACCTACTGGAGGATGACCCAGGCAGACGTACACAGTTTTCACATGGGCCCTAAAGCAAGTTCAACAAGATCCCTGTTTTGTGCAAAGCATCTTGTTCAGTGATGAGGCAAACTTTTTTGATGGTAGAGAAGTCCATTGTCACAACCACAGATACAGGAGTGACAAGACTCCACCCTGGATGGAAATCTTCCAAGGTAGATGGCAATGTAAAGTTTATGGTGTGGAATGTGGGGTACTTGGGTAATTGGACCCATTTTCATTCACAAGAACCTAAATGCTCAACACTCCCTGGAAATGTTGCAACAAGAGGTGTTTCCCTTACTTCTAATGAAGATGGGAGCTTTCCCTCTCACTTCCAACAGGATGGGGCTCCACCACACTAGGGAGCAGTTGTTCGTCAGCGGTCAGATGGTCAATTTCCAGATCATTGGATTAGCCGACGTGGTTCTGTGTGAGCAAACACTGAAGAAGTGTGTGCCGGCATTTTTGCGGAAATCCTTCTGCTTGCGCATGATGATTGGATTCAGCACTTTCAAACGTGCGTTGACCGACACAATGCTGAACACACAAAATGACCGTCATTTAATTGAGAACAGTCCAGCCTGTAATTCCAACCAAAATCAGCACTTTCAAATGCGCGTTGACCGACACAATGTTGAACACACAAAATGACCATCGTTTAATTGAGAACAGTCCAGCCTGTAATTCCAACCAAAATGTGTTGTAACTTTTGAACCATAACTGCTACTTTGAATTTGTTTACGGGAATGAACTTGTCAGGAAATGCTGATGTTATCTGATATGTCACACGACCCCATTTCCACTAAAAAATAAATTAATTAATTAAAAAATATAAAAAAAACCACTGAAGATGGCTAATTTCAAGATGGTGGCCATAGCTGGTATGTACCATAAAAGACCGATCACCTCACCCATACCTCACAGGAATATTCACGTTTCCCCATTCCTGCAAGGTTTTTGACATAGCCTGGTGTACTGTGACTATTGACTCACCCTGTACAAAGTGTACAGCCAACTGGTTGCAAAAGTTTAATGTAAAAACCTTGAACAGGTTTCAATATCACTAAGGGTATCTGCTTCAGAAGGAAGTCGCATATGTTACACAACATTAAAATTGATGATGAGCTCATCATATATGTTTACAATTTTGATGTTACGGTGACTTCCTTATGAAGAAGCTACCCTTAGTAGTATCGAAATCTGGCCAAAGTTTTTATGTTGAACTTATGCAACCAGTTATATACTTTATATATTGTTATCTAACTGAAGAAATAGACATTGCACTGGCCATTTTGGTTTCATTTGAATATTTTCATACTGCTATCTCATGATTTTCATCACATGAAACCAGAAAATATCTGATATTATCTATCTGAATATATTTATTTACAACATACCTGATGACAAGGTCTTCTTAATAAACTTCCGTTTCTTCCGAATCTTCTTAAGCTTCTTCCAAGGATCTTTACCATTATCCATGAGAATTTTTTGTTTCTTCTCCTGTGGTACACCATTGTCCATTTTCAGTAAGAACAAGTAACTTCCACCAGGTGTTCTCCTCCTCTGACCATTCTGAAATTGTTTTTATGATACCATTAATAATAATAATAATAATAATAATAATAATAATAATAATATTCCCCATTTAAATTGCTGAATGCCAATTTACATAAGTGTTTGTTTTGTCAATGACATGTGGGTCTCTGAATCCACGTAGTTAGGGAAGCAGAAAACATTGTGTAGTTAGATTTAGATTTGAAAATTAAATATTCAGGAACTGGTGACAGTGACTCAAATTTGGCCTGCTGTGTGGTTTAACATTTCTGTCAACTTTCAAGAAATCAGTACCATGAAATTTTGTAACAGTACAAATGACTGTTAAGTTTTCTATGACATTTCAAAAATACCCAAGGAAAACATGAGTGTTTTAGGCACAACTAACACCCTGACAAGGACAAAACATTTTCAGAAGTGTCTACTTACTAGGAACAGGAAAATTTCTTGCCTAATCTTTCTTAAATGCTGAAGCAGCCCCAATAATTTGGGAAAATCTGCCAACAGACCGTCAGCAGCTATGGAGTTCTTGAAAATGACAAATGTTGTCACAGAGACAGAACTGTTATTTGTCACACTGTTACATCACTTGGCAGGGTAGCAGTACCATAGGCATCCTCTTTGCCTGTATGTTTCTAACTGTCTTGAAAAGAGTGGAATGTTTGCACCATCCATTTTTAAAAGGCTGCTGGTTTTCTTGATTGGTAAAAGTACCACTTAATTACCAGGAAAGAAAACATCACTAATGTTAAACAGCTATGTTTATTGCCTCATTAAGTAATCATCATGTCGTCATGAAGCCCAGTCAATCTGCAGCCCTGCAGAAGGAACTCTCAGAGAAACTCGGGGTCCAAAAGTTCAGACACATTTATGTGTGCCTAACACTCAAGTATGGCAAAAGGTTATCTTCACTACTTAAATTGTTTTCTACTCCATCGAATATTATCATTTCACTTGTAACTCCACTATATGTAGCAACTGAATATCAGAACAATTGAGAAGAGTCACTATGTTTATATCTGGCTAGGATGCTACCAGCAAGTGAACCACAGAAACTCTAGCTGACAGATCACATGAGACCAGACAGCCAATCAATTTCAGCCTGAGAGGACATGAGCTTCCTCTCACTCTCTGCAAGACAACTGATCCAATGTTCTGATCGTAACAGATGCTTTCACAGACGATAAAATTACATTTATGGACACTTCCAGATAAAAAATTGGACAGCTCTTACTGTTATTCAAGTCAGCTACACTTCTCTGTGAGATTGCTGAGTGAATTCACACTTGGGCACCACTACACTGGTATACTCAGGGTATTTTTTTATTATTTATTAATTTTCAAATTCACAGTTATTTCCAGATTAAAATAATGATTTTCCAGGTTGCCAGGTCACATGTTTTTACCTAAATGAGGTTAGCAAACATACTGTGCTAGAAACAACAAGTAACTTATTTTTAAAATATATGTCATAGAAACTGAACCATATTACGTTATGATGTACAACACTGAGTTTGAACAGTTGGAGGATACTGCTCATTATAATGTGACACAGTCGTATTCGAAGTGCATTCATTTAGACAACTCTGCTCGTTTAAGCTAGACTTCTGATGATCATCTGATGGTTTAAACAATCAGTTTGTGACAGAAGCAATAAATGCTGGACACACTACAATACAGTCATTTCTCATGAACTAATGGCTGTGGAATGTTGCATTTCATCATGAAACAATACTTTCAGTTTCATCTAGAACTTTCTCCTTTAAGTTTTTTGAGGCAACAGAAACGTAAATTTGTTTTTGTTAGCAAAAATTATGTCGTCGTATGATTCCAAAACCAATATTTCGCAGCAAATTGTATGTTGCACATACTGTTTTTCTCAATTTGTCTACATGCCTAGACTATGAAGTGACAGATCAGTGCAGGGGTTATTTTTGAGGAAATGCTGTGGCGAGCCATCAATTAATGTGTGACATACAGCAGTTTGAATATTTATCAAAAAAGCAGAATCCTCACCCCTACAACACACACAAAAGGAGAAAGAGAGAAAGAGAGAGAGAGAGAGAGAGATGACTGACAATTTATTTCCAAAATTTGTAAATATACTGCATTTCATATGACACACTGTACTTTCATGAAATGGGCAGCTATTTTTCCTGTTTCAGATTTTTCCACTTATATTTTCTCAACAACGGTTTTAAAACATCTGTGTAGTTAAAAAAGTTTTGTTCTGCAAAACTCTAGTACCACATCAACGAATTTTAATGCCTCAAGTGTGTGTAAATAATACACTGACCTAATGGAGAATGTTGGAAGTTATGAGTTCTGGAATTCATAGAAGATGAAATGGAAAATGGAAAACAACATTTCAGGAACGACGGACATGTAGGATTCAGCCTCCCAGAGTGCCCACCCGTAGCAAATGTATTACCAGTACAGCCTCAAAAGTGCATTTTAAACGAAAACATTATTTTGTTCTAATTAAGACACTTAATTTTTTTGTTCTTACAGTTCTAAAAAGACACCAAAATAAACAGAGATGGTCTGCAAACCACATAACTGCAAGTTTGCCACACTTGTGTGACTTTCTTTTTATCAGTTTTAATAAAAGTTGTACAACTTTGCTTCCGCCATTTGCCGATAAGTGGCGACAACTGTAAGCAGAGGTTGAAAGAAACAGATCGCAGACGTCAGGCAATTAGCTTTTGGCTCTATAAATAACAAGTTTTACAGACAAATAACTTGGAACATCTATAAAGTCTTATAATTTATATTGTATTATGAACAATAAGATCAAAGACCAACAAAAATATTTAGATGAGAACTACTTTTTCAAATTTAGCCATAATTTTGGCTGCTTCCACCAACTTTCTTCTTCTTCTTCTTCTTACATTCTAACATCTTAATTTCTGGCAAAATCTTGTTCTTGTTGTTTTTCAGTTTCACTTAGTTGTTTCTTTTTATCATCTTTATACAATGAACTTGCATTATGCATAGAAAGAATTAAACTTTTCTAATTTTGAAATTATCAACACCACAATCATCATGGATCACAGCATAAATAGGTCTTTGAGCAATAAGACTTTTTTTCATTTGATTCTCAACAATATGCCCAGAATTTATTGAAAAACCTCGGCCCACAACAGCATTTCTACGTGAAAATATTAAAATGATTTTGAGAAAATCTTCAAAGTTATAACATTCTTTTTGTGACAGTTTAATCGCTTTCATCCAAAATTCATCCAAACAAGTTTCCCTTCTTTCGAACATTCTCATTTTGTTTTGAATACAAGACTCATTACAAATATTGAAAAATTCTTAATTAACACCATCTGCTTTTACGCCAGATAACCTTTCACCATAGGCGAGAATTTCAAGGCACAATGTCAACCTTTTTACAGCCATTTCTTGATTTAATGCTACTCAAGGGTCCAAACATGAAATGGCATGTGTAAGTGATCTTTCAAGTAGCTTTTGTATCATGGCAACAGCACAAAAACACATTTCTTCTTTAAGCCTCAAGATGTCAGTCAGGTCCTTAACTTTCTTTAGGGCATCCTGTGTAGTAAAATCCCATGCAAAGAACTGAGCAATGATCACATTCTTCTTATCCTTCATGTCGATCTTTGTGAGGGATTTTTTTTGTTTACCAAAATGTCTGGTCTGACAACTTGCTGCATCAAAGAGGTGGTACAAAAAAAGAGCCCTTGGAAATCACGTAAATAACCTCTGAATGCACGTGCAGTCACAGAAAAAAAAATTGGACCTAAGAATTTGTCTTTAACGGCTTCCGATATGGTCTTAAAACTCGCAAAATTAGAGAGGTTCTTGGTGTTGCATAAATATATTCATTGCAAAGACTTCTGTTTGTTTGTAGAAAGTTTATGTTTTTGGCTGTTAGTGTATCGTCTAAAGCACTTTTCCCCATTGTTGAAATATTTATTGTTGCGTTGAACCAAGAACATAATGCATTCGTTAGTAATTTGGTGTCACGCCTAGCCTACGTACTCTGGTATCAAGTTGTGCTCTATTTAGGCATGGAGAAAAAACACTGCACTCTGAAAATGTCATGAACTTTTTCAACTGCGCGGACGATTCACACAATCTGTCTCCATTACTTCTGGTTTCTGTTGTGACCGTCCATCTCAGAAAGATGTAGACAGCACCAGTCTCGGAAGAGTTGTAACAATGGGTTCGTTTAAGCAACTGCCAGACAGCAACTTTCAAGCACTAAAAAACCGTTGTTAGTGCGATGACATAAAAACCCATGTTTGGCCTTTGCACTGTTTGAACATTTCTCGTCTCATTTCAAGTTAAGATTTCCGCACATAGTGGTGGATAAACAACTGATTGGTGGTGATGGAAACCACCAGAGTAGTAGTTAATTTGCTTGACTGAATAAGTATACAGGGTGTAAACATGAAATAGCCGAATGCGGGAACTGCAATAGCTTCAAAACGATTGAAAAGTGCACCCCACTCTTAACTCACACAGTTATGAGCACGCGCGAATCTGGCAGCTTGGGAGTGTCACAAAAAAATTTTCTAGGCAGATTCTGGCTGGTTAGCTGTCACTGTTTATACATCAAACAGCCATACTCCAGGCAGCCAGAAGTGGGAGAAGGCACTACATATACACGATTTCAGCTCTGTGCATGCGCAACATGGTGTCTGGCAGCATGTCCTGTTTAAAAAATTGCTGCTGCATGAATAATTCAGAACTGAAGAAAACCCACCTCCCCACTGAATGCTTATGTTTTCGACGTTATGCTCACATCATTTTTGGCTACCAAGACAACACAAAATTGTGTTTACAATTAACATTGCCAATGTAAAGTCATCTACAGGAACTATCATTCATTATTACTTACAAAACATCAAAACCAACTCGTATGAAGTTTTAAGTTTGAATTATCAAAATGCTCACAGCACGTGTTTCCTGGAAGAGATTTTCCAACACAGAATCAGGCAAAAGAAAACTTACTTGTGAGGAACAGATCTGTCTAACATGAGTTTGTGTGGGTTATTTTATTGAAATGCGCGAATTTTAGTGTAGATAAATAAAGCCTGTCATTCGAGCTGCGATTTCGCACAAACAGACACTCCAATAACATCGTGTCTCTTGAACAGAGAGCCACGTTGGGAAAGAAATTACATCAAATCATATGAATGAAGACACTGAGATAAAGATAGAAATACTCAGATAATGTCGGACTATGTAGCACAGTATTTGAATACTACTTAAAACAACCAAACAACCATAAATTGAGTTAAAAATATTTTTGTGCACAAAAATTAAATGATGAATATTATTAAAAAGTTGAGGTTTTTTGTGGAAATTCAAGATATTTTCAAGTTTTTTTCCCCCCACAAATTCAAGGCTTTCCCCGGTTTTCAAGGTTGCAAGGTTAAGTGTCCACCCTGTATACTTATTCAGTCACGCAAATTAACTACTATTCTGCTGGTTTCCATCACCATCTATAACTACTGTCACATCTTTGTTCCTATATAGCCCTTCAACTGTATCCGGTTTAACCTGCATGCACAATGAGCCAATTGTGTGAATTCCTTTCTTGTGGATCATGTCATTTCTTTTAATGTGAACTTTTGTTGCAAGCTGTAGTGTATTTATGCAAATGTAAAAAATAACTGCTGCCATAGAAAAGTGAGGCACAAAATCACTAAAATGTCGTGCCACAGATGTAAAATAAATGCTATTATAATGATAATGAAGAAGACGGGTTGCTATTCATCACATAGAGGTGTCGAGTGGCAGACAGGCACACAGGAGGATGGGGGGGAAATACTGCTAGACATTATTAGCTGTTGTATTAAGCCCTTCATCACACGTACACAAAATAAAATGCACACACCTTCACACATGCTTAACTCTCACACACGTGACCACTGTTGTCTCCAAGCACAAAGGGCAGACTGCGACTGACAAGGAGAGGTCCCCAGCGGAGTGACATGGGTTGTGATCCCATGTATCACATACTGCAGTCATTCAGCCTGGTGGGCCCTTATTTGTGAGTAATGAAGAAAAAAAAATGGAATTTTGTGTGACACTCAATAGTGTTGCGTTACATAGTTTGGTTGCATGGTGTAATCGATAGGATAACAGCTTCGCATGCAGGAGGTTATGGTTCGAATCTTGTCAGGGGCACAAAATTTTATTTTTAATTCTTTTCTAAATGATGTTGATTATCATTTTTGTTCAATTAATTGATATACATGTAAGTTTTTAATTCCTTTCCTTTGTCACACAATTTTAATCATAATATCAACTTCTTTATTTGCTGTCATTTTTCTCCCTATCATTCTATCTCCACTTGAAATCTTTATTCTATGTATTATTTTTTATTTAATTTCTATTGTTTCATCACTCTATTGTTTTGCCCACACTATTGTGCTCATTATATCTGTTTCTCATTTTGCCTGAATTTTGTTATACTTATAAACCTACCTGTCATTTAAATTTCCATCTGTATTATTTTGTCCACAGTGCAATAGATGTTTAGGTCACATTTAAAAGGTTTGTATGACAATAACCACACAAAAAAACTGCACAACTGATAACAAAAATATATTTTCACACCGTTGCACAAATGTAAATAGATTATTTCATCTTTTGTTGAATGACTGCAGGGCAAATGGCTGCAGTGTATGATACCTGGGATCTTCAAACAATGGAAAATCCAGGATGGAAGGTAACAATATTACGAAAAGTATACTTGCTATTCACCATATAGCGGAGATGATGAGTCGCAATTAAGCACAGCAAAAAGACTGTCACAATAAGCTTTTGGCCAACAAGCTCTATGTCAATTTTTTTTTTTTTTTTTTTTTTTTTTTTTTTTTTTTTTTTTTTTTTTTTTTTGGCAAAGGTCTTGTTGGCTGAAAGCTTACTGTGTGACAGTCTTTTTGACGTGGCTATTCTGTGAGTCAGCATCTCTGTTATATGGTGAGTAGCAACTATCTTTTTTCACATTGTTACATACCTGGGATCTTAACGTACCTCACCACATAGGAAGTAAGGTTACAGAAGAAGTGGACTGGGGGGGGGGGGGGGGGAGACTGTAGAGGGGGGTAATGGGGAAGAAGATGCCAGTCTGCCTGTGGGAGAATGCAGGAGTGTGGTGGGGCCAGGAGAGTGGGCATATAGGACCAGCATAAGGAGGCTGTGCTGAGAGAGAGTGGGGATGGTAAGAACAAAGTGAAGAGGATAGAAGTAGAAAAGGGTGAAGGACTCCACAGGTATGCTAGTAGGATAGAAGGCAAGTGTAGGGCCAGGGGTGGGAGCAGACAAGGGGATAGGTAGGTGGAAGACAGGGACTAGTAAAGGCTGAGGTCAATGGGGTTACAGGAAGGAATTATATGTTGCAGGGCGAGTTCCCACTTATGAAATTAAGAAAACCTGGAAGAATCCAGATGGCACTGGCTTTGAAGCACTCACTAAAATGATTGACAGATTACACAAAATAACCACAGAAAGCTTATAATTTCAGGCTACTGTTGAGCCTTAATGAAATACTCAGATAATGTCAGACTATGTAGCACAGTATTTGAATACTATTTAAAACAACCATAAATTGATTTAAAAATATTTTTGTACACAAAAATGAAATGATGAATATTATTCAAAAGTTGAGATTTCTTGCGGAAATTCAAGATATTAATGAAAGGTGGGTATGCCAGGCATAAATAAACGGTAGGCCAACATTTTATTTGTTTGAAAGACAACAACATAAAAAAATTCAATGATTTATTTTCTTAAATATTGGTAAATGGCAGAGGAGTTTTAGAAGCAATGTATGTAACACCCACTCACCATAATCATCAGCCCACCAACTTCTTCTACTTTTCTTGTTTTCTCAAATAGGTCTATGGCTTTCTGTTTTCCTAGGACTTGAACAACTTTCACTGTAAAAAAGGCATAATAATTATTCAGAATTCCACTAACCCTAAGGGAATAACATTCAGACAAATCTTTTTAACATTATTTATGTGCCAGCAGTCCTCTGTCATATCATTAGCTCAGATATATGGGTACCAGCATTCTTGTGGCAATTATCACCCCTTCCCCCAACTACCCACACTCATGCTCCTGCAAGCATGTATGTAAAATGAAACAGCTGTTTTACTGTCAAGGTAAAAGAAATGTGTAGATATACTGGATTGTTTTAGTATATCAGATATTTGTCCATGAGTAGTTTCTCGGCAGTAAATGCATTATCTCCTGACAATATAATGTAATTAGAGAATCTTAATAAAAATTTCAGCATTCTGAATATATTTACTGCTGAAACTTCCTGGCAGATTAAAACTGTGTGCTGGACAGAGACACAACTTCAGGATCTTTGCCTTTCGCAGGCAAGTGCTCTACCATCTGAGTTACCCAAACATGACTCACGACCCGTCCTCACAGCTTTTAATTCTGTCAGTACCTCATCTCCTATCTTCCAAACTTCAGCTTTTAATTCTGCCAGTACCTCATCTCCTCCTACCTTCTAAACTTCACAGAAGCTCTCCTACAGACCTTGAAGAACTAGCGCTCCTGAAAGAAAGAATACTGCAGAGACATGGCTTAGTATTAACTGTATGCCAGTTACATTTTGGGAGGAAGATACTGTGGCATAGGTCTTCCTCTCTTGTGTTGTTGGAGGGATACACAATTTCTCTTGCCGTATCTGCTGGTAGGCTCATGCTGGCTCTGTAAGATAGGAAGCCAAAAGGAATGAAGTTTTCTCTTGCATAAAACTTTTCGTTCTGCCTGCAAGTTCTTGGATTATAGCAGGTGGCAAATTAGGTGTTGAAAGGGATGCGGTAGGTAGCGTAACAGCAACAACTTTTGCACAATTTGGCATCTTTTAATGTCGACTTAATGAATGCATTCATATTTTTTCCGTGCCTCTGGATATGAAATGCAGACCATTGCTTTATACTCTTGGATTTTATTTTCTGCTTTAAATACTGGGCAAACTGATGAATGTTGCAGGAGGATGGGGGATATGGTATTCAGTACAGTTTACACACGAAGGTGTTGTTTGCAAGAACGATCTTCTACAAGAGATCTTTCACTATTTCCGCATTTTGGGTCTGCCATGCAATGAGATAATGTGCTCAAAATGTAAGCATTGAAACCATCTCACTTATGGTGGGATGTAAGGTTGCACATCACATGTAGAACGTAAGGTCTCTGTGAAAGAGAACTCTTTGTACCAAGTTTTTACTAACAAGTCATCCGGTTTTTCACATGTCTTAAATGCTGGATACTGTGCAGCAGGGGAGGATTTAATCAGTAGTGACCAATTTCACATTCTTTCAAATGTGTCTACTTTTCTAAATTTATCTTCTATTTAGTAATGAAAAATAATGGCTTGGCGCTGTAAAAGTATCTCCTTGTTTTCTAGCAGACACTAGATACTGAATGAATTGTCTCCAGTCATCTGGCTTGTCCCTTTTCCCATGGGGTAGCCAAGGTAGGGAAAGCAGTTGTCCACATTGAACTTGGATACCTAACAACTGAGTCTGCCGCATCAATATAATGTAGATACCTATTAGCTGAAACCTATTGCCGTTGGTGGGAAGGCTTGCGTACCTCAGCGATACAGATGGCCGTACCATAGGTGCAACCACAACGGAGGGGTATCTGTAGAGAGGCCAGACAAACGTATGGTTCCTGAAGAGGGGCAGCAGCCTTTTCAGTAGTTGCAGGGGCAACAGTTTGGATGATTGACTGATCTGGCCTTGTAACAATAACGAAAACGGCCTTGCTGTGCTGGTACTGCGAACGGCTGAAAGCAAGGGGAAACTGCAGCCGAATTTCTCCCGAGGGCATGCAGCTTTACTGTATGGTTAAATGATGATGGTGTCCTCTTGGGTAAAATATTCCGGAGGTAAAATAGTTTCCCATTCGGATCTCTGGGCGGGGACTACTCAAGAGGACGTTGTTATCAGGAGAAAGTAAACTGTCATTCTACGGATCGGAGTGTGGAATGTCAGATCCCGTAATCGAGCAGGTAGGTTAGAAAATTTAAAAAGGGAAATGGATAGATTAAAGTAAGATATAGTGGGAATTAGTGAAGTTCGGTGGCAGGAGGAACAAGACTTTTGGTCAGGTGAATACAGGGTTATAAATACAAAATCAAATAGAGGTAATGCAGGAGTAGGTATAATAATGAATAAAAAAATAGGAGTGCGGGTTAGCTACTACAAACAACATAGTAAACGCATTATTGTGGCCAAGATAGACACGAAGCCCACGCCTACTACAGTAGTACAAGTTTATATGCCAACTAGCTCTGCAGATGATGAAGAAATTGATGAAATGTATGATGAGGTAAAAGAAATTATTCAGATAGTGAAGGGAGACGAAAATTTAATAGTCATGGAATTCGAGTGTAGGAAAAGGGAGAGAAGGAAAAACAGTAGGTGAATATGGATTGGGGCTAAGAAATGAAAGAGGAAGCCATCTGGTAGAATTTTGCACAGAGCATAACTTAATCATAGCTAACACTTGGTTCAAGAATCATAAAAGAAGGTTGTATACATGGAAGAATCCCAGAGATACTAAAAGGTATCAAATAGATTATATAATGGTAAGACAGAGATTTGTAAGGCATTTCCAGGGGCAGATGTGGACCCTGACCACAATCTATTGGTTATGAACTGCAGATTAAAATTGAAGAAACTGCAAAAAGGTGGCAATTTAAGGAGATGGGACCTGGATAAGCTGACTAAACCAGAGGTTGTAGAGAGTTTCAGGGAGAGCATAAGGGAACAATTGACAGGAATGTGGGAAAGAAGTACAGTAGAAGAAGAATGGGTAGCTCTGAGGGATGACGTAGTGAAGGCAGCAGAGGATCAAGTAGGTAAAAAGACGAGGGCTAGTAGAAATCCTTGGGTAACAAAAGAAATATTGAATTTAATTGATGAAAGGAGAAAATATAAAAATGCAGTAAATGAACCGGGCAAAAAGGAATACAAACGTCTCAAAAATGAGATCGACAGGAAGTTGGTTGGTTGGTTGGTTGGTTTGTTGGGGGAAGGAGACCAGACAGCGAGGTCATCGGTCTCATCAGATTAGGGAAGGATGGGGAAGGAAGTCGGCCGTGCCCTTTGAAAGGAACCATCCCGGCATTTGCCTGGAGCGATTTAGGGAAATCACGGAAAACCTAAATCAGGATGGCCGGACGCGGGATTGAACCGTCGTCCTCCCGAATGCGAGTCCAGTGTCTAACGATCGACAGGAAGTGAAAAATGGCTAAGCAGGGATGGCTAGAGGACAAATGTAAGGATGCAGAAGCTTATCTCACTAGGGGTAAGATAGATACTGCCTACAGGAAAATTAAAGAGACCTTTGGAGAAAAGAGAACCACTTGTATGAATATCAATAGCTCAGATGGAAACCCAGTTCTAAGCAAAGAAGGGAAAGCAGAAAGGTGGAAGGAGTATATAGAGGGTCTATACAAGGGCGATGTACTTGAGGACAGTATTATGGAAATGGAAGAGGATGTAGATGAAGATGAAATGGGAGATATGATACTGCGTAAAGAGTTTGACAGAGCACTGAAAGACCAGAGTCGAAACAAGGCCCCAGGAGTAGACAACATTCCATTACAACTACTGACGGCCTTGGGAGAGCCAGTCCTGACAAAACTCTACCATCTGGTGAGCACGATGTATGAGACAGGCGAAATACCCTCAGACTTCAAGAAGAATATAATAATTCCAATCCCAAAGAAAGCAGGTGTTGACAGATATGAAAATTACTGAACTATCAGTTTAATAAGTCACGGCTGCAAAATACTAACGCGAATTCTTTACATTTGTAGACTTACAGAAAGCTTTTGACAATGTTGACTGGAATATTCTCTTCCAAATTCTAAAGGTGGCAGGGGTAAAATACAGGGAGAGAAAGGCTATTTACAATTTGTACAGAAAGCAGATGGCAGTTATAAGAGTCGAGGGGCATGAAAGGGAAGCAGTGGTTGGGAAGGGAGTGAGACAGGGTTGTAGCCTCTCCCCAAAGTAATTCAATCTGTATATTGAGCAAGCAGTAAAGAAAACAAAAGAAAAATTCGGAGTAGGCATTAAAATCCGCGGAGAAGAAATAAAAACTTTGAGGTTCGCCGATGACATTGTCATTCTGTCAGACACAGCAAAGGACTTGGAAGAGCAGCTGAATGGAATGGACAGTGTCTTAAAAGGAGGGTATAAGATGAACATAAACAAAAGCAAAACGAGGATAATGGAATGTAGTCGAATGAAGTCGGCTGATGCTGAGGGAATTAGATTAGGAAATGAGACACTTAAAGTAGTAAAGGAGTTTTGCTATTTGGGGAGCAAAATAACTGATGATGGTCGAAGTAGAGAGGATATAAAATGTAGACTGGCAATGGCAAGGAAAGCGTTTCTGAAGAAGATAAATTTGTTAACATCGAGTATAGATTTAAGTGTCAGGAAGTTGTTTCTGAAAGTATTTGTATGGAGTGTAGCCATGTATGGAAGTGAAACGTGGACGATAAATAGTTTGGACAAGAAGAGAATAGAAGCTTTCGAAATGTGGTGCTACAGAAGAATGCTGAAGATTAGATGGGTAGGTCACATAACTAATGAGGAAGTATTGAATAGGATTGGGGAGAAGAGAAGTTTGTGGCACAACTTGACGAGAAGAAGGGACCGGTTGGTAGGACATGTTCTGAGGCATCAAGGGATCACAAATTTAGCATTGGAGGGCAGCGTGGAGGGTAAAAATCGTAGAGGGAGACCAAGAGATGAATACACCAAGCAGATTCAGAAGGATGTAGGTTGCAGTAGGTACTGGGACATGAAGAAACTTGCACAGGATAGGGTAGCATGGAGAGCTGCATCATACCAGTCTCAGGACTGAAGACCACAACAACAACATTAGCTGAAACTGCCAGATCAGTCTAGCTACTATGTTGACAAAGTCTGATACATTTCATGTGTGAAACGTCCACCTTGATGCCACCTAATCCATTCAAGGGCTCTCCCCATGAGCACCTCCCAGCTGCAGCTAAGGTCATCTGACAAGATGGCCATTGTGGGAAGTCCTGATGCATTAACAACATAGCCACCTACTCTTAGGTATGCAGAGTTTGTTAATTTCCACTGTGTGGCCACAATCACATTGGAAACCTTGTCACATGAATCACCTGAGTACCAAAGACAGCTCTGCCACTGCACGGCGTTTTTATACCTTGTGTATGCAATACTACTGCCATCTGTATACATGCATATAGGTATCCCATACCTTTTGTCACCTCAGTGTACTAATATGGAACATAAAGCTGCACAAGCTTACCTTTATAAATTTCTTAATTCTTATTCTGGTTATTCATCTTACAATGTTGTACAGTAACACTTAGCTTCCAGACTGGAAAATGTGTACATTTCTGATATTGCACAAAATGTTATTCTTCAATTTATTCCATTCATGAACATTCTTTTGCCTCTATTTTTTCCACTATCATCATTACTAGTTGCTACAATTACCTGACACAGTCAGAGTGGAAATGGCGATCTGTAAACTTGACTAGTGCAGATTCTGTAGAAACCTTTATTTTGCCAGATTGGAATATAGAGAACACTGATTATTACCTTCAATGGCTCAAACAGTCATTTTCAGTTTTGCAAATTGTTAGATGGTTACAAGTCAGAAATATTTCAGAATGCAATAGCACTCACCAGAAATGATTATGCAAAAGCTGTTAAGAGTACATATCAGAATACACATATGGTGTTTAAATTGAGAGTATAAATAAGACACTGTCACTATCCAAAGCCAACGGCATAGAACTACATGCAACAAATTTACAGCAAGAAACATACCTCACAGTCTTGTTAACAGTATGTGAATGTGAAACATAGCACAAACACCACTGCTGTATATGACATGAGGCACAGTCATCACGCCAAGCCACAATGTCAGTCACTGTTAACTAGATCAATGTAGCAAACGGACTGACTGATACTGTGTACCTGGGCATACAGGTCAATGAAAATGACACTAGATGACAGAACAGTATAATTACATGGATTAAAATAATTGAAAAGAGAGATATCAAAATTGTAATTTTTTAAAATAGTCAGAATTTTAAAATTTTTCATCTGTATAACAAAAATAAATATAAATGGTTCAAATGGCTCTGAGCACTATGGGACTTAACAAATATGGTCATCAGTCCCCTAGAACTTAGAACTACTTAAACCTAACTAACCTAAGGACATCACACAACACCCAGTCATCACGAGGCAGAGAAAATCCCTGACCCCGCCGGGAATCGAACCCAGCAACCCGGGCAATAAATATAAAACATGATAAAATAAATCTGCATAGAAGCTGTCTTAGATATGGTGTAATATTTTGGCAAAACTAACCCCAGAGAGAGGAATTAACATTAATAACATTTTATTCTTTACATTTTCATTATAAAAGTACTATCTATTATATACCCAGAGCTAAATGAAATGAAATAGGACCACACAGCACAATACAAAACCAGAACACACACCAAAACATAAGACTTAGTCTCAGATTATAGTGGAGCAGTGCACCTGTGTACAGCAGAGCTGCGTGTCAGGCAGCTGTTACAGTGCTGTTTTGCGCCCAGGTATAGTGGAGCAGGAAGTTGAGCATAGTCGGCAGGCTCGCTTAACTGCGTGGACTGCAAATGTGCAAACTGGCCGATCTGCAATCTTTCTTAAACAATTTTACAGAAACTACTCTCATAGCTTTACTTGTTAGCTTTATGAAGAACAGTCTATCATTTGGTTAATGGTCATAGTTATTGTGACATTTCAAAATTAACTAACCTACTACACGAATTTCGAAAAGTGTGCATTGAAAAAGAAAGGTCACAGCGAATTTGCATTTGGTGCATGTTGGGTCATATGTTTCTGCATAAGAAATGTAGCTAACATACTGAATTATTCTTCAAACTACAAAGGACATCACTATCTATCACCTATCTTGAGAAAATTGATCGTATCTAAAGTGCTTCGTTCCAAACACGAGTGCCAACAAAAAGTCAGAATGAAATATTTGTAACATTCCTCGTATCTCATAAACTGTTTGAGGTATCAACAGATGATATGGCAAATGATTAATGGGTGAAACTTCCGTTATCTAATAGAAACCAGAAGGAGTTTTAAAGACATGGCTCTGACATTCACAACTGTTACAAGTACTGTTGAGTAAACTACGAATGTGCTGTGGGATTGCCTCCAGCTCCTCAATATGCGAGTGCTTTTATCTAAATACTGTAAATGATTTATATAACATACAGAACTTTTCAATTGCAGTCGGTGATGTTGACGCAAAACACCGTTATCTAAAATTCCCAGAATATTCTGGAACAATGGTTTATGGTTAAAAAAGTTTTCATTCAATTGTAATCCTCAAGGGAAATTCATTATAATCAATGTTGGGGGCTACAGAAAGGAAGGGAAGGGAGTGTGGTAGATTTTATTCTTCTAGTGTATTTCACTTGATGCAAGAAGGGAGCTTAATATACCGCCAGACTCTCCACTACTGAATATACAAACTGGATAGCCTTTTATCAAACATTGCAATCAAAGTGTTTTAGATCCATGGAATGAATACTTTTTCAGACCACAATGATTAACAGAATGTGCTTTTGGAATAATGAGTGTTAAGTGGAGCATATTTTGAAAGCAAAAAAAACTTCAGCACAATTTGCTGATGATATTGTGAAATGTACATGCTCTCCACAACATTGTCACTGATCTACAAGTCCTCAGTGTCGATGTACTGGCTGCTACAATGGCTGAAAACTGGGTTGTGGAAGTACAATTACTGTCTACTGTAAATGATGTAGCTGACAGTTGCATTTCACAGTCTTTTACTTTCACTTTTCACAATCCCCCCCCCCCCAATATACACATTTATATGACCAATAGACTATTGTTTAACTTTCAATAAGCCTCATTTACAGGTTGCAGGCAAACATCCACATACTGCTACAACAGTTTACTGTTTAACAACTACGAGCAGTTAAAAGCTAACCACAATGTTCACAGTTCTTGAAGAATAAACAGGTACATATGGAAACAGACAATGTCATTGTAATTCTTCAAGCTTTCCCAGGGAGGTGTTGTCATGTTGCTTAACCGAGTTTCTGCCGGTTATTCGCGTCTTTCCTGCATGATATTTCAACTGCACGACTCGCAGTCACCTTCAGGTGCTGTCTGATACTGATTCCATTGTGGAACGAATCTGGTATTTATGCCTATGTTGTGCTAGGTGTCCCCTCAGCGGTCCGCGCCACATTTGGCATTCTGTCCATGGTGTGCGCCAACCAATAGCAACGGCTGTAGTATTTTCTTCTAGCCGCAACTGTTCCGAACGCTGTGCGCGTACTTTGTGGTTATTATCCGTTGTCAATATATCTGAATTAAGTTCTGAATGGCGTCCAAGCTGTGCCAGACATTTTATATTCGGATTGTTGTCAATCAGACAGCACCTAAAGAAGACCGTGAGTCACGCAGTTAAAATATCGTGTAGGAAAGACACAAATAACCGGCAGAAACCCGATTAATCAACAAGACAATGTCATTGTTTTTCCACATGGCCTATCGGTGTAAAACTCACTTCACTGTTAATTCGATGCATTGTTGTTGTTCTAACCAACACAGGTTCCTTGTCTGAAACTCAGCTGTGGACTGACTATCTTGTGACCAAAAATTTGGCCCTTATATATCCTCACAATAATAGGTGCTGAAACGACACACTGTTCGAAGTTAAATTTTCAGAAATTACAATTAAAGCTTAACTTATTAAATTAACTGAATATATCAAAAAACTGGTTCTTTTTTTTAACAATTTCTTGAATTATAAGGGTTAGCCCGAATTATTTGTTTAAATCATGTAATTAACATATATTGTTACACAAACAATACTTTTGACAAAACTTAATTAGTTTGAAATTAATTAATGGCTGGTTTTGCTAAAATGTTTCTGACTAGAACCAAACAGATACTTTAAGAATACTAGCATTTTGTCTTCCAAATGTATACAATTATTACAGAATTTATATTTGTTTATATGTCAACAATAGAATTTAAGTAATGAAACAATTACTGATTTTGCCCTATAACAAAAGTTACTAGCTACACATAACCGAAATAAAATAGAAAATCAATTACATACATAAAACTAAGCACAAAGAATCTGGTGCTATATTCTTTAAAACTAAGGGCCAATCTTCTTTTATGATAACGCAGATTATATTCATGTATGTTAATGGTAATTAGTTCAAAAATGAATGTAAGGAGGCAAATGGCAAAACAAAAGGGGAAGTAAAATCGTCCCAGCTTGCTTCGTCACAATTAATATGATGGATTAGACTTGTTTGTGCAATGTTTCATATACATAACTTGTAAATATGACTGTAAGGTATGTTTTTCACTGTAAATTTGTTGCACATGGTATCATGACACTGACTTTGGATCTTATACAGGTACATTTATATTGTTGTAATGGTTAAAACTCCTTAAGGATAGTAACTCCAAACTCTATAGACACAACATCTTATTTATTCCATTGATTGAAACACTGCAAGTTTATATTCCGGCATGTACTCTTAAAAAGTTTTGTGTAATTATTTATGGTCAATACAATTCTATTCCGAAACATTTCTACTTTGCAAACTTATAACAAATTTCAAATCTGAAGATGACCATTTCATTGGTTGCAAGTAGTAATCAGTATTCTCTATATTGAGATCTTAGCCAAATTAAGATTTTAAACAGTCTGCAACAATCACTAGTTATGAACATTTGGCAAATCAGCCATTCTGCAGCTTCTAGTGTACAATGTGCAAACATGCATCAGGATAGGGTGGGTCCTTCTTCCACTCGTATGGAAGGGGGATATTAACACTGCACCCATGGGGAGGGGGGGGGGGGGGGGGGGGTGTTCAACTGCAATCTAATGCAGATAGATGTAAGATGTAGGGATAAGATTCTGTAAACTGATCAAAGATACAGCCAGGAAACATGCTGTATGCCTAACATACTTTTTTTTTTGTTGGCTGGGATCAGCTCTCCTTCCACTTTTGCACTCAATTGTAGATTCTCTTACTGGCGACAATCTGATCTATCCGTAGCCATCTACAGGTATCTTCTGTCTCAGAGTGCTTGGAAGCAAACTCACACCATTACATAACAGTCAGTATGACGAGCTCAATTTTTTTAATTTTGTGCACCAAACTCTAGATGTATCAGTGCTTGTGAATGGACACAGAATGGCTTCTCCACTGGTAGATGAAAAGTGGTTTCAAATGCAGTTTACTGACATACTGACAAAATGTCATACATATATCTCACTATGAAAAGCTGTTAGTGGTCAGCTTAGGGAAGCACAAATTCGATGACACTGTATAATTGTTCCTGGTGACCAGCAATCAAACAGACATTACACCTGCAGTAATGATGATACATTGCCTGCATTATCATTCTTACTGCTATGTAAAATACAATGTGTTCTCCTCTGGAATGTCTTGGTATCAAGCACATACTCCTTTCACACACTTCCACAGGTGTAACTTGCATCACTATGGAAGATGTTAATGCACAATGTATCTTTCATGGTTTCCTTGACACTCGTGTCCCGTTAGTTTGAAGTGTGTATTAGAATCCATGCCTGCTCACAAAAGATCTCATGCTTTAATTCCTTCTGCCCTGGTGCCTAGCAGAATAATAAAAAAGTTTCTCATATTTATAGGAAAGAGAAGGAGTGATTCTTGGGTGGTCTAGACTTGTTTCTCTACTGAGTGAGTGCCCTGGATGACTGTGTGTGTTTTTAGTTGGAGAACATAACGAGTTTAATAACTTTAATGTATCTTTTCTGGTCCATTGCCTTCAAAGTAACACGTACCACTAACATCATATATGCTGGGTTCATCCAAAGGAAACTGCAGAGTAGTCAACGTTTGTAATGTTTCAACCTACTGATGATGTATGCCCACGAAAGTTTAACTGTTGCAGGAAGTTCATTGCTTCACTAAATGCTTTTCACAAACAGTAATTTTAAATTTTGTTTTTTTCACTTCCAATTATTCAATAATGAAAAAAGCTGGTGGAAGACAGCCTGACACCCAATATACTAAAACAATTCATACAAAAATATTAATTTGTTGCCAAATGGTTCTTCTACAGGATTGTGGCCTGAGATATTACGAAAGCTTTTCCTTTGACTCAAAAAATTGTCCAAAATAATATGTCCCAAACATTATTAATAATTATTAACATCAATGTGTAATAACTCTTGTTTCATCGAGTTCCATGGTTTTATATTACATACAGTCCAAGTTGGAGTGAATTTGTACAGATATTTCAAAAATTATTTAAATAATCTTCCAGTAAATGCATCAGGAGCAGCAGCAGCAGCAGTGCCTGTTTATACACAGGATTTTGTTTACTTTTTGTCCTCAAGTGCTTCAGTGAAGAGATGAACTGTATATGTATATTTAACTGTGTTGGCTGGTTATACTAACTTATTCTAAATTCCTGTGTACATTTTAGTGCATTTGGATAGTGCGAGCTGCGTTTGTGTGTAGTAAAAACCAGAAGTAGTAAGCAGTGCTCAGACTGCATCCAGAGACTGCCTGGGTTACTGTTATATTACTTGTGACATAAACAAACACTGATTAAAGATGGATAGGGACTGTGCCTGTTGTGTACAGGTAGTTGGGGAATTGGCCACTGTCATAACAGTTGGAAACTGTGTTGGTCACGGTCGACAGGCATCAGGCAGCTGCCAACGGCTGCACTTACAGTGGGGCACCAGAGACAAATGCTTTAACACCTCTAGTGTCTGCAGCATTACCTGAATCCCTGATGTCACAGCACTTTCTGATCCACTCATCGTGACTGGTCGACACTTACGTCATATTGAATAGCGTATAGTGGTGAGATTGCGAATTGTAGGGTAGAAAGCGAAAATGGCTACTGGCCACACAGCTGTCACCTTATGCCTTAAAAACAGGTTTGACATATTACCCACATCTGAGCCAGCACACGACATCTTGTCTTCCTGAAAGGTGTAGATAAGCACAGTGTTGGACTGCTTGTCATTGGAAGCTTCAACACTGGGCAGTTGATTCGAGCCCCTTAGGGAAATAGCAGACAGGTATGGAAGGATGGCTGTATCCAAAATGTGGAGAAGCCTGCCAGCAGTGATTAGGCACACTGGTGTAACCATCTGTAAATTGTGGCTCATAAACGATGCTTATCACCAGGATTCAGACGCCAGCCTCAGTTTCCATAGGCAGCTGGCCGCATTGGTGAAGACAACTGGACATGCACACAAGGTGGAAGCAGAGTTAGTGGTTTGTAGCATTTTTCCTACAACCTATTGCAGTCCTACGGTTTGCAGCCAAGTGGACAGCTTAACAGAGGCTCAAATGATTCTGTGACAACCTGGGACCGAAATTTCTTGACTTCTAATATCTGTGAAACTGTGGTCTAGGGACAGTGTCTGTCTAATAACCAAAACATCTGGGATCCTGGATTCGAACCCAGCCACTGCTTAAATTTTGAATAAAAATAATTAGCAAGTTCAGCAGAAGGCTTCACCTTCACTCTGCCAACAGCCTTGTCATAGCAGGCCAAGGAGCCTCTTACCCTTGAGGTGGGAAACAGCCCAAAGGGCAAAAGAATCAGCAATGATCAATGGCATGAGGATACAAAAGACAATGGACACAACTGCACTGAAGACACACAAAGCATATCCACAGGACATGTGACCTGTAACTGAAGAAATGTCATGATGATCCTTCCACTGGCAAAAGATTCTGGGTTAGTTCGCCATTCAGATCTCAGGTAGGGACAGCCAAGGAGGAGGCAACCACGAGAAAAAATGGAATAACCAACAAAAGGATAACATTCTCCAAGTCTGAGCATGAAATGTCAGAGGAAGTTAGAACATAGTAGGAAAGCTAGGAAATCTGGAAATGGAAAAGCAAAGGCTCAACCTAAATATAGTGGTGGTCAGTGAAGTGAAATGGAAAGAAGATACAGATTTCTGGTCAGACACATATAACGTAAAATCAAAGGCAGCAGAAAATGGTATACTGGAAGTACAATTTGTTACTAGTAGGAAAGCAGGGCAGTGAGTGAGATACTGGGAACAGTTCAGTGATAGGGTTGTTCTTATCAAATTTGACAGCAAACCAATGCCAGCAATGATAGTTCAGGTGAACATGCTGACATCAAAAGCAGAAGATGAAGAGACAGAGAAAACATATGGGGATACTGGCCAGTTAATTCAGTGTGTAATGAGAGATGAAAATCTAATAACCATGGGGGATTGGAATGCAGTTGTGGGGGAAGGAAAAGAATAAGGGGGGGGGGGGGGGGAGAATATGGGCTAGGCAGTAGAAATGAGGGAAGAGAAAGGCTAACTGAGTCCTATAATAAATTTCAGATGGTAATAGTGATAATCTGTTAAAAATCACAAGAGTAGGAGGTATACTTGGAGACAACCTGGAGACACGGGACGATTCCAACTACATTACATCATTATGGTCGAACAGAGATTCTGAAATCAGATATTGGGCTGTAAGGTACATCCAGGTGCAGATGTACACACAATTAGTATTGATGAGGGGTACATTGAGTTTAAGAGAATCCGAATTGTCTGGAAGAATCAATGTGGACAAAGTGGGATACTGAAGTGTGGAAAGAAGTGGATACTGAAGCACTAAGGAATGATGAGAGACATTTGAAGTTCGCTACGGATATGGATACTGCGATAAGGGGTATCACAGTAGACACTTTTTTCAGTTAAAGAGGAGTGGACCCCTCTAAAAGGGTCAGTCACCAATATTGAACAGACCGACATAAGGTACAAGGACGGTAACTACTAAGAAACCTTGGATAACAGAAGAAATACTTCAATTGATCAATACAAGAAGGAAGTACAGAAATGTTCAAGGGAAGACAGGAATACAGCAATATAAATCACTTAGGCATGAAATCAACAGGAAGTTCAGGGCAGTCAAGGCGAAATGCCTGTATGAAAAATGTGAAGAAATCAAAAAAGAAATGATCATGGAAAGGACTGACTCAGCATACAGAAAAGTCAACACAAGCATCAGTGAAAAAAAAAGCAAGGGTTGTAACATTATGAGCGCAATAGGAATTAGATTGTTAGTTGCGGAAGCAAGAGCAGGTAGGTGGAAAGAGTACACTGAAGAACTCTACGAGTGGGAGGACTTGTCTGATGACTTGAAAGAAGAAACTGGAACTGATAAGGAAGATATAGGGGACCCAGTATTAGAGTCAGAATTTGAAAGAGCTCTAGAACATTAATGATCAAATGAAGTAGAACGGATAGATAACATTCATTTGGAATTTACACCATCACTGGTACTAATGGCAACCTTATAACTATCAAGTTGGTGTGTAAATCTTTGAGACTGCCAATGTACCATCAGAGTTTAGAAAAAAAGTCATCCACCCAATCCTGTAGGTAGCAGGGGGAACTACAGCAGGCTGACAAGAATAACATACAGAAGAATAGAAAAGAAAACTGCAACTGTGTTAGATGATGATCAGCTGGGCTTTAGGAAAGGTAAAGGCACCAAGGGCAGTTTTAACTGTGTGCTTCACAATAGACTGACTGGAGAAAAATCAAGATAAGTTCATAGAATTTGTCGATCCAGAGAAAGCATAGAACAATGTGAAATAGTGTGAGATGCTGGAAATTCTGAGGGGGAGACAGGGGGACAAGTAAGCTACAGGGAGAGATGCGTGACATACAGTAAGTAAGAGAACCAAGAGGGGACACAATACGATTGGAAGACCAAGAACGAAGTGCTCGGGTTAAAAATGGTGTATGATACACAAGAAGTCTTTTGCCCCCTACTGTTCTATCTACACACCAAAGAAGCAACGAAAGAAAGGAAAGAAAGGTTCAGCAGTGGGATTAAAATTCAAGGTGATACGATAACATTGCTACACATCCTCAGTGAAAATGAACAATAATTACGAGATCTGCTGAATGGAATGAATAGTCTAATGAGTGTAGAATACAGATTGTGAATAAACTGATAAAAGACAAAAGTAATGAGAATTAGCAAAAACGAGGATAACAACAAACTTAACATAGAAGTAGCAAGAATGAGGATAACAACAAACTTAACATCAAAACCAGTGGTTACAAAACAGTTTAAGTTAAGGAATTTTGATACATTGGAAGCAAAATAACCCACGATGGACAAATCAAGGATGACATCAAAAACTGACTAACACAGGCAAAGAGGATATTTCTGGCCAAGGGAGTGTAGTGAACAGTGGGAAAACCAAAACAGAAGAGAATTGAAGCATTTGAGAATTGGTGCTATAGAAGAATGTTGAAAATCAGGTGGACTAATAAGGGATGAGTAGGTTCTCCACAGAAATGGTGAAGAAAGGAATGTATGGAAAAATACTTACAAGATGAAGAGTCTGGATGATGGTAGACATCCGTTGTCATCAGAGAATAACCTCCATAGTACTAGAGGGGACTGTAGGGGGTTAAAACTGTACAACTGAGGAAATAGGGTGCACGAGCTACTCTGAAATGAAGAGGCTGGAAGAGAAGAATTCGCGATGAGCCACATCAAACCAATCAGAAGACTGATGACTAAAAAACTACCAGGTGAAGAATTGTATGCCTCCTCTTCTTAAAAGGTCAACCAAGCACTAAATACAAGAACTGGTTACTGGAGTAACAGAGTATGTATGGCATGAACATCTGAGTTTGTTATGAGTAGAAATCCTTCCAATGGCCGGATAAGATACGTTCCGATTTCAGACAAGGCAGAATATTATCTTCATTAATGGATCAAATCAAGAGTATAGCATTTGATATGGCAGATCGGAGAAACAATATGTTACATAATTTTAATTTACTGCAAGAGCGTGTATGGAACTGTCCCAGAGCTTGTCTTGCTTATTAATGGTAACAATGCCGATATAGTACTAGGGACAGGAAGCTGGCTGAGATAGTCGCGGAATAATTCCGATTGGACTGTATACACAAAGATAGGTTGAACACTGGTCGTAGAGGCACATTATCAACAGGTGTCAATACGAAGCCTGAACACATGATAATTTGGGTAAAGATAAGTGTTAAAGGTGGATCAAACATGGTCATCAAATACTTTTATAGACACCCCCCACCTGAGGGGAAGTAATGATGAAACATTTGACAGGAAACATGGAGAAGATTTTGTGTAAATTTTTTGGTCATGCTGGCACATAAACAGTGCTCTTGCTCACGTGCCGCAGCTCTTATCACCTAGTTGCACAATTCCCCCACTGTCATAATGTGCTGTCTGCAGGCTAGGAGGGTAAAGGCAGAAACTGTAAACACGCAGCATTTACTTGGCAATTCTGTCGTACTGGATGTGACTTCGGGTTTCATATTTCTCAACAACATACTTGTAGATCACAAACGAAACAAATTTTAAGGATTATTTAGTTAGTTTTGGTAATAATAAAATTTTTACCTAACAAAATCTGTTGACATACAGACAAAGTCAGAACATTTCTGAACTTTTTGCACTACTCAGGTTGCCATATAATCCTGACTTATTTAGTTTCATAATCGAAAAAATCCTTTCACACACATGCTAATGGAAATATTTTGCTATGTTTGCAGCTTCATTATGGAGACATGGAAACTCTGCCCAAAGAAACCAAACAAAGATCTCCTGGACAGTTTTATGTAAAAATAAAAATAATAACAATAATAATAATAATAATAATAATAATAATAGTCTTTCAGACAGGAATTACGATGCAGATCAATCAGTTACATCAAAGGTTACAGTTACGCAAAGGGGCACATTCAACTGAAATGGCAGCAAATGATTCTGAAAACAGATGTAAGATTGTTAGTCCTCAAATCGTTTAGAAAACTACCCTTGTAATTCTTTAAAGACGACAATGAATTCCTCAAACCTTGTATTTTCTTTAACACCAGTGAGCTTAGGGAAATGGACGGTGTCTCTTATCAGAATTTGTTTCTACCACAATGCAATTTTTTTAAAAAAGAATCCCTATCAAATCAGAAATACACTGTTTTTTACCTTGCAATGTCTTATTGTGGGCAGCGGGCAGTCTAGTTTATGTTTCCACTCTCCTTTTTCCTTCACAAATTCAATAGCAGGTTTTAAATCAAAAAATCATTCCAGGTATTTTCTTTGATTTTACCAACTTTGCACTAGCATATAAAGTCTCGATACTCTTTGTTCAGTTCCGTCAGAAAATGTTGAAACTGACAGTGGAATAATGCTTGCAACTTTAAAAAATGTACTATTTGTACACTCTATTTCATCACTTGCTCCATGCCTGCAAATTTAGAACAAAGTGCACCTTGGGGTGCAAAATGAGGAATCTCGCAGGTTGTAATTTTTTGCTCTTTCATCATAAACTACATCTTCAAATTCTTTCTGGATGGTGGTGGTGTAATGTCATTCCATAGCAAATTTGTGGCATCCTTTGATTATTCAACTGTGCATGTATTGTGCTTAACTGAAAATTATTACCGTTCTCCCCTGTTATTCCCATTCATTTTTAAAGGCTTGTGACAAAAGATCACTAGATCACCTCTTCTGGTGCAAACGGCAGCTGGACCTGTGAACTTCCATCATATCACGAACAAATAGTGGAGGGCAAACAGCGCTGACACCACGACTATTGTGCACTGAAGAATGTCATGCTGACCAAAAAATGTTGCATTAAAAATACCAAGTACTTCTGGGAAAGACCAAGCAAAGGCAAGCCTTGGCCTGCACTCGTACAGCACAAAGTGCTTGGGTACAATTTGCCACACTGTGGCCGACACTGTGTTATGCTGTCTCACGGAAATTTCAACTTACCAACTGTTGACTTGAAAACTCAACTGAAGGATGGTAGCAGGGACAAGGAATCATGTGCAATTGTTCTGAATGCCTCAACCACAAATTTTCTTGAACAGCTAATCAAAGGACTGACTTGTGAAAATAACATATTAGATTTACTGGTCACCAATAGGTCCAAACTTTTCAACTAAGTTAGCATAGACCAGGGAATCGGTGATCATTAGGCTGTTAACAGCATCAATGAATGCAGCTGTAAATAGGAATGTAAAGAAAGGTATGAAGATATTTTTGGTTAGCCACAAGGACAAGAAAAATATTTCAGATTACCTGAGTATTCAACATGAAAAATTAATTTTCAGGGCCAAAATTATGAGGCATTAATGAACAAAGTTCAAGAGTATTATAAAATATGCCTTAGACAGTATGTGAGGGATGGGAAAGATTCACCATGGCTTGACTGCAGTGTTTCAAAGCTGCTATGAAAGCAAAGAGAGTTTCACTGCAGTTTAAACAAAGCCAAGTCTAACAGACAAACAAAGGCTGAACAATGCCAAAATTTGCATCAGGAAAGCCTTGTTTGAAGTGTTCAATGAATTAGTGTCATAACAACGCACCTACAAAATTAGCCATTTTGGTATGTCTGCTACACTGCCACCAACCTAATCAATGACAAAACATAGAAACTCCTACCTTTAACTGTTCTGTAGACAGAGTGTTGCGTATCTACAAATTCACTTTAATGTTTAATGTCACAATAGCATACTGCCATTTACATTATTTTGGCTTCCTCTGCAGAACTATAATACTGCAAGACATGACAGTATATATGGCAGTGTATTCTTAGATGTATATAAAAAATATGGCGCAACCTGTACCCTAACATACCCACTTTTACACCTACAAACCACCGTGAAGTGCATGGTGGAATGTACATCTGACTGAACCATATATTAGGGTTTCTTGCCGTTCCATCCATAAATGGTGTGCAGTAACAATGGCTGGCTGAATGCCTCTGTGCATGTTGTAATTATCCTAACCTTGTCCTCATGATCCCTATATGATTGATAAGTAGGGGTTTGTAGTATATTCCCCAAGTCACCATTTAAGGCCGGGTCTTGAGACTTTTTTAGCTGACTTTCTCAGGGTAGTTTACAACTATCTTCAAAAGTCTGACAGTTCATTTTCTTCAGCATCTCTGTGACACTCTCATATGGATCAAACAAACCTGTGACCATTCATGCTGCCCTTCTCTGGTATGGATCCTACATACTTGAGCAATATCCTAGAATAGTTTGCACAAGTGATTTGTAAGCAGTCTCCTTTGGAGACTGACTGCATTTCCCCAGTATTCCAGCAATACACCAAAGTCTCTTACCTCCATTACCCACAACTGAGCCTATTCTGTGAGCATTTCATTTCATATTCCTGCAAAGCGTTGCACCCAGGTACTTGTATGAGTTGGCCAATTACAACTGAGACTCACTGATATTGTAGCCATTGGACAATACATATTTTCATTTTGTGAAATGCACAATTTTACATTTCTCAAGATTAAAGCAAGTTGCCAGTCTCTGCCACTTTGAAATCTTTATCATGATCTGACTGAATATTTATGCAGTTTCTTTCAGACAGTACTACATTATAGATAACTGCACCATCTGCAAACAGTCTGAAGTTGCTATTAATATTGTCCCTAAAGTCATTAATAAACAACAGGAACATCAAGTGTCCCAACACGCTTCCCTGGAGCACACCTGAAGTTACTTCTACATCTGACGATGACTCTCCATCCAAGACAACATGCTGTGTCCTCCCTACCCAAAAATTCACAATCCAGTCAAAAATTTCGCTTTATGTCCCATGTGGCCATACTTTTGACAGTAAATATATATGTGGTACTGAGTCAAATGTACTTCGAAAATCATGAAATACTGCATTTACCTAACTGTCTCAATCTAAAGATTTCGGTCTGATCATATACGAAAAGTGTGAATTGGGTATCACATGATCAATGTTTTTGGAATTCATGCTGGTTGTCATGAAGGAAGTGATTCTGTTCGAGATACCTTATTATGTTTGAGCTTGGAATATGTTTAAAGATTCTACAACAAATCAAGGTCAAGGATACTGGCTGGTAGTTTTGTGGATCACTTCTACTATCCTTCTTGTAAATGAGTGTGACCTATGCGTTCTTCCAACTACTGGGCACTTTTTTTGTTTGAAAGATCTTTGACAAAGTACAGTTAGAAGGGGGATAACTCAGCCACAAATTCAGTATAGAATCTGATAGGGATTCCATCGGGTCCTGAAGCTTTTTTCAATTTTAACGATTTCAGCTGTTTCTCAACACTACTGACGCTAATACTTATTTCAATCATCCTTTCAGTGACACAAGGATTTAATTCGGGTAATTCTATCGGGTTTTTCTTTGTAAAAGAACATTTGAAAAGTGAGTTCAGCATTTCAGCTTTTGCTCTGCTGCCCTCAATATCACTTATTGTCTCATTCTTGAGTGACTGAACACAATCTTAGTGTCACTAATAGCCTTTACAAACCAATGCCACCAAAATATCTGTGGGTTTTGTTAGATATCATTGGACTATACTCTGCTACAGTAATTACTGAAGGCGTCACGCATTGCTCTATTGACAGTCAGGCATGATTAATTCAGAATCTCTCTCTCTATAATCCTATGCTTTGTTTTACACCTATTATCCAGAAGTTTCTTTACAATGACTATATACCAATGTGGCTACCTTCCATTATGAACTGTTCTTCTGGGTACATACCTACCCAGTAGACAGCCAACTATTCTTTTAAACTTGAGCCATAATTCCTCTACATACTGCTCATCTACGATGAAAGTCTCAAGATACTACTGCTCTTTTATCTACAGGGTGTCGCAATCAAAAGAGGCCCACAAACAAATATTTGCTTAAATTACACTAAAAGGCTTTGCATAAAAATCAGGAAATGAAATGAAATGAACATGTCATACTTTGTTCATGGGGAAATAATAGTGAATCACAAAATTTGCTGGAAGTGACCACTCTTGACTTGTAAACACAGTTGGAACACGACACTCGAATGCTGCTGCCAGAACCTCTGGCGTGACTGCCTGAATTTCATGCATGATGCTCTCTCGTAAACCTTTCAAGTTGTGTGGTTTGTTCCCGTACACACTGCCTTTTAGGCCACTTCAGATGAAAATGTCAGGCGGGGTTAAATCAGGTGACATTGGGGGCCACAGTCCTTTCACAATGACTCTGCCAGGGAAAAATGATTCAACCTCAGCCATGGTCATTTTGGAATTCCCAAAATGTTTCAATGTAAACTGCACTTGTCACAGCAGACTCGAAAAAAATTGGACCAATGATGCAACACTGTGATATTGCAAAGACTACATCATCTTTGGTGAATGCAGGGGTTGCTCGACCAGTGCATGTCGATTTTCATTATGCCACAAATGTGTATTCTAAGACTTTACACAGCCTGAGAGTTGGAACCACGCCACATCACTGAATAATGTGCTCTGCAATATTCCTGGCCTCCAAGCAATAAATTCTGAAACCAAAGCCAAAATGTAATGCATTTGTCTTTGTCACTGATATTCAATTAACCTGTGTAGATATGTGTCGGCTTTCTTCGCAGCTCTGAAACATGCTCCTTGATATTCTACATTCCTGACATTAACATTGAACAGAATTTGCAGGAGAGACCAACAACTGTTGTTTCACGTCAGCCACTTTTTCTACCGATAATTCTCTCACAGTTGCTTGCCTTCAAAATTTAGATGCATCCTGTGTTTGGTATGTAGGCATTTGTCCATTTACATACACCCATTATTCCACATTTTCCAAACGAAGCACACACGTTTGATTTTGATGTTTGCTTTTCATATCTCCTTGTTGACATACGAATTGTACATTAGGTCATGCCTGTGATGTAGCATTGTAACTATTGTCTTTCAGGAAAAAATGGAAGATGAAAATGAATGTGTCGTGTGCATAGCTGGTGCCAACGATGTCGCAAGAAATGAGGCACAGCATTGCTTGTAAAAGTTCTTAGAAACTAACAGATCTTGAAATTTGTGCCAATTGTATTAAACATCCGTATAAATTTCTCACACACTTCTTTTGGGTCATTTGTTATATCATAATTTTCTTTTAGCATTATGCTGGTGTGTTCATGAGATTGCTGTTTCCCACATTCTTTCTACATTATTTTCCAGGCTGTTGTACTGACACAGATCGAGTCGCTTATTTGATAGGCTTATTTATGAACTTTAAGCGTAGTTAAGGAGTTTCTATAGTTTTTCTGAGCAGTTTGTATTTAGTTAAATAGCGTTGTAAATTAGTACCTCTAAGAGTATGTTACTATCTTTCATGCACTCTCTCTGTTCAATGATTTCCATAGGGAAATTCTCAGCTTTATGATTAATAGCTCTGTTTATTTGTAAAGGACACATTTCAGTTAAAGTCTTATTGAATAGTTTAGAGACATTTTTGCATTTATCATTCACATTTGTTGGATTGTAAACTGGTTCAAATTTTTCATTGCCTAATATCCTCTTAAGTTTACTATAGTTAAATTTTCTCTTATAAATAAATGTATCACTTTATATTTAAAAACAAAGATGATGTGACTTACCAAACGAAAGCTCTGGCACGTCAATAGACACACAAACAAACACAAATATACACACAAAATTCTAGCTTTCGCAACCAACGGTTGCTTCGTCAGGAAAGATGGAAGGAGAGGGAAAGACGAAAGGATGTGGGTTTTAAAGGAGAGGGTAAGGAGTCATTCCAATCCCGGGAGCGGAAAGACTTACCCTAGGGGGAAAAAAGGACGGGTATAGACTCGCACACACACACATATCCATCCACACATATACAGACACAAGCAGACATGTCTGCTTGTGTCTTTCCGCTCCCGGGATTGGAATGACTCCTTATCCTCTCCTTTAAAACCCACATCCTTTCGTCTTTCCCTCTCCTTCCATCTTTCCTGACGAAGCAACCGTTGGTTGCGAAAGCTAGAATTTTGTGTGTATATTTGTGTTTGTTTGTGTGTCTATCGACGTGCCAGAGCTTTCGTTTGGTAAGTCACATCATCTTTGTTTTTAGATATATTTTTCCCACGTGGAATGTTTTCCTCTATTATATTCAATGTATCACTTTAGATATAACTACATTCTCTACATCAATTACCATAGTAAGGGCTCTGTGGTCAGATATGTCATTGTCTGCAGTGGTTATACACTGAAGAGTCACAAACTGGTACACCTGCCTAATATCGTGTAGGGGCCCGCGAGCATGCAGAAGCGCTGCAACATGATATGGCATGGACTCGACTAATGTCTGAAGTAGTGCTGGAGGGAACTGACACCATAAATCCTGCAGGGCTCTCCATAAATGCCTAAGAGTGAGGGGGGAAGTGTGTTCCTGGAGCCACTATGTAGCAATTCTGGACGTGAGAGGTGTTGCATTGTCCTGCTGAAATTGCCCAAGTCCGTCGCAATGCACAATGGACATGAATCAATGCTGGTCATCACACAGGACGATTACATATGACACTTACACATGTGTCACCTGCCAGAGTCGTATCTAGACATATCAGGGGTCCCATATCATGCCAACCGCACACGCCCCACACCATTTCAGAGCCTCCACCGGCTTGAACAGTCCGCTGCTGACATGCAGGGTCCATGGATTCATGAGGTTGTCTCTATGACCATACACATCCATCCCCACAATACAATTGGAAATGAGACTCGTCCGACCAGGAAACATTTCTCCAGTCATCAACGTGCAATGTCGGTGTATAACTTTTCAAAATTGTATGAATGACTTAATGGATAATGTTGGAATTCCATGAAGCTTTTCGTGGATGATGATGTACACAGAGAAACCACAATGCTAGAGAACTGTATCAAAATGCAGGAAGACCTGCAGAAGATTTACATTTGGTGCAGAAATTGACAGTTGATCTTCAACATAAACAAATGTAACATTCTGCATATAATCAGGCAGAAAGACTCATTACTGTATGGTAACATGATTCCAGAATAATCACTGGAAGTAGTCACTTCCATAAAATATCTAGGATTACATGTACATAAAACTAATGGCAATTAAGGTAGATGCCAGACAGATTCATTGAGAGAATCTTCAGGAAGTGTAGTCCGCCCACAAAGGAATTAGCTAACAAAACACTTGTTCAATCAATATTTAGATATTGCTCATCAGTCTGCGACTAATACCGGGTATAACTGATAGAGGAAACAGACAATCCAAATAAGAACAGTGTCTTTTTTTACAGATTTGTTTATTAAGTGCAGAAGCATCACAGCGATGCCCTGTCAACTCTAGTGGGAAATGCTGCAACATAAGCTTCCTGCACCATGGTGGTGTTTACTAACAGAATTCTGAGAGTGTACATTCCTAGGAGAGCCAACCGACACACAGCTTCCTGTTAAGTGTGTCTCACAAAAAGAATCTGATAATAAAATTAAAAAGATTTGGGTTCACATAGAGGCTTACTGACAATTGTTCTACGCATAGGTCATTCACGACTGAATAGAAAATTATTGTTAAAACACATTTCCTTTACCACTTAGTAATTCATATGATTTTTCAAAAATAATGTGATTATGTACCGTTTTTTTGCATTTTTATACAGGCAATAAAATCTTTAAATTGAAATGTCTCAAATTTTGCATATCAGGTACCATCAAATACTATTAAATAACCAGGGAATTTGTTTTACTTTAAAGCTGCAAAAGTTTGTTAGTGGGGTTGAAATTTTTAGTGAATATGGAACTATGAAATTTTAAACAAATTGTTCTGGGGGAGGGGGGTACTCTTAGCTAAACTAACTACATCATATCAGGCAGAAATCTTGAATTACACCTGAAATCTGTAATACAATTTTGATATTTACTAGGAATGATAGCAAAGAAAGCAAATGGACTATTCCACTTCACCACATAGTTCATCTGAAATTATTTGTTTACCGGGAACTTTTCCCTTGCCAAATTTCAAGAAGGGAACTAATATTTCATATTCTCAGTTTGTAAATTGTCCTGATATCCAGATCAGACTGGAAATTGTTAGAAATATATACTAAGCTCTGCCTGAGAGTTTGTATAACACAAAGTGGTGGATTCTATTAATGCCAAGCACATGGTGCTTTTTTTTTAAGTACAATTCTTATAGTAAATAAAAATAATTTCATTTTTAAATGTATTTTCTTGTTATACAGAAGCCTACTCCTTAATCTACTTTCCTACATAACATTCACCAGGCGCGCAGGTGGAAAAGGAAAGTAATTTCCATACTTTTCCCAATTTTCCCAATTAAAAATACTCTTTTTCCCGAGTGAAAATACACTTTTATTCCATGTTAAGTAACTGTATACTTCCCTCATAACTGTAAACTTATCAATCCTTGGAATGGTCAAGGTTTTATACACCAGTGTAGAACTACCTGGCACTTAAAAAGAAAAAGGCATTTTGGAAAGACCTTTGAGGTGCAGCAACATGTACACTGAATATTTTCATGTTACGAAAGTACAAATTCGGATTCCACCAAAAGACAGCATGTTACTTTCTGAAGCATTGAAATCGAGATTACGATACACTTTTGTAAGCCAATCATAATTTATGTCATGTGATCTCGCCAGCCAACGACAACAGATATTCAGTGCATAGGACACATGATGTAGTCAGTCAACAGCTACATCACTGTTAAGTAGCATGAACACACGTATAGGAAAAGTTAATGATTTAAATTAAAATGCATAGTGTAGCTACAAGAAAAACTAAGCTTTCACATATAATACTGGTAATTTTTAGCAAGAAGCAATGTGCCAGTACAATTTTAAATAAAATGTCTGGTCTTCTGCGCTCGAAATCCTTCTAAGTGACTGGTCCTCAAAGTGTTAAGTTTTGAACGAGAGTCAAAGACTCTGTGATTTAAGGAATTCATCGCACATTCTCACACATAACCCATCTTGTGTAAAAGGAAATTGACTTTGAAAGTAATGGTTTTCAAATCACCAATTGCAATATTTTCCCATGACCTGTTAGGAACAGGTCATTTCACCAGTTGCCAGACAGCGCCAGGGAAACGGCGTTGCTGCGAATGCAACTACAATGGCTATGAAGCCCGCACGTTCATACATACATAAACATTAAGATATCTTCCATTAGCTCAATGAAAAAGGATACTTGGAATTTAGCGAACAGTTGAAACCAGCCAATTGTGTGGAATGAAACACTTCATTTCAAGTAAATTGATGGCCTCTGCATAAAAGATTAATGAAAACCAAATTTATTTAGCAAACCGACAAAAATAACTTCTTTGTTCTGCAAGACAATTAATGCGACTGCCAAAAATGTGGAAATAAAATGAAATCAGTAAACTGAAACTAGTAACATATTTTAGCCTTCCGTAATTCTGTATTTTATTTCACTTCATGACTACTTTGTTTTCATCTGATGTGGAGAGCTGTAAATGAAGCGGCTAGCAAAACCACTAAATGTAAACAAGGTTCACGTGGCGACTACTCCCTCCCACTACAACTCAGACTGCTCTGCGCATACACGAATCCGACAGCTTGGGTGTGCCAGGAAAATTTTTCTGGATAGCATCGGGCTGCTTGTTGCTACTGCTGATACAGCTAACAGCCACACTTCAAATAGCCAGAAGCAGGAGATGGTACTGCTCATATGAGACTCAACTGCAGATGTGCATGAGCCCGCTGGCAACTATCCAAAGGAACCTAACGTGAACACTTATGACATCACACTCATCGGAAGCAGTTTGTTGTTATGAAGTATTCCATGTCTTCGCCCTAAAGCCTTTGACAAATTTTGCTATTGGCTGACGCTTGTGTGTGCACTGTGTTTTGTTGTTGTTAATGGTGCATTTCCTTTGGAACTTACGTTTTATTTGGCGTTTTCCTCTCATTTATGTTTTATTGTTGCAGTATTAATCTGCAGTGGTGGGATACAGTAAAATTCTTTGTTAGAATATCAGTTCTTACGAGTATAAATCACAAAAGTTTAACTGTAAACTAAAACAATGAAAACTTCCCAGAATTCTGAAAACATCCTAGGTTTTTCCCAGATGAAAGAATTCCTCAGTTTTCCCAGATTTCCCAGTTGTCCCAGGGCCTACACACCCAGCATTTACCAATACTAAAGCACTTATCATAAAGAACAACTAACTTCCCTTTCACATTCTCACTGAATTTTTCTGTCAGATTTGCCAATCATTGATGAAGAATCATTCTGATGTAACTGTTGTTGTTATGGTGTTATTATTTTCTTCCCAAATTTAGAAATAACTGGGTCCTAGATCACATGGTTATGCAGAGGATAATCATTTCTCTTCCAGCCATCATATATCCTAGCTCACATCTCAAGCTTGTTGCGACATCTGTTAACTGGAATTGTAGACAAGTTTGCCAGACTTTTGATTTGTGTTGCTTGAACAGTGTACTTAATTAAGGTCTCAGAATTGGTTAAGTAACACTGAGGATGGGAAAATTCAAAGGCAACATCCACTGCCTACACCACAAATAGTGCCCACACCTTTTCAGACTGTTACGTTTGCTTGAACTTAATTTTCTTTAGCAGGACCACTCCAAAGATTGTTGTTTCGATTCTAGTGCAAGACAAGCTATGCATGTTTCACCTCCATTATTATATTGGGAAAAGAAATTCAAAGCACTGGTTTTGTGCAAATCCCAAAGACGTTCCCAGGGCTGGGATCGATTTTTGAAATAACCTATATGGTGTTGTAAATTTTGGTCTCACGTATTACACCCTACAACTGTTCACCCTGGTGGGCCCTGGTTTGTGAGCAATTGATGGGCTTGGAGGGGGGGGGCATTACAGAGTTTCTTGTGATTAACCAGGGCATTAAAAATAACACAAATTTCTGAGTGCACCATAGCCCAGCAATTACATTATTTGTGTGGTATGCTAAAATTGTTGCATTCAATCTTCTTGTTCTTTTTTTTGACATTGCTGTCAAAATGACCTCAATCATTATTTTTATTCAATTTGGTGGTTTAAATATGAATTTATTTCATTTCTAATCCTTCACTGTGTCGTCATCATCATCATCATCATCATCATCATCATCATCATACTGACTTTCTTATTCTCTCTCATTTTACTTCTTATTATTTTTTGATTTGGAATCTTTGTGCAAATGATTTTGAATATTTTAATGTTATTTACTTCCATTAATTTTCTTCTTTTTTTGTACTTTTTTATTTTTGTCTCCATCTGCATCTATACTCTCAAAGCACCTTGAGGTACTTGAGAGAGATTTGTACTAGTTATTTGGGTTTCTTACCATTCCATTCACTTATGGAATGCAGGAAGAATGAATGATTGAATGCCTGTAATTATTATAGCTTGTCCTTATGAGCCCTATGCGAACGACAAGTATGAGGTCATAGTATAATCCCAGAGTCATAATTTAAAGCGGATTTTAAAATTTTGTAAGTAGATTTTCTTGGGACAGTTTACGTCTATCTTCAAGAGTCTGCCAGTTCAGTTTCTTCATCATCTACATCTACATTTATACTCCACAAGCCACCACACAGTGTGAGGCAGGGGGTACCCTGTACCACTACTTGTCATTTCCTTTCCTGTTACATTCACAAATAGAGCGAAGAAAAAATGACTGTATGTGCGCCTCCTTATGAGCCCCAATTTCTTATTTATTCCTTATCTTCGTGGTCCTTACGTGCAATGTATGTTGGTAGCAGTAGAATTGTTTAGCAGTCAGCTTCAAATACCAGTTCTCTAAATTTTCTCCATACTGTTTCCCAAAGAAAACATTGCCTTCCTTCCAGGGATTCCCATTTTGAGTTCCCGAAGCATGCCCGTAACACTTACGTGTTGTTCGAACCTATTGGTACCAAATCTAGTATCTGGATTGCTTCAACGTCTTCCTCCAATCCGACCTGGTACAGATCCCAAACACTCAAGCAGTACTCAAGAAAAGGTTGCACCAATGTCATATATGCAGTCTCCTTTTACAGGTAAACCACTCTTTCCTAAAATTCTCCCAATAAACCGAAGTCAACCATTCACCTTCCCTACCACATTTCTCACGTACTCATTCCACCTCATATCATTTTGCAAGGTTATACCCAGATATTGAAATGACTTGATCAGGTCAAGCAGGATGTTAGTAATACTGTATCCAAACATTACAAGTTTGATCTCCCTACTCATCCGCATTAATTTATATTTTTCCAAATTTAGGGCTACCTGCCAACTGGGAAATTTGTCTTAGTCATCTTGTATTTTTCTACCGTTACTCAACTTCGACACGTTACCGTACACAACAACATCATCAGCACCTTAGCGCACACCATGACATCATCAACAAACAACAGCAGATTGCTGCCCACTCTGTCAGTCAAATCATTTATGTATATAGAGGACAACAGCAGTCCTCTCACACTTTCCTGGGGCACTCCGGACGATATCCTTGTCTCTGATGAATACTCATTACCGTGGACAACATACCGGGTCCTCTTACTTAAGAAGTCTTCGAGCCACTCACATCTCTGTGAACTTATTCCATTACGTTCATACCTATGTTAATAGCCTGCAATGGGGCACCGTGTCAAATGCTTTCTGGAAATCTAGAAATAGGGAATCTGCCTGTTGCCCTTCATTCATAGTTCTCGATATATCATCTGAGGAAAGAGCAAACTGAGTTTCACAGGAGCGATGCTTTCTAAAACCAAGACGATTCGTGCACATACGCTTCTCAGTCTCAAGAAAGTTTATTATATTCAAACTGAAAATAAGTTCAAGGATTCTGCAGCAAATAGAAGTTAGGGGTATCGGTCAGTAATTTTCCAGGTCCATTCTTTTACCTTTCTTATATACCGGAGTCACCTGTGCTTGGGACTTTGTTTGGGGTGAAAGATTTGCGATAAATGCAAGCTAGGTAAAGAGCCACTGTCATAGAGCATTCTTTTTCAAATCAAACTGGGATTCCAATTTGACCTAGTGATTTATTTGCTTTCAAATCTTTCAGTTGTTTTTCTACACCAGATACGCTTATTACTATGTTGTCCATATGGGCGTCTGTCCAATGATCAAATGATGGTATGTTTGTACGATTCTCCAGTGTGAACGATTTCTTGAACATGAAATTTAAAACTTCAGCTTTCATTTTGCTTCAACTGCCACACCAGACTGGTCAACAAGGGGCTCAATGAAGTAGACCCTCTTAGCAATTTTACATACAACCAGAATTTTCACAAGTCCTCTGCCAGATGTTTTACTAAGGTGTGATGGAGGTAGTTGTATGCTTCACGGATATATCTTTCCACAGATGCACGAATCCTTAGTTTGTTTTCATTTATGATTTCCCTTTTGAACCAAGCATGTGACAGCCTGTGCTTCCTCTGCATCTGCCAAATTTAGTTATTAAACCATGGTGGAACTTTTCGATCCTTTATCCGCTTACTAGACACATAACTCTCCAGACCACGATTTACAATCTGCTTAAACTTTGCCCATAATTCCTCTACACCCATCTTACTGGAAATAAGTGATGCCAATTCACTGTCTAAGTGAGGTGTTAATACCTGTTTATATGCTCTTTCCAGCAGAAACACTCACCTAGCCCTCTTGACTGATTTACTGACTTTCATAATCATAGTTGCTTCCCCATTTTATACTGACACTGTAGATAAGTTCCAGCCTATTTGTAGCTACAAGGTCTAAGATATTTCCATTGCATGTGGGCTCCTGAGATGCTCCAGACAATTGTCAGAAAACATGTTCAAAAGCATTTTGCTTGATTGTCTGTCTGTACCCCCCCCCCCCCCCCCCCTTGCAATGAATCCAGACATCCCAGTCTATATTTGGCAGACTAAAGATTCTTCCGACGAGTACTGCATGATCTGGGTATTTACACGCTACTGACCACAGACGTTCTTTGAATGACTCTAGAACTGTCACAGCAGAAACGGGTGACTGGTAAAAACATCCAATAATTAACTTGGTTTCACCTACACCTGTTATACATGACCAGATGATTTCACTGTCACGCTCAACTTCTACCTCAATAAAGACAATATTTTTGTCAACTGCAATGAACAATCCCCTTCTTATGGCCTCTGATCTATCTATCTGATATACACTCCATAACTCACTAAATATTTGAGAGCGTTCCACTTCATGTTTCAGCCAGCTCTCAGTCCCAAGAATAATTTGAGTGCAAGAACTTTCCTGGAGGGGAGTAGATTTGGGAACTTTATCACGAGTACTTTGGACAGTTCACTAATAAAACTGTGACAGTTGAAGTGTCTTTATTCTGAACGCTGTTTGACTTCCCTTGCTGTGAATCAAATGGCGAGAGTTCATCAGAGCCCCTCAAACTACTGCCTAGCCTAAAAAACCCTCACGTGCACTTCACAGGTACTCTGCTACCCATATAGCTGTTTCCTTTGTGTAGTGCACCCCTGACCTACCAAGAGGAGTCCTACAAATCCCTACATGATAACGCAGATCCAGAAATCTGCAGCCGAGACTGCCACAGAGAAGACAAAGCCTTTGGTTGAAACCCTCCATTTGGCTCCAAACTAAAGGACCCTGATCAACTTTGGGAATGACACTGCAAACTGCGAGCTCTACTTGCACCCTGTGTGCGAGGCCAGCAGTCTTCACCACCTCCGCCAGCTGCCTGTACAAACCAAGGATCACTCGGTGTTGACGTGAGCCACAACATGCAGATGACTGTTCAAGATACCTCATTATGTTTGGGATCAGAACATGTTCTAAGGTTCTACAACAAATCAATGTCAAGTTTATTACAATATTTTTATTCAAATTGTTAGTGGTGGCTTGGTGGCTCAATGGTAAACTGCCAGTCTACAAATCCAAAGGTCTCCGGTTCGACCCATGGTCAATCCTAGGATTTTTACCTATGACTTATTGCTTTTTTCATCTCTGGCAATATCTGTTGATGCAAAAAATGTGAGCTGCACTGAGATTCAGAATCCACAAACTGAACTGTAAGTTCCCCCATAGCTAGTTCAAAGGTCAGAGAAAGGCAACAGCGTACCACCTCCAACAGGACCATGACTAGTAAAGCACACTGTGGTGTTAAAAATCATCTTCAGTTTGATGACTGCTTCACTCTTTACTATTTCTACTCCTCATTTTGCTTGAATTTCATTTTATTTATACCTTCATTTACATCATTTTCTCCTGGGTTTGAGAAGAACTTATGCTGTAAATGTATGTACGATTACCATCCGAAAAATGTACCTCTTGTTGTAACCGCAGGAAAAAGCTAAGTCTAATTACAGTTGTTCTCAGGCAGTACGCCAGAAATAGTACGTAGTAAGTGAACTAAAAGTGTAGCGCTGGACGCAAGGTGTGGCAGAGGGGTCATAAAAGAAACACAACGCAGCTGGAGAACCGAGGCGGCAGTCCGAACTGCCTGCCGGGCAGCTGTGCGCGATAAAAAGCAGCTGTGCGCGATAAGAAAGAAAACAGCCACCAAGTTATAAAAATACAAAGAAGCTCCGTGCAGGGACCTGTAATAAGCACTCACTTAGAGTATCAACAGAAAGCACTTCTGGTTAGAGAGAGAGAAGTTTGGGAGTGGAGAGAGAAAGAAAGAGGGCCGCTGGTGGGGACTGCACTACTCATGAGGAGTCAATCAAGAGCTCAGGACACAGTGCGTGACCATATAGGGAGAGGACTCTCTATCCCTCCACCCAGCTTCTGAAGAAAAGTAATGAAATTAATACTTAAAGAATACCCAATAAGGACAAGTTGCACTTGACGCTACGTCACGCCAAGCGCTGGCAGGATCGAAGAGGAAAAGTTAACAAAACTCGGGAGCACGCTGCTCTGGGTCTCTCTCTCGAGGTTAGGCTCCCGGAACAACAACAGTCAGTGTGGATAACAGCAGCCGACTTGGGCTGAGGAACAGGCTGTAGGCAGGCAGCTGGAGATAGATGCCAATGAATGTTTACACACTGGTCGCGGGACTCTGATGTAGGGTGCTAGTGTGGGCAGAAGGTACTGAAGAGCTTCTATCAGGCGGTCGGAACGGTGGAAGTTAGTCAACGTCTCTGTAACAGACTTGGTCATCCTGTAGGTTTAATCACTACGCAGTTAGGGCAATCTGTATTATTTCTGAATAAACTAGAACTTGTGTAACATTTGGGAGAGTTTACTTCTACCCACTTCCTAGCCTTGTACCTTCACACCAGGGATTTCAACATCTTAGCCAGATCAAAAGTCTCCCTCTCACTAAGGTCAACCGGCTAAATCCCTTTCACAAACTGTGTCGCTTAATCCCTTGCAAAACCCACGCTTGGGATGCGACAACCTTATAACAAAGAACAAATTTTCGATAAGCTTGCACAGACAAAACAAATAACTCATTTTATCTTTTATTGGTATTTTCAAATATTTAAATTATTATTACAATACATAAACAAAAATATTTAAAAGCGCATGGACAAAATTTAAAATGCAAAAAGAATAAAAGGACGTAAGAAAATGAACAGAAATTTAAAAAAAAAAGTGCGATGATTAAAATGATGTGGCAAAGAATTAGAAATGAAACAAATGATATTGTAACCAATAAAAATAATATTCGAAGTTTTTCCAGTAGATATAAGTTTATTCAAACCCCACAACAGCGTGTGAACCCACGAACTTCTGCATACCAGCCAAGTGATTTTACTGCCAGGCCACAGCACCATTTTGAAGTCTGCTTTATTTGTAATATTCTAGCAAATCACAAGGAATTCCGACTTCATTTATTTTGCCGAGTTCTTGTAAAGGCGGGTCCACCAAGGTGACTGGCTGCAGGATGTGATACCTATGAGCCTAATCTACACTATTATATAGTTTGCTTTGAAAGGCCGATCTCACGCTTGGGGACATCTCCTTATCAATGCTTATTCAGTAACCAGCATGAGCACAAACTTCTGGTAGTTTAAAACTAAAAATGCAGAATTGACCCAATTGATACTTCTGAAATTTTGTTACTCATGCACTAACTGCATTCACAAATTACTTAACTGTATCTATTATACTCATTGCTATTATTTCTCACTGTATACCTAGAATTTTCTTTATGCAACTGCACATGAATGATGTGATGCTAAAATATATGCTGAATCCTCTGAGGTGATTACTTCAACTCAGTATACATGAAGCGCTTTGCTGTGTGTTAATTATTAGACACATATTGAAAACGGCTGATAAGTTGTCAGACAATGAAGTAATGGAATATTTAGAACATCTGCAGTGAGTTTCAGAGCAAGAGTCCAAAGGAAGTGAAATTGAAAGTCAAGAGGAACTGTTATTGATGATTATAATCCAGGCACCACTAGAGTAAGTGAAATTAGTTGTTATGTGCCCTGAAAAATTACACCGATGGCTGTTACAGCGATAAGACAAACTCCTCCGTCAAAACAAACGTATCAGTCAGGATGGGATGACACTTGGTACAACACAGAAAGACAGGGAGGAAGATGAAGGCGTCAGTTACCTTCACCATTTTTTGGGGGAGCATTCAGAAATTGCAAAGGATGGAGCATGATGGGATATTCTTGATTGTATCTTGAATGCAGCTGGAGGACTACACAAGCAAAATGTTTTCTATTAGACAGCAGAACCAATGCTACTGGTGAAGAAACAGGAAAATTCCCAGTACTGCTAGTTTTTGGCAGCTGTTCATAGATGACACAATTCTAAAACATACAAAACTGTGCTTGGAGACAGAAGGCCAGAGGCAACTTCAACAGTTGGTATTGTTCTCTTATGAGCTAAGTGCACTCATTGTAGTTTTGTATGGCAGTGGGTTTTATTGCATCACAGGAATCAAAATTGATAGCTTGTAGAAAATCTGAGACCACAGTTCTTTCCAAATACAATTGTAAGAGGTATAGTTAAGAGATCTTATGAAAATTCTTACGTTTTGATATCAGGGGACAAAGGTCAGCAATACTCAAAAAAAGACAACTGCTTTGCTATTAGAAGCTTGGAATAATTAACAGAAAATTGTTCCATGCTTTACAGTCCGAGACAAAACATCACACAGCTCTTTCCCATCAGGCCAGACATTGATTTAAACAATCCATGTCCAGTAAGCCAGATAAATTTGGCATCAAATTTTGGTTATCAGTGGATGTAGGTACCAAATGCCTCTAAAAGGATTTCCGTACCTGGGAAAGTATGGATATTGATCAAAGAAGAGAGAGAGGAAAAAAGTTCTCGGTGTTCGGAAGTTGAGAATCATTGTACGTGGAAGCTGAGAATGATTCAAACACAAATATGGATAAATGCTCCCGTTATGGCTCCTGTGAATAGCCAACAGATGCATGCCCATATCATTTATCACACCACTGCAACAGCTTTATTAAAAATGATACTTGCTTAAAAAGCATTGCATAATATACTGCTGTGAGGTGCAGACAATGCTGTGTGGAGCAGACAATGCTGAATCCGGTTACAGTAGTTCACTGTAGTTAAAATATTTAGGTTCTCCTCTCAGTACTGGATGTGCAGATATGGAGGGCTGGACCATAATGGGTGAATGACTTACATCCAGCAAATGTAACATCCCTGTCTTGAGCTACATGTGTAGGTCTAGTCTCAAATTATCGACTTCAAATTACAGCTGTGTATGACTTCATAAAGCCCTCTCCAGAGGCTATTTACTGCGTGGTGAAGCTCCCAGGACATGTATCTCTGATGGAACTGTCATTGTACTAACATCTCTAAATGTTCACTTGCTACAATATTATACAAGTTTGTTACTATTTTTTGTGTTACTTTTCTGTTTTATGTTGGTCTCACTTTTTCTTTAGTTTTGCAATATGCTAAATAAAATAACAACAACAATAACAGTCACTGGGAAAAGTTTCCAGCCATTGGATTGGTCTGTTTTGCACATAGGTCTTGCCATTTTCCTCTATAGTCATTGCTGCTTAGTCACCATCCTATTCCAGTCCTCTAATTTTCTCCCAATACTTTACACCACTCCTCTCGGCCAAACAAAACTAGGCATGTAAAATGCAAAGCATGCCTCTATAAACAGGAAATTGTACCAAGCCAAGAACATTATCATCACAAAATATATAAAAATGCCAAAATCGAGGATCTTCGTTTTTCTTTATCTCACTACTGCAGGTAATTGCAATTACTTTAAAAAGTTTGCTGGCTCCCTCAAATAGAATGAGTCGTCATTTGATTAAGACCACTGTAACTAAATGGGACAGCTTTCACTTTATACTTTCACACAATATTGCTCTCTATTAATTGCACAGCTTCTGAAGACAGGGTTGAAATTATATCATGAATTGTGCCCTATTCTTGTCTTTGTCTGCCTACTTGAAGATGCACAGTTTTGTGTCATTTTTATCTTTTGCTACGTATCTTTGAAATATGTATGTATTTGGTGATGAAGTACTTTAAGGTATCTGTAAATTTCCAGTACTTGTAACTGTTTTGAATTCTGATACAGTCCGACTAGAAAGGTTCACAACTGATGCAAATGACTAAAATTTTGGTGATTTTTGGGCATCATTCTCTCTTTGGCTTGGAGGTTGGTGTATGGCATATGAAACTTGACCTTTTAATTATTTTTCTCCTGAATGAAGACTATTCTACTCTGAAATGGATGGCTTCCTACTATTGTCATTCTATAAACACTTTTTGTCCCTTAGGTTGCATCTGGTACTACAACACTAAAGTTGTAGGTGTACTGTTTCTTCTGTAGATAATTTGAGATGACAATGAGGTCAAAGCTGATTATAGCTTGATGAATGTCATTAGATTGTGACTGTGAAATTCACTTTGCAATAACTGACAATTATTGTTTCTACCCATACCAAAGCAAATGTACATACATAATGATCAATAATAACTAAAGAAGTGTGAGACAAAAATGACAACAACTAGCTGAGCAATGACATAATGTCACATTTATTTGCATACTAAAAATTATTTTAAGTGCTTTCTGTTTAGTGGTAAGAAAATCGCTTACATGAAGTGTGTTTTCTGCTGAAGAGAAACAGGATCCACAATAATAATAGCAAACTACTTGAGTAAGATAACTTACATATAAGCTCCTCCTTCTGCTCCCACAACTTGTCAGCAATGTCTTTCGCAAGCTCCTCTTCAGAATCATCTGGGCTGCAATTCAATGCAAGTAAATGCCTTGGTGCACAATGTTCATTATCATTATTGCTCCCACTCTCTCGTCGTCCTAACCGTTGTTTGATACTGCCTCTCTCATCAAACCTACGCTTGTTGCCGTACGTTGGTTCCAAGTGACCAGTGAGAACAGCTGAATCTTCAACTGTATCTACAGTGGTATCACTGTGGTGTCTGAATGCCAGCCTGTAGTCGTATGACTCTACATTCCTAAAAAAATAATATACACAATATCAAAAGGACAAAAATATCTAAAGGACACAATCTTCAACTTGTTACATACTAAAAAACAAGTCAATATAGTGTAAAACAGAAGAAGGGTGCCTATTTATCAATTTAACAACCAAGAAAATCTGCAACAGAATGACAGACACTCACACAAAAAACATTTTTCAAATCTCTAGCATTCTCAACATTTAAGCAGGCCATTTGTTGGGAAAAAAAGGACAAGTTAACAGAAAATATAAAATGACACAGATCATGAATATTATATAATAAGAATTGAAATTTAAAATGGTTAATTAGAAGGTAGTTCATAATAAATAAATACAGAAGTAAATTGAGAGTAAGAGCACACAAATATGCTTGCAAAAAATCACAACAGTCATGTACAACTCTGATCAGAATGAAACGGAACATAGCAGTTTTCGATTTATATACGGAACAGCTGCAAGAAAACAATAACAAATGATGTTACACACAGCATTTTAAACCAGCAGTAAAGAACATCACTTCTCACAAAGGCAAACAGATCCACAATGAATCCTACAAGGTTCAATACTAGGACAAATTCTTTCTCATCTGTCAATGTAAATTCACATTCAACACTAGTGACAGTCCTAACTGAAACAAACAGCATTGAGCAAATTCCACTCGACGTTGAAGTCTCTAAAAAAGATTATATACTTGGTTCCACCTAAATGACTTAAAATTAAACATAAACAAATGGCTAATTATACTGTTTAATACTGCTAAGCATTCAAGAGCACATGAACTCAGGAAACAGTCCACAGAAAATTCTTACAGAAGTGACTTGAGAAAAATCTATCATGGGCCACACAAACAATTTAATACAGAGATGTAATAGTTTAACACTTGCACTTTTTGTACATTGCACCTCAACAAACATGTCTCCAAGAATTAGGTTATCTATATCTTTATATGGTTGCAACATGCATTGTGTGTGTGTGTGTGTGTGTGTGTGTGTGTGTGTGTGTGTGTTTTACAAACATGAATAATGAAAAAGCAAGACACTCATTTGTCCATTATTAAGAGATGAGAATTCTCCATTTTATGTTTTTGAGCTAATTTGTTTCATGCATAAAACTTGTAATTACTTCAAGAAAAAATATTTCTATGATTCACATGTAACCTCGAATAACAATAGTTTCATGTTCTTTGGTTGGTCAGTTGATTTGGGGGTGGGGACCAATTGGGGGTGGGGACCAATTAGCGAGGCCATCAGTCCCATCGGATTAGGAAGCATAAGAAGGGAAGTCGGTCATGATCTTTCTAGGAAACCACCCCGGCATTTGCCTGAAGCGATTTAGGGAAATCATGGAAAACCTAAGTCAGGATGGCCGGACAAGGGTTTAAACTGTCGTCCTCTTGAATGAGAGTCCAGTGTGCTAATAGATATCAAAGTTCTACGCTTAGACTCCAGAACACATGTACCCATGTCTGAATTTTATACACACACAATTTATAACAAAATAAAGGGAACAAATACCCACTGCATAATCATCTGAATGCTTACTATACTGTGTATTAACCATAACAATGCCAAAAGATATTTTCCGTACCACACATTCTAGGTGCGTGTGTGTGTGTGTGTGTGTGTACTTTACACCCCCCCCCCCCCCCCTCCCCAAAAAAAATAAAATAAAAATCATCAAATTTTGTTGAATTGTATTAGCAACATACTTTTTGAAGAGGTACTAATATGTAAGAAGTGTCCAGAACCTGAAATTACCTTTTAGCACTCTCTTAGCAAGGCACTTTCAAAACTACTGACTTTATGACCAGCACACACCACAAAAAATTTAAGAAATGTAAATTTTATTCATTATTGTTGTTACTCTCAACAAACCTTTTAAATAGATATTGATGTGTAAGTAAGAAAGTATAAAGCATAACATTTATTGGGAAAAGTGACATCTACTATTGAGAATTGAATTTTTGTGTTAACTGTAACTGAAAAATTTAAGACAGTAAAAACAACAAATACTTTTCAATATTTTAAAATATAATGTAAATGACTATATTATAATATTTTTAAAAGGTTGGCATTGAGTACTCCCCCCCTCATACCGTGTAGATTAATACAAAAATACTGCTGGAACTTGTAGCAATTTCTGGATAATAATATAACATTAAACAGCAAGTAATATACTCATATCATATGCTGTACATCACCACTTTCATATAAACTGCAACAAGTGTTTCCAACAGATGGAATAGTTCCATAACATGATTACAAATTCTTGAAGCCCCGCGTATTGTTCTCAACAATTTCATCTGTATGTGATGGGATTCTGAAGTAATATAACTTTCAATATTATGTAAAAACATCTCTGTTAAGATTCTAGACTATTAATCACTTTAGACATGAAGTCTCTTTCTAGACTATTCTAAGACGAGACAGAAACTATACTGTAAATAAAATTTGGAGTCATTGTCTGTAGAAACATTACACAGTAAACAAATGCTTGAAAAGGGACAAGCAAGGCAATTTTTCTGATGAGTTTCTATAAGGGTAATCACAAAAGTAAGGTCTCCAAATTGCTGGGGCACAAGGAAACTGTTCGTGTGGCTGTTTTTTTCCCTTGCTCCCTCCACTGTCTTCAGAAACAACCACAGCACATCCACTGGAGCTTTCAATCGTGGCTCAGCAGCCAGTTGTAATGGAGCTCCCATTACTCACTACTGCCTGCTGTGAAGTTTGCTCAGTTTTTCGAGTTTTGAGTGCAAAAGGTGTTAAACCAATTGACATCCATCAACAGTTGATGGACGTGTATGGAGAGCCATGTATGGGTGTCACAAATGCCTGCAATTCCAGAACAATCGCCAATGTTGAACAAACTGTGCTTCAAAATCAGTGGACCACTCTCAATGACCTCTGCAATATTGTTCCTGAGGTTTCTCAAAGCATCATCCTCCAGACTCTGACTGAAGTGTTGAAATTTCAGGTGCATGCAGGATGCGCCCCAAGAATGCCGACAGATGACCACAAAAGGGCAACCAATGGGTTGAAACTTACCACCAATTTCCTCAACACTATGCAGATGAAAATAACAACTTTTTGGATTCAATGGTCATGAGTGATGAAACCAGAGCTTCCTACTTCACCCCTGAGACGAAACAACAATCACATGAGTGGTGAAATTCTGATTCAACCAAGCTGCGAAAATTCGTTGTTAGACATTAAAAAAACTCTGAAGGGCGATTCATAACTGAAGAAGGGGAATGTTGAGCAAGGGCACAAGCCTTCTCCATGACAATTCTCATCCCCAAACCGTCCATCAAACTGTGGATCTTTTGCACCGGTTTGGATGGGACTTCTTCACCCACCCACCCAAAGTCTGGATTTAGCACCCAGTGACTACCACTTGCTTCCCATGTGGAAAGAACATTGGCTGGAAGGCGTTCAGTGACGATAACAAGGTGAAAGATGAGGTCAGGTGCTTTTACAATAGAATGGTAATGGGCCAGTATGATATGGATGTACAAAAACTGCTACAGCATTTTAAAAAATGCATTAATCGAAATGGTGATATTATGCAAAAATAGAAAAATGTTAAAGCTTTAAAACTATGTGCAAGTTATTGTATCTTTATTTTTTTAAAAAAATTGGAGACATTACCTTTGGGAGCACGCTTGCAAATAACCGAATGTGCAATGTTAAAGATTTTCCCTCTACGCTTCCTTTTAGATGTGTACACTTTACAACATGAAACAAACTTCTCAATTGTGATTATGCCTAAATAATTTCCCACAGTAGATGTTTCAGTCAGAAACAAACCACAACCACTTCAAGTGGCAGATACATCAAAACTGAAGGTAGCCCAAAAATTCAGTGGTAACAACTTCTGCCATTAGTACACTCAAGTAAGACAGTTCCAATACTGGGCTCCTGAGATACACAAGATCTAGGAAGAATAATTACAGATTATGTAAGAATTCATAATGAAATAGCACATGAAACTTTTGCATCTGATACCAATATTATGAAATTATTCCTTGCATTATTACACTATGTTTCCCCTTAACAAAAATGTTCTATAATCACATTAATTGCATAATAGCAAATACATTCCACTCCGCTGCCAGGCCCAAACATCTATGCACTGCTGTGTCACCTTCTGAACGGACAGAGAGAGAATGATTTTGGATTGGCATATTCTGTTCCAGGTAGATAATGAGAAGCTCGCTCTCTCCATGAGAAAGCGTTGTTATAGACTACCTCTCTTTCTCCCGGTTCCTACATTGAAACACTTTCTCGCCAGTAACCCTACCAATCAGATTCAACCCAAAACCAGCACTGAACTCTGCCTGACTCGGTTCACTCCTCCATCCAACTGTGATCTATCTCTACTGCCCCCAAATCAACCAGTTAACATTCCCGAATTTCTTAACGTAAAAACCTTGCCTCTCCATCATTTCCCAAATCCCTCAATTTGCAACCTAACCTTATGTCTGCAGAAAGAACCACAATCCACCACCTAAAATCTGACCCTGACCTTATAATCCTATCTGCCGACAAACATTTTGAACCACAGGGTTTACCTGGCAGATTGACTTTGCCAGCTGTCAGATTCATCCACCTACAAAAACTCCCACTGTGATCCCATTCTAGAAATCCAACAGGATCTCCAGTCTCTCCTCAAATACTTACGTCCATCCAGAATGTCTTGCCTAGGTCTCTCTCTCTCCCCACCCATACCTTCTACATATTTCCTTAAAACCACAAAACCAACCACCCAGGACACCCCAAGGTGGCCAGTTACTGTGGCCCCACTGAGAGAGAATCTCTGCTCTCGTAGACCAACGCTTTCAGCCTATTACCCACAACCTACCCTCCTATATAAAAGACACAAATCACTTCCTCCAACAACTCTCCACAGTTTTTGTTCCTTTATGACAAGGTGCCCCACTCGTCACTATTAATGCTACCTCTCGTTATACTAACATCCGTAATACCCGTCGTTTTGCCGCTACTGAACACTAGCCTCCCCAACACCCGATGGGTTCCAAGCCCACAACCTCCTGCCTGATCACCACGATCAACTATATCCTCATCCACAATTGCTTCACCTTTGAAGGCATCACCTAAAAACAAATATGCGGTACGTCAATGGGCACGTGCATGGCAACACCCTATGCCAACCTGTTCATGGATCATCTAGATTTTTTTAAAATTTGTGGTAAGATCCTATGGGACCAAATTGCTGAGTTCATCGGGTGGACCATCTAGAGAAATCCTTCGCAGCCACCCAGAATCCGTAACCCCTTACCTGGTTCTGATTCATTCACGACATCTTCGTGATCTGGACGAAGGTGAGGACAACCTATCCCCATTCCTCCAGAACCTCATACACATAAAGGCTGGCTAAATCAGTACCTCTGCCCTTACCAAACCTGCCAACCACCAGCAATACCTCCACTTCAGAAGCTGCCACGCATTCCATAACATCCCTTCTATACAACCCAGTCATCTGTGACCATCACACCTGTAGCGAAGAGAAGACCCTCTCCAAATTTACCAAGGTTGGTTGGTTGTATGAGTAAAGGGAGCAAACTACTAGTTCATCAGCTCCTTTTTACTCAAGCTGACAAGTCTACATGACTGTAGATCACAGATAGCCTACCTCACAAAACCCAGGGGAAGAAAATCCTAAGGTATACAAAAAGTCAACAAAGCTGAGATAAGAAACAAAAAGAAGAAAGGGAGACAAGAGGAAAAAAGGCAGGCATGCTGACCCAACTAGGGAACAACTGGAAGCCCCCCAAAAGCAATGTGCAATGACGGGACATACATTCCTCACTCCTGCCACTTACCAGCAGTACTCCACTCAGGAATTGCCTTGGAAAGACTAGCAACATGGACAGGGCATGAGAAGCACAGAGAGCAGGGCAGCTAGGTTGAGACAGTCCAGGAAAATGTGCACCACCGTCAAACGAAAACCACAATGACAGCGGGGTGGGTCCTTGCCACAGAGGAGATGACCAAGATTCAGACAAGTATGGTCCATGTAGAATCGGCAAAGGGCAGTACAGTCCTTGTGAGAGGCCTGCATGGAGGATCTCCACAGATTTGTAGTCTCCTTTATCACCTTAGTTTGTTAAGTGAAGTCGGAGTGAGCCATTCCGTATTCCAGATTCCTAAAACTTTACAACATAATACTGATCAGAGGTGTGTTTCTGGAATTCTAATCTCAATAGTCAGTTTAGTGGTAGACAGTATGGCCAGGATATCAAGGTCTGAGCAAAGGTCACTGAGCATCCACATTGTTTGAGGGCATACAGGGGATCCTGAATAGCAATGACCAAAGAATGGCGAGGGTAACATTGGTTGAGAGTTTAGAAACTGCTCAAGGAGACACAGCAGATGAGAAAGACCCACCAGTGCAGGAACGGATATGCTCAAGAGTATGAGAGATGGCTGCCATCTCCGCAGTGAACACTACAACCATCCGGCAAGGAGCCCAGTTCAGTATGTACCGTTGCAAGTATAAGCAAAGCCCAAGTGACTAGCAACCATAAAGCCATCAAAATAGACTACTTCTGAACCCCAGAATGCGCCAAGGGTGGAGAAAAAGTGGTGGCAGAGAGTCTCTAAAGGGACAGAGTCTTTCGGACCTTGTGATAGGTCAAGATGAAGCTGTAGCCGAGGCATGCGACACAGAGGTGTAAATGAGTGGGGCCAGAGAAGAGATGGCAGAGGAAGATGGATTTTCATGTTTGGAAAGAGGAGATGGTAGTTTATATGCTTAGGGGAGCTGTGAACAAGGGTAGCATAGCTGACAACCTGATGTTGGCACTAGATCTGCAATGGATCAACGAGTAAGCTGTTCACTCATGGAAATTTTTAGACTGAAGTAAGCTGATAGGTATACCTCCTTAAAGGAAGTCAGTCTAACTAAGGGTTCACCTTCCGAGGATGTAATGTTTCCAAGTAGAGAAGGAATTAGCGTATTTCATCAAAATATAAGAGGTATTAGAGATAACGTTAGTGAATTGCTTATAGATGTTGACTCTGAAATTACTGGTATATCAGAGCACTACTCAAACAATTTGACAATTCAGAGGCTTCCTTTACCAGGATACAGATTAGCTGGCTGTTTCTCAAGGCGTTCCTTGCAGGGTGGGGGAGTGGCTATGTACGTAAAAAACAGTATTCCATTTGAGTCCACAGACGTATCACGACACTGCACTGAACAGATATTTGAATGTTGTTTGGATTCCGTAGAAATGTTGGAACACATTAAGGCAATACTGACCCTACGACTTATCTTAGAAAATAGATTAAGGAAAGGCAAACCTGTGTTGTGCACAGGCAGTTGAATTTAGTGAAACTAAACATCTAATTGTTGTTGTTTGTACGTCCCCTATCTCCGATTTCAGGCCATTTCTGCTCAAACTAGAGAGAGTGCTTGATTCACTTTGTTAGAAGTACCAGAAATTAGTTATATGTGGTGAGTTCAATATTAATTTTGTATATGATGGTGCAAGGAAAAGGATGTTGATAGATCTCCTAAATACATATGATCTGATGCCGACTGTGTTTTTTCCAACTAACAAGGGAACCTCCCCATCGGACCCCCCTCAGATTTAGTTATAAGTTGGCACAGTGGATAGCCCTTGAAAAACTGAACACAGATCAATTGAGAAAACAGGAAGAAGTTGTGTGGAACTGTGAAAAAATAAGCAAAATATACAAACTGAGTAGTTCAAGGGAAGATAGGCAACATTAAGGAGGATAGGAACGCAGGAGCGCCGTGGTCTCGTGGTAACGCGAGCAACTGCGGAACAAAAGGTCCTAGGTTCAAATCTTCCATCGAGTGAAAAGTTTAATTTTTTAATTTCAGTTTATGTGACAAACTCTTATGTTTTCATCACTTTTTTGGGAGTGATTATCACATCCACAAGAAAACCTAAATCGTGCAAGGTAGAAGAATCTTTTTACCCATTCGCCAAGTGTACAAGTTAGGTGGGTCGACAATATATTCCTGTCATGTGACGCACATGCCGTCACCAGTGTCGTATAGAATATATCAGATGTGTTTTCCTGTGGAGGAATCGGTTGACCTATGACCTTGCGACAAATGTTTTCTGTTCCCATTGGAGAGGCACGTCCTTTCGTCTACTAATCGCACGGTTTTGCGATGCGGTCGCAAAACACAGACACTAAACTTATTACAGTGAACAGAGATGTCAATGAACGAACGGACAGATAATAACTATGCAAAAATAAAGGAAGTAAAATTTTCAGTCGAGGGAAGACTTGAACCAAGGACCTCTCGCTCTCCAGCTGCTCACGCTACCACGGGACCACGGCGCTCCTAATCTCACATAGTCCATTATGGTGCTTATTTGACCCATTGACTACTCAGTTTGTATATTTTGCTTATTTTTTCACAGTTCCACACAACTTCTTCCTGTTTTCTCAACTGATCTGTGTTCAGTTTTTCAAGGCCTATCCACTGTGCCAACTTATAACTAAATCTGAGGGGGGTGCGATGGGGAGGTTCCCTTGTAAGGTGCAGGGAAACAGTAGCACAGCCAGAGACAATATTTTTATTCATTCTTCATTACTAGATGGGCATTCTGTTAGTAAAAGTGTGAATGGCCTTTCAGATCATGATGCACAAATTTTAACACTAAAAGGCTTTTGAAATCAAAGCAATGACATATTTAATTACAAACTATGTATGCCCCGGGAGTAGACAACATTCCATTAGAACTACTGATAGCCTTGGGAGACCCAGCCCTGACAAAACTCTACCATCTGGTGGGCAAGATGTATGAGACAGGCGAAATACCCTCAGACTTCAAGAAGAATATGATCATTCCAATCCCAAAGAAAGCAGGTGTTGACAGATGTGAAAATCACCGAACTATCAGTTTAATAAGCCACGACTGCAAAATACTAACACGAATTCTTTACAGACCAACGGAAAAACTGGTAGAAGCCGACCTCGGGGAAGATCAGTTTGGATTCCGTAGAAATGTTGGAACATGTAAGGCAATACTGACCCTATGACATATCTTAGAAAATAGATTAAGGAAAGGCAAACTTATGTTTCTAGCATTTGTAGACTTAGAGAAAGCTTTTGACAATGTTGACTGGCATACTCTCTTTCAAATTCTGAAGGTGTCAGGGGTAAAATATAGGGAGCGAAAGGCTATTTACAATTTGTACAGAAACCAGATGGCAGTTATAAGAGTTGAGGGGCATGAAAGGGAAGCAAAGGTTGGGAAGGGAGTGAGACAGGGTTGTAGCCTATCCCCAATGTTATTCAATCTGTATATTGAGCAAGCAGTAAAGGAATCAAAAGAAAAATTCAGAGTAGGAATTAAAATCCATGGAGAAGAAATAAAAACTTTGAGGTTCGACAATGATATTGTAATTCCGTCAGAGACAGCAAAGTATCTGGCAAGGTGTATACGCGGACAAGGAAAATAAATTCCCGGATTTTTTCCAGATCTCCCGGTTAACAATACATTTTCTCCCAGATGAAAATACACTTTTTCTGTGTTAAGTGACAGTACACTTTCCATCGAAACTATAAAACTTATCAATCCTTTGAAGGGATGTAGAATTTCTCGACACTTTAGAAAACGAAACTCAGGGGGAAAAAACACGTTTTGGAAAGATCTTTGATATGCAGCAACATGTACGGTGCATATTTTCGTATTACAAAAGTATAAATTCGAGTTCCACCAACAGGAAAAGTTAATGGTTTAAGTTACTATATATAGTGTTGCTATAAGAAAAGAATAGCTTTCGCATATAATATTTGTTTCTAAGATTAGTAAGTTACAAGAGAAGCAGCTTTTACATATAATGTTGATCTGTTTAGCAGATGTTACACTTTAAGATATGTCATGCAAACACGCCAGTAAAATTTTACATACCGACATAAATCTCTCATCTTCTGGGCTCGAAATTCTTCTAAATGGCTCGTCATCAAAGAGGTGATTTTTAAATGAGAGCAAACGTTCTGTGATTTAGGAAATTCATCGTACATTCTCACACATAGTTCATCTTGCGTAAAAGGAAATTTACTTTGAAAATAACGCTTTTCGAACCACAATTTGCAATATTTTCCTGCGACCTGTTAGAACGAGATTCATTTCAGCAGTTGCCATAGAGCGCCAGATAAGAGGCGTCACCGCGATTGCGCAGCTACGGTGACGTAGGAAGCCCATATGTTCGTAAGTGTGGAACATTAAAAGGTCTTTCTTACATTATGTCATAAGAAACAAGACATCAGAGGATACTACAAGAGCGTCGGAATTTCGTGAACCGTACTAAACTGCATAGTTCGCCTTAAAGCGCACATTCGTATGTTCAGATTCCCAATGGCGTACGCCTCGAGCTGATATTAAGCTTTTCGATATGGTTTTTCGGACGTAAAGTATCTTGGAATACCAGTACTGTACTGTACTATCTCATGTTTCGTTCTTTATTATGGCATATTGCCACATGTGCTAGAAGATGAAAATGTGCACTTGAAATGCAGCGAACAGTTGAAACTAGCCAATAGTGTGGAATTAAACACTCCGTTTCAATATCTTTATTGTTCAGCAAGGTGATTAATGCCACTGCTCTGCTCACCAGAAAATTAAAAAACGACTTTTCAAAAGTAAGTTCATTTTGTAACGCACATCTGTCTACAGAGTCTGATGCATAAAACATATATCCTCGGAGAAATGTAAGGCATGTTATTTTGAACTTAGTGTGCTGAAGTGCGGTGCCATGCCTCTTCAACAACATTCTTATACCACTCGTCACTGTATTTTGCTTCACTGTATTTCGCTCTGTGGAACTCAAATGTGTATGTTTTGTAATGGATGCCATCAAACTATTTCAGAACAGTGGAAATTAAAATGTCCTGTAGTGCCTCTCCTGCTCCCAGTCGGCCAGTTTGACATCCTGCCCTTCTAAAAAATAATAAAGAATCGCAATTAATACTGGATGGGATTATTTGTAACCAAGAGAACAAGAACTCTTCACAAAATCTGGACTCTTTATTGCCTATTAGCTAATAACTTGCTCTTCTGTGTGACAAAATTAAGTATAGGGTACCTAAAACCAGTACAGACAAGAGACAGGCAAGACAGTACTCATTTCTTCAATCCTTAGGTCCTAGCGATTTTTCTCTCTAATCTTGCTGCAGGTTTAAATGGCGTGCTTTGCTTTCTGTGAAAGAATTATTACCTCATCAAAGTTCATCAAACTTTTTGCTACATGAAAAATTGAAATGTCATCGTTTAATAATGAAAAAGCTGTTAATACAAATAGCATTCAAGACTGGTGTGGTTTCTCGATCTGTTTATGTCTATTTTGTCACTGTGTGCTGGATAAAACAAAATAGGCCTTTCCAATATTGCAGCAATTGTAACACACACCAAAAAGCGAGATTGTTTAGGCAATAATGATCATTTTTATAGTACGACAATATAATTCACGAAGTACCAATACGAAATACTTATCTGGCCTACTACAATCAAAAAGCTTTGTTAGGAAATAGTTTCACATTTCGTTCATACGCTCCAGTTTCTCATGCACGAGACCGGAAAGTAGTAGAACGAAATTTTTGAATAAATTTGGAATTGTCATATTCTTCCATAATTTGTGTGATGTCCCTGTTTCTTCTCCTTCCTCGTTCTAACAATCTTGCCAACACTAATTCTGTAACTATTCCTACCACTGTCAAAACTCATTCTCCGGTTAACTTTACTAACCCTGCCATAATCACCGGTTTAGTTATCCAGAGATTATTCTCCGGTTAGGCGTTATTACATGTTCGTACAATGCGTTTTCCGCACTACTCCTAGAATGGAAGTTAAGCAGCTGCTATCCGGGGACGACAACTGGCCCTTTCTAGTGTAGCGATCTGGCCAAAAATTTTCTGTCAGAATTTCACTTTCACACCGAGAAGATAATACATAATCTTTCTTAACTGTTATTCCTGTTAGTTGTTTATTTCCACTCTGGTAGTATGAAGCTATGGATTTCGCTAGTAATTATAACAGCACTGAACATTTGCAAACTGAATCAACCACATAAAAAAGTAGCAGTTGGCATTCACCGGTTCGGCTTTATTCCGCTCAGCTCGTATAGCCTCGTCTCATTCTGTCTGCAGGAAAGTCAATTTCTAGATGTGACGAGGATTCCCCTGGTAGAGACATCACGTACATTATGCATGCATTCAAAAATCAACTTATAATTCATTCAGAAATCAACTTAGAATGTGTTCAAAAACGTCCAAAAACCAGCACGGGTGCATTTCAAAATCATATGAATAATCGATAGACCGACGTGCGCTGGATGCTAGGTGCTTTGTGAAACAACGTTTTTTCCCTCTGGAATATAGATTTGTCCCCTCCCCCCAAAACCGCCACTCGGTTCTGATGGCCCGGTTTGAAGCCCCACCGTCCAACACTAGATGCGAGCCTGCTGCGTACGTGTTATCTGGCAGCTTGGGCATGGTAGTAAAATTTTTCCAGGTAGCTCATGTGGCTGGTTGCTGCTTACACAGCAATCAGCCACACTTCTGTAGCCAGAGGCGAGAGAAGGTATTACTCATACGCGACTCAACTGCACGTGTGCATGAGCCCGCTAATAGCTGCTTAAATGAATCAAATGTAAACAGTTGTGACGTCACGCTCATCGGAGGCTATTTGTTGTTATGAAGCTTTGCATAGTCTTCCTAAGGCCTTTGACACATTTTGCTGTTGGCAGATGCTTGTACGTGCACTGTGTTATTTTATATGGCGCATTTCCTTTGCAATGTAAGTTTTATTTTTTATTCCCCCCCCCCCCCTCTCGTTCATGTTTTAATGCTGCAGTATTATTTTGCAGTAGCGAGATACAGTAATATCCTTTGTTAGAGTATCGGTTCTTACCAGTCAAAATTACAAAAATTTAACTGAAAACTAAAACAACAAAAAATTCCCGGAATACTAAAAAATTCCCGGTTTTCTCCTGGATGAAAAAATTCCCGGGATTTTCCCGGTTTTCTCCTGGATGAAAAAATTCCCGGGTTTTTCCCGGATCTCCGGGGGCATATACACCCTGCCTGGAAGAGCAGCTGAACGGAATGGACAGTGTCTTGATAGGAGGATATAAGATGAACATCAACAAAAGCAAAACGAGGATAATGGAATGTAGTCGAATTAAATCGGGTGATGCTGAGGGTATTAGATTAGAAAATGAGACGCTTAAAGTAGTAAATGAGTTTTTCTATTTGGGGAGCAAAATAACTGCTGATGGTCGAAGTAGAGAGGATATAAAATGTAGACTTTCAATGGCAAGGAAACCGTTTCTGAAGGAGAGAAATTTGTTTACATCCAGTATAGATTTAAGCATCAGGAAGTCTTTTCTGGGAGTATTTGTATGGAGTGTGGCCATGTATGGAAGTGAAATGTGGACGATAAATAGTTTGGACAAGAAGAGAAGAAGCTTTCGAAGTGTGGTGCTACAGAAAAATGCTGAAGATTAGATGGGTAGATCACATAACTAATGAGGAGGTATTGAATAGAATTAGTGAGAAGAAAAATTTGTGGCACACCTTGACTAGAAGAAGGGATCGGTTGGTAGGACATGTTCTAGACATCAAGGGATCACCAATTTAGTACTGGAGGGCAGCATGGAGGGTAAAAATCGTAGAAGGAGACCAAGAGATGAATACACTAAGCGGATTCAGAAGGATGGGTTGCAGTAGGTACTGGGAGATGAAGAAGCTAGCACAGGATGGAGTAGCATGGAGAGCAACATCAAACCAGTCTCTGGACTGAAGACAATAACAACAACAACAACAACAACAACATGTAGGAAAGGTAATCCAACAGCAATAGAGAGTGTTTTAAACCTTGTCAAGGAACAAGAAAGGCAGGATGTTTATAGTGCCGATAACATAGATGATAAATACAATGCTTTCCTTAACACATTTCTCAAGCTCTTTGAGAGTTGCTTTCCATTAGAACATTCTTAACGTGGTACTAGCAGCTATAGGCAGCCTGGGTGGCTGACTAGTAGGATAAGGATATCTTGTAGAACAAAGCAGGAATTATATCAAAATGTTATAAGTAATCACAATCAATCTACAGTAGCCCATTACAAACAGTATTGTAAGGTGCTTAAAAATGTTATTAGGAAGGCAAAGAGTATGTGGTATGCAAATAGAATAGCTAAGTCACAGGATAAAATTAAAACCATATGGTCAGTTGTGAAGGAAGTGTGTGGTCAGCAGCCCAAGGTCAACAATATAAAGTCAGTTTGCAGTAAAAATATTTCTGTTACTGATAAATCAGATATATGTACAGTATTTAACAACCATTTTCTGAGCATTGCTGGTGAATTAAATAAAAATTTAGTTTCTACAGGAAATCATATAACTTTCTTGGCAAATGCCTTTCCGAGATTGATATCTGAAACACTCCTCTGTGATACAGACAAGAGGGAGATTGAGTCAATAGTTAAATCACTGAAGACTAAGGACTCTCATGGTTACGATGGAGTGTCTAGCAGAATATTAAAGTACTGTGCTGTACATGTTAGCCCTGTATTTAGCCATGTTTGTAATTTTTCCTTTAGGAATGGTCAGTTTCCTAAGTGATTAAAGAACTCAGTAGTAAAGCCACTCTATAAAAAGGGAGAAAGGGATAATGTAGATAATTTTAGACCTATTTCTATGCCATCAGTGTTTGCAAAAGTTATTGAAGAGGCTGTGTATGTAAGGATAATTGATGATTTTATATCACACAATTTGTTATCAAACGTACAGTTCGGCTTTAGAAGTCATTTAACAACTGAAAATGCTATATTCTCTTTTCTCTGTGAGGTACTGGATGGGCTAAACAAAAGGTTTCAAACGCTAGGCGTATTTTTTATTTAATTAACGCATTTGATTGTGTTGATCACAAAATACTGCTCCAGAAGTTGGACCATTACGGAATACGGCGAGTAGCTCACAATTGGTTCACCTCTTACTTTAGCAACAGGCAGCAAAAGGTCACAATGTTGATAGCGGCTGTGATGTGGGGTCTGACGGGTACTGTCAAGTGTGTGTGTGTGTGTGTGTGTGTGTGTGTGTGTGTGTGTGTGTGTGGAGGGGGGAGGGGGGGGGGGGCAGGGATCGGTGTTGGGACCACTCCTGTTCCTTATTTATATAAATTATGGTTAACTCCAAAATATTTCTGTTTGCTGATGACACTAGCTTGGTAGTAAAGGATGCTGTGTGCAACATTAGCTCAGTTTCAAATAATAAAGTATATGACCCAAGTCCATGGCTTGTAGAAAATAAACTAGCACTAAATCACAGTAAGACTCAGTTTCTACAGTTTCTAACACACAATTCAACAAAAGCTGACGTTTTAATTTCACAGAACAGGCATATGATTAGTGAAACTGAACAGTTCAAATTTCTAGGTGTTCAGAAAGCCCATGTCCAGGATCTTGTTCAAAGACTTAATACTGACATTTTTACTATTCGAATGGTATCAGAAGTGACTGATCATTCAACACGAAAATTAGTCTACTTTGCTTCATTCACTTATGTCGTATGGTATTATATTTTGGGGTAACTCTCCCCATGCTAAAAGGATATTTATGGCTCGGAAACGGGCGGTTCAGGCAATAAGTGGTGTAAGTTCGCGAACCTCTTGTCGACCCCTGTTCACGAGTCCGGGTATTTTAACATTGGCCTCTCAATATATATATTCCTTACTGTCATTTCTTGTTAACAATATTAGCTTATTCCCAAGAATAAGCAGCTTTCACTCAGTTAAAACTCGGCAGAAATCAAACCTGCATTTGGGTCAGACTTCCTTAACTCTTGTGCAAAAAGGTGTGCAGTATACTGCTGCATTCATTTTCAATAAGCTACCACTCGAATTCAAAAATATTAGCAGTAATCCCACACTTTCAAATCGAAACTGGAGAGTTTCCTCATGGGTCACTCCTCTTATTCTGTCGAGGAGTTCCTTGAAAAATTAAGCTGATTCTTATTGTACTGTTGATTGCGTTTACTTAAACTTATAGACTGACTTTTTTTGGTTTCATAAACATTTATTTTTATCTGTTATCACTTTTATGTTATAATTTCATGTACTGACACATTCCATAACCTTGAAGATTTGCTCCTCAATTTGGTCCTACAGAACTTGAAGTGTAAATAAATAAAAGTTCAAAAGGCTCCTGTCGCAAATTGAACCTTGCAGTGGTGTACCAGATCCAGTATCTGCAATGCTTACAGCGATACCGAACCATAATCAAGATGGTATTGTATCATGGCTTTGTAAATTTGAGGAAGGGAAGTGCAACCCCAACTGGTGTTAGAAGTGTTAAGGTGCATTCAGCACATTGAGTAGTTGATCATCGAGGTAAAGTTCTGGTTGTGGGTGAATGGTACGACGTTGACAGAGGTGCATGACTCGAGTCTTGGCAGCTGAAAACCAAAATCCATGGATGAGGGCCCATGCCTGCAACTTTGGTATGGCACCTTGATGTTGACATTCAGTTACACCCACACTAGAGGAGCAATAGTAGAGGCCAAAGTCATCAGCATACAAGGAGGGTGATACTGAGGATCCCACAGCTGCTGCTATACCATTGATGGCTACCAGAAAGAGAGGAACACTCACTACACAGCCCTGTGGGACCCCGTTCACTCTTGGATATGAGGGGCGAGGGGTGGAGGGGGGGGGGGGGGTGTCCGTGGGAAGCACCGACTCAGACCCAGAACATAGGGTGCAACAGGAAGTTTTAAATAAAAATCGGGAGCAGATCCCACAGACTCCACTCATGTAAGGTAGCAAGGATGTGATGTAACAATGTAGTGTCATAAGCCTTTTGCAGGTCGAAGAAGACAGCTATAAGGTGTTGATGTCGAGGAAAAAACTGTACAGATGGCAAACTAGGTAAACCAGATTATCAGTAGTGGAATGGCCTTGGCAAATGCCACCATGGGATGCAGCCAGAAGAACCCGAGACTCAAGGAGCCTACAAAGCTGCCAGCTCACCATGCGTTCAACGAACATACAGAGAACATGGGTGAGACTTATTGGGCGCTAACTGTTCCTGTCTAGAGGGTGCTTACCTGGTTTCAGTACTGGGACAATGATGCTTTCTCGTCATTGGGATGGGAACTTGCCCCTGCTTCAGGTGCGGTTAAAGGTGGCAAGGACATGACGTTGACAATCTACTTATAGGTGCTTGATCATTTGGTTATAGATGCAGTCTGGCCCTTTGGCTGTATCAGGGCAGTGGGCTAGGACACTGACGAATTCCCACTTGCTGAATGGAGCATTACATGGCTCCAGATGGCGTATCATCAAAGATAATTGTTTTCACTCCCCTCACTGTTTTAGGGTATATAAGGCTGGTTGATGATTCTGAAATGATGAGGGTCAAGCACAATGTAGAGCAAAATGTTTGGCGATTGAGTCTGGGTCAAAGTAGACAGTGCCATTCTTCCAGGAATCAGCAGACACATCTGATTTTCACCCAAACCTGCGAATGGGAGGTACATGGTCCAATGGTTAAAACATACCATTCCTGACATTCTTGTTCCGGTCATTTTATTAGGTGCTGGGTCTGGGCATGGAGCCATTTACAGACAATGAGGTGCTCCACTGATGGGTGCCACTTATGGTGCTGTAGAGCCCACCTGCACTTGTAATGGCCTCTGTGATTTCAAATGGCCACCAAGATAATGTCTTCTGTCGGTACAAGCCCAAAGAACAGGAATCGCCAAATTAGCTGCTGAAATAATAACAGCAGTTGCATTTTGGATTTCCTCATTGATATCTCCATGCAGCGGGGAGCCAAGAGTGACAGCAGAGGTGAAAGCACCCCAGTCAACACTGCTGAGAGCCCATCTGGCTAGGCGTCCTTCGGAGTGATGCTGAGGGTGGGACAGGAAGATGGGGAAGTGGTCACTACCATACAAGTCGTCATAGGTTCTCCAGTTCGTGGATGGGGGAAGACGAGAGCTGCAAATGGAATGGTCAATGACTGAGAAAGTTCCGTGTGCCACACTGAAATGTGTGGGGATACCAATACACAAGAGGCAAAGATCAAGTTGTGCCATTAAGTTTTTGAGATCTCGACCAAGACCAGTGAGCACTGTTCCACCCCAAAAAGGGGCTCTCAAATGGCTCTGAGCACTATGGGACTTAACATCTGAGGTCATCAGTCCCCTAGAACTTAGAACTACTTAAACCTAACTAACCTAAGGACATCACACACATCCATGCCTGAGGCAGGATTCAAACCTGCGACCGTAGCGGTCGCGCGGTTCCAGACTGAAGCGCCTTTAACCGCGTGGCCACACTGGCCGGCCCCAAAAAGGGTTATGGGTATCGAAATCACCCATGATTAGGTAAGATGAGGGGAGCTGAGAAGCCAATGCAAACAAAATGTTCTGAGACAAGTAACCGTTGGAAGGGTGGTAAAAATGGCAGATGGTAATATCCTCCGATTCCCTTAGCCGTACAGCCACAGCCTCCAAAGGTGAATTAACAGGCACAGTTCACTATATAGTGTGTCCAGAAGATAAGAGCAATCTCTGCCAAACACCATGCCAAAGGTACGACAATTATTATAATATCCCAGGTATCCACAAAGGCTAGAATCCAGATTGCTGGAAACAATGTCTCCTGAAGGGCAAATCAGAAGGCAGGAAAGTGTTACACGTCATAGCTCAACCAGGTAGTGGAAAAAGCTGCTATAATTCCACTGAAGAATAATGCTATCAATGTATTGTGAGGCCATGAAGGGACCAATGAGGCAGGTTATGCCCTAGGGTTATCTGCTGACACGTGGGGTTATAGCATGAATACACAAAGGTTCCTGGTTCGGTTGTGTGGTATGAACTGGGGCCTCAGGGGCCGCCGGAATCTCTGCGTCAGCCACAGTGGCTGTAGAGACAGGTTATGCCCTAGGAGCACCTCTCTTGTCGTGTCCTGAAATGAGGAGTCTCTACCTACTATCCTCCCCACCCCTCCCACACTGATATTCTGCTGCCCACTGAACCAACACAATATCCTTGTGCATTCCTCTCCACTCTTACTCCCAACCCCATGCCTCTTGTCTTCTATCCCTGTAACAGACCAAGGTGCAAGATCTTGTCCCCCACGTCCTCCCACTACCACCTACTCCAGTCTGGTAACAAGCATCACCTATCTCATCAAAGGCAGATCTACCCGCGTAACCAGTCATGATCTAAAAGCTAAGCTGTAAACACTATGCTGTGTCCTATGTGGGCATGACAATCAACAAGCTGTCTGTCCACATGAATGGCCACTGACAAACTGTGGCCAAGAGACAGCTGGACTACCCAGTTGTTGAGTGCACTGCCCAACACAATCTTCTTCACTCAGGTTGCAATCATGAACATGAAAAAAAATTCTCGGATTTTTCCTGGACTTCCCAGTTAAAAATACACTTTTTCCTGGGTGAAAATACACTTTGTCTCGGGCAAAAATAGACTTTTTCACGGGTGAGAATACACTTTTACAGTGAATAAGTGACAATATACTTTCCCTCGGCACTGTGAAACTTACCAATTCTTTGAATGGTAAAGATTTTATACACCGGCATAGAACTTTCTGCCACTTTACAAAATGGAACCCATCAAAAAACATCTTTTGGAAAGATCTTTGATGCGTAGCAATATGTACACTACATATTTTCATATTACAGAAATATAAATACGAATTCCACAAATACAGCACGGTTGCTACCGAAGCATTTAAAGCAAGACTGCGATACACTTCTGTTCGCCATCATGTCACCTGCTCTCGCCAGCCAATGACAGCAGATATTCAGAGCACAGGATATGATGTAATCAGCCAATCACTGTTAAGTAGCGCAAACACACAAATATCAGACACGAAGTGGCCAGTGAAATAGAGAGGAAAAAGCACCAAACTGACCCATGGCACTTAATGTATAACCACAGTTCCAACTCATCTCTAGTCAAGGAAAAGTTTTGTCCAATGGGTAGTACCACTAGAAGGCTGACGCGAGACCCGCTGGCTATCTTTATGGTTGGACACTCTGCAAACCTGCACCCCAAAGAGGAAATCACAAAAGGGTAGCAAATACTGTATAGTACATGGAGAGCACTGAATAGATTAAGGACAGGTGTCGCAAAATGCAAAGTGAATATGGTTCAATGAGGCCACTCTGAAGATGATTGTGTGTGTGTGTGTAAAAACACAGACAATGGGACATTTGCTCATGAGCCCACAGATGGAGTTCGTTTGCACAGCGGAAGATGTATTTTTGTGCAGTGACAAGGTCATTAAAGCTGCAGAGTTCTGAAAGAAAACAATTTAGATGTTCCTTCCAGGACATGTAAAGTAAAGTAAGTACACAATCAGGAAAAGTTAATGGTTTAAATTAATATACATGCAGTATAGTTACAACAAGAACCTAAGCTTTCACATATAATGGTGGTCATCATCATAATTCCCCCCCCCCCCCCTCACCCCCCCTCTCACCCCACCTGAGAGTTTGGTTAAGCAGGATTCTAAGAGCACATCTTAAATTGCAGCAGCTCAATATTTCTGACAAGAAAAATTATATATTTCACTCGTATGCACCGAGCGTCTCGTAGGTTACCTGGCTTTATCAATGTACCGTTGAGCACTTTGACTTTTCCATTAAAAAGGCAATTACGTGCTAAAATTGCTCAAAAACTCACTAAGCATTTGTTTCTGAAGGATAATTATATATTTTGCCATCTTTTTTGCATAATTTGTAATCTATGAAAGTACTAAAATAAATACAAAAAACTAACCTAGAAGCTTGGCCTTTTTTTAGCATGTTACCCCTTTTAGATATATCAAACACAAATGAGCTAGTAAAATTTTAAATAAGGGCATCAATGGATTGTCTTCTGGGCCCAAAATTTTTCTAAGTGGCTGGCCCTCAAAGTGTTACATTCTGAATGAGATTCAGGCACTCCGTGATTTAAGAAATTCATCGCAGATTCTCACAAGTAACATAATTCACTTTGCATAAAAGGAAATTTACTTTGAAAATAATGCTTCTCAAATCACCATTCACAATGCTTTCCCATGACCATGACATCATGCTCATTGAAAACTGATTGTTGTTGCAAAGTACTGCATAGTCTTTGTCCTAAAGCCTTTGGCACATTTCGCTGTCGATACACGGTTATGTGGGCACCATGTTTTGTTGCTGTAAATGGCACATTTTCACTGCAACTGAAGTGTTATTTTGGTGTTATTCTCTTGTTAATGTTACACTGCTGCAGTATTATTCTGCAGTAGCGGGCTGAAGCAAAATTCTTAGTTGGAATATCTGTTCTTACCAAAACCACAAAAATTTAACTGAAAACACAAGCAATGAAAAATTCACGAAATTCCAAGTAGTTACTGAGTTTTTTCCTGGATTTTCCAGTTGTCCCTGGGTGTATACACCCTGTTCACTTCAATGAAAGCTTCACAGCCTGCACCATCTGGATCATTCCTACCAGCACCAGCTTTTCTGAATTGCGCAAGTGGAAACTATCCCTGCGATATATATCACGTTCCCCACAGTCCGGCCTCGCCAGCCAGAGACAGTGGTTGTATGTGTGTGTTAGCTGTGCTTGTGTGAATGTGTGTGTTGTCTAATTAAGAAAAAGGCCTTTTGGCCAAAAGCTCACTTGATTAGCAGTCTTTTTGTTGTGCGTATTGGCAACTCAACATCTCCACTATGTGGCGAGTAACAATTTATCCATTTCACAATATTGGCATTGTTTTATATATAGAGAGATATTTACTTCAAGTTATTGACAGTGATGGGATAGTTAATAAGTCTGCAAACCGAAACAAGGAAAAAGACTTCTGAATATTTTAAATTTTGTCACTTCAATACAATTTTAATTATTTCTGTACAAATATCCAATTTAATACTTATTACACTAACTCAGCTCTCCAGCTTTCGCAAAACATGAATGAAGCTTATAAAACACCATGTAAAAGCGAAATGTAGGTTTTCAGCCCCTTGAGAAAAGGTGGACTTTTTTCTGCCACCTTAGTGACCTGCCTAGCTTCCATAGTAGAAAACTTGCACTGCTTTACTGTACCTCAAAATTCACACTGCTACATACTAGTGAAGCAAGTGCGTGAAATTTTGGCAAAATATAACAAGGAACAATGTTACCAAAACTCGGACTGGATGTGTGTTGGATACTTCAACTGACTTTCTGCCATATCTGTGCACGTGTAAAATTGGTTTAGAAACAGTTTTTTGCTATGAAATATGCTACAGATATTTGAACCGTGTGCATTTATACTCAACTGTTGTAATTAATTATGTTACTTCCTTATAGAAGAATTGCTTGACAGACTACAGAACGACATGTCCTCGGTGGGAGTTACCACATAAGAGACTCTGAAGACTGTGCAAGGTGAAGCTAATGCACAAATGATTGGATGCTGATTGAAGGGAGTTGAATAGAAGAAAGTATACCCATAGAATTTTAATATTTGACTGAAGATAAAAATGTAATACAGCATAATATATTTTTTCTCTAAAAATAATCACAGAAACAATTCAACGTAGCTTTGTGTGGAGACACATAACATCTGGCCTTGAGATGCTTCCCCATTCACTGATTCACCAGTCTAAACATGGCTACACTGCCAATAGTAGGGCAATCCAGTGATTGTTTCTTTCCACTGCATGTGTCTATCTGTGCTATGCTATAGACTATGAAGTACAGTGCACTGTAAATGAACATACTGTAATATCTATAGCTGTAATTGTAACTTTTATAAAGAACATTACTGTAGTAGGTATTAGATGTTCGTGGCTTACCTGAAAAAACTGTTATTTGAAATGGCTTCCTTTCTTTTAGTTTGGTTAACCGGGTAGTAACTGCTGTGTCCTGTTACTAGTGTGTGTGTGTGTGTGTGTGTGTGTGTGTGTGTGTGTGTGTGTGTGTGCCAAGTGTAGTGTCGTCATGCATGTATACTTAAACCAAATGCCAACTGTATTAGCATTGCTGGCCACTAGAGACCGCCAGTACGAAACGTGCACACAGCACGGTCTCCACCTCACTAAATACCGTTAACTTGCACCTGTATATGTGTGGAGCAGTGTTGACTCACACTCATTGTGTTCTTTTAGTTCGTACCAGTCATATCAGTGTATTTGTGTATCGTTTATGTAGCACCTGCTGTATAATTCTTCTCTCTTGTTATGTGTGGAGTCACAAGAGGCTTATTTCCGTTACTGTTCAGAGGTTTATGAATAAAGCCGAACTCATGTTACTTGGACTGATTCTGTGTATTACTTGGTTACTACACGATTCGCAATGAGTTTGGAACACTTTCCACACATGCAGTCTTTAAGTGCAGTTTCATCTGGTTTAGCCATTACAGATGTTGTGCTGTAGCCCAGATTGAACAGCTTAATTCGGCAGTGACCACGTGTCAGGTTCTATTAAAAGAGGAGGGTAGAGTTCCGCCGGTCTATCTGTCCATTTTTCCTCTATATGATGATTCGGCCGAGTATTGAGAAGTTGACAAGAAAAGATTTAGGCAGTATTTTTTGGCTTTCAGTGTGATAGATTCAAATTTGTGCAAAGACTTATTCCTTTCATTGATTCCAACTATGATGTATCAATTACTGTATCAGCTTGCTCCTCTGCAAGATCCAGCAGCTCTTACTTTTGATCAAATGTGCAGTTTATTAATTAAACACCACTGCAAACGAATTAATCTAATAGCTTTGCAAGTTGAATTTTACCGATGCCACAAGAAACCAAATCTGTCACACAGGGTCTGGGCAGCTGAACTTCACAGCCTTTGCCGTAAGTGTCAATTCATTATCGATGCCTACAATGACTATTCACAGTCTCTACAGTGCACAATGCAATTATCTGTTTAGTTCTGGACAAGGAAGTGTGCCAGTAAGATTTACTCTGTGAAAACCCCCGCTAGTAGAAGTTTTGCAAAAAGCACAATCTTTTGAAGTTTCTCAGGTAATGTGTGACCAAACTGAAGCATAGGAAGATGTGGATGTAGTGTCACAAGATGCACCCACTAGGACGACAGATGGCTTGCATGAGGAAGTGGCAGTGTTGGTGGTAGGCATGCGGGCCCAGCATCGAAAACACCAAGGCCAGCACCAGCAGCTGTGATTGCACTGTGTCAGCATCAGTGTTCCCTGTTCCCATCTTGTCCTTTCTGTTTTGTCCAGCATAAACATTTGCCCTGGCCTCATACTGCGCTACCTGTAATGCTTGTCAGAGGAAAGGCCACACTGCTTCCACGTGTCATTTGCCGAAGATTGCTCAGAAAATGGCCACGGACATTAACTGTGTGACTCCAACGCTTGTGATTTCTCCTAAGTTGTTTATCAAGTTAAGTGTGCTCCAGCTATGGGTCCACACTGGTGCTGCTGTGACGTTATTGAATACTGAAACCTATGTGAGTTTTGGCTCACCACTGTTGACACCGGTCAGCAGAAGTGGTCAGTTACAACACTGCGCTGTTGGGACAATTGATAGCATATGCCTCTTGCAATTCGTTCCCACACATTTTTGGTGGTTGTTGATGCTGGTGTTAAGAACTTGTTCGGGATGGACACATTTCAGGAATTTGGATTTTCTATCACTGATGCAGTTCACCTTGTGTCCGATCAAGTACCGTATTCTCAATTGGAAACACTGTGTTAGGAGTTTTTGTACTTGTTTTTGGAAGGTATAGGGCATGCTGTGAATTTTCTGCTCATACTTCTTCGAAAGCCACGACTTAACCTTGTTTTTGTCGAGTGTATCCTATTCCTGTCACCCTGAAAGATTAAGTCAAAGCACAACTGGACAGACTTCAATCTCTACAGGTGGTGCAACATGTTACAGCTCGTGAATGGTTGTCCCTGCTGGTTGTATTTCGGAAGCTGTTTGGAAAACTTCGCCTCTGTGTACTACTGTCAGCACGTGGTTGACTGCATATACGTGTCCTCTCCCATGCCAGAAAGAACTGTTGGCAAAAATATCGAGTGGCCGGCAATTTCCTAAAATTGATTCTTCTGAAGCAAATCTGCAGATGCCTGTGGACAAAGAGTTCTGGTTTTGAACATTTCTTTTGATCTTTATCAATATTTGCACCTTCCTTTCGGTGTAGCCAGTGCCTGTGCTATTTTCCAACAAATTTTAGAGCAATTGACTACACCTATCCAGGGTTTCATTAGTTACCTGGATGATATTGTTGTCACGGGCTCCTCCATGGCCAATCACTTGAAAAATCTGTGTATTTTGTTTTCTGTCTTACAGTTTGCAGGCTCATGTTCCAAACTTGCAAAATCTCATTTTTCTGAACCTTCCATTTTTTATTTGGGGTTCGAGGTCTAGTGGGATGGGGTTCAACCTATGCCAGGCCATATCTCCGCTGTTAGGTTTATGCCTTGTCCCTCGTCTACGAAGAAGCATTCCTTGTTGCACAAGAACATACCTGTTTGCTGGATCCCGTATTGCGAACACACTTTCTAAATGTTGAAATCCAAACTACCCTCAGCCCCTTGTTTAGCTACATTCTCTTTGGGTCAGCACACAGTTTTGGCGACTGATGTCTCACAGTACGGTCTTGCCACAGTCCTAGTGCACTGATATGCCATGGCTGTGAATGATCTGTTGCTTTCACCTCTAAATCTCTCACACTGGCCCAGCAGTGTTACTCCCAGGTGGAAAAAAAGAGACTCTTGACATAATCTGCACTCTCCAAAAATTTCATATTTATTGTATGGCTCCAAGTTTCATCTTATTACTGACTGTAAAGCCTTGGGTTCCTTGTTTAACCCTCACACTTCTTTGCCTTACAAGGCAGCAAACCACCTAAAACACTGGGCACTATTCTTGTCTTGCTACAACTACGAAAACTGTTTTTGACCTACACCTAAACATGCCAATCAGACGTCTTGCCCCGCCTTCCTGTGGATCCTGATCCCAATTTTGATCGTGAAGAACTGCTTTGCTTCCATCTTTATACCGTTAGGCTGCTGTTGCTGCCGAGCCGGTTGGTTCTTCCTCAAGTGGTTGGTTTGTTCAACAGGGCTGGTCAGATAAAACGCTGGGTCGGGCTTTGGATGCCCTGCACAGCTATTTTTCCTTACTGTATCACCTCTCTGTTTCTGACAGTGTTTTGCTGTTGTTCATGGAAGACCTCTCTCTCAGAGTAGCCATTCCCACAGCATTATGGCATGAGGTTCTATTCCTTTTCCACCAAAGCCATTGGGGAGTTTCATTCACTAAACTGTTAGCTAGGAGGCGTGTTTTGGCCAGGGATTGACGGTGAAACCATTCATTCTGTCGCAACTTGTGAGCAGTTTGCCCAACAATAAGCAGCTCCCAGGGTGTCTCTCTGTCCCCCTGGACTGCCCCGCATCAGTCATGGGTATGCATTCATGTAGACTTTGCGGGTCACTTTTTAAGTTCCTACTGGCTCTTGGTTGTGGATGCATTTTCCTTTTCTTTCCATTCTCTGGCGTGCATTGACATTGGATGAGGTTACATAACATATGCTTTTGAGGGTCTTTTTATAATGGGCGGTTGCCTTGTGCCTTCACTTCTGATAATGGGCCTCAGTTCATTTCTCACGCATTTCAATTGTTTTGTTACAGTCATAGCATTCATCATGTTATGGCTCCGCCATTCCACCCTCAATCAAATAACCAGGCGGAACGACTAGTGTGTATATTCAAATCCCAAATGAAGAAGTTTGTTGTGGATTCTTCACTGAATGAAGCCTTTCTCCATTTTCTGAGCACCTATCACTTCACGCCTATGGGGGAGCAGAGTGTTGGTTCACAGCTGGCTGCCACGCACACTCTTCTTCCTTCTGCGGCCTGTGCTACATCTTCCGCGGTCAGGCAAGTGTGGACGTGAGGGTTTGGAAACCGGACCAAGTGCATACTGGCCACTCTTGTCCACCGCCAGGGACACCATCTTTGTGATGTCCATACAGTCGATGGGCTGGTGGCACACCTTGACCATCTGCACCCTCGCTCGCCACTGGAAGCTACCAGAAGGTACGGCTTCTGTTGATGCAGCCTGCCCCACCACCCTCTGCCTTGCGTCCATCGTTGCCTGCTTTGGAAGTGTCCCCATCCCATTGGCTGCCTCCTTCATGTGCAAATTTATTAGTGATTTACTTGCCACACATTAATTACTGCAAATCTGCATTAATGTTAGGTTATTACACTCAGAACAATCATTACTGTTATAGCACATCAATCAAGCGCAGTATGTGGCTTACCCATTATCTGTGCATAAATAATAGTAAATGAGACTTGATATGTCCATAAACAGTAGGTTATTGAATATCACACTGCAATTGAAGTGTTTTGGACTGTAAACCAGGTTTGGACTGCATCATTTGAAATTGCCCACTTTCGATAATCACTTTTCAGCAAGATTCAATGGAGGTGTAACTACAGGAGGTGTATTAGCACAGGTAAACATGGTAATGTTACAGAATGAGATTTTCAGTCTGCAGCGGAGTGTGCGCTGATATGAAACTTCCTGGCAGATTAAAACTGTGCGCCCGACCGAGACTCGAACTCTGACTCGGGCACACAGTTTTAATCTGCCAGGAAGTTTCATGGTAATGTTACAGCCTGAGTAAGTAAAAATAGTTTAAAGCAGAACGATGGCAGTAAATTACCGATATACTTTTTATCAGCTTCCTGTCTTTGTAAATGTACAACTTCATTTGCTCCACATCCCCGTAAGTTCTCCTTCATGATGCAATCTACATGGTGAATGTATGTGTGAAAACTCAGTATTTTATGTATTTCAGGATCTTTAGTTTTGCAACATATTAAAATCTGACCCTGGTAAATGTGAAACTTAAGTTTCTGTCTTCAGAGAACACATTTCCTTTATCTGTTATCTTTAATTAATATTTACAATGGTTACTTTTTATCACTCTTCCAAAATAATATTTTAGTTTTCACCATTAGAACAATGCCAACATTTCACGCAAAATAATAATATACACAATTATACAGCCAACTTTTGACTCACATCACACACGAGGAAACAAATCCTTAGGATACTTAATACTTGTCCTTACTGAACAATATGATTTACATTATGTAAGCACTGAAAATCACTTGCGCAATTCACAATCACTGAAACTTGTGTTGCAAAAAAACTACCAATAATACAAAATGTTGTATTTGAAACATACCTGCTGCGGTCTATAATCTTGTTGGCAACATCAATATTTACAAGATCATCCGTAAGTGCCGACTCTTGCAACTCTGCACACCAAATATCATACTTCTTTTTTTTAATTTCTGGTTTCAGGCGTGTATCAACAGAAGTAGAGCGTTCAGTTTGCATTTTATGTCTTTTTGCACTGAAGCACGGGGAGTCACTGTCTTCACTTCCACTGTCTGAACCATCATCAGCACCATCGTCACTGTTTGCATCGTCCACATGGACACTAGGAGCAGCAGAGTAGCTTACTGGCCTCTCAAGCGGTATGTACTCCACGATCTGTGCAATTACAGGAAATTGCATTATATGAAATCTATTTCTAAAAATTTAGAGCAGCTCATACGCAAGAATTAACAACTGCACAAAAGTATTGTAAACAGTACCTCAAAATTTTCTAAAAGCGACCTTTTGCGATTTAAAAATTTCATTCATCTCTCAATAAATGGAGAAGTACTTTAACTTCTTTAAACACAAGTATTCCAGTTAAAGATTAACCACAACCATTATGAACATCATTAAAAATAAAAATTACTCTGAAGGATTAACCTCCATGACCTGGTAGATGTATTTTATTAACTAAAGCATTTGATACCGCTTCGTCAACTCACAGCCAAACCATCAACTTTCAACCTAACCCACATCTCAGACTACATTACAGATTAGCCTGTCACCACAACCTACTATCAGTGATCTAATCTCTTTTGGTATGTGCATGTATGACATCACACACCAAAAGATCATTACATTACAGGATGAAGCTGACACACGTTCACTTTACCCAATTTCTTTCAGTTAATAAAGGATCAGTGATTTATAGGTATGAATTCTTGTGGGCAATTGTGGCATACTCCTTCAATGGTAACATGCTGCTTTTCCAGTCACACACTTTTTATACATAGCAATACTGTAGTATTATGGACACCAAGTATGATGATGCAGAACACAATGGAAACTACTGCATTAAAGACACCACAAAGACATAAAGCACATTTACAGGACACCCTCTCTATGATAGTCACTTCATTTGCAAAAACTTCCAGGTGAAAGTAGTCCTCCCCCCCTCCCCCCCCCCCTCCTCCTCCACAGGTCATAGGCCTGCTTTTGATGTGGATGAAGAAAAAAGAAGTTAACATTCTACTAATCGGGATGTTAAAATCCTGAATATTAAGGGAAACTGGAGACTCTAAAAAGAAGACTGTGTGCAGGTTTAAGTGAAAGATGGTACGGATTAGTGAAATGAAGTGGAGAGATGCCAGACATTTTTGGTCAGATAACAAAAGATGCTAACACAGAATCAGTGAATAGTGTAGTAGAAGTTGGCAACATTATGAGCAGAGTAATGGCACAGATATGTCTCTTAATTTTTCCAGGGTTTTGTGAAACACTTAGCAGTTGGTATAACTGAATAATTTTTCATACCTGACATTCAGTTAAGTTTAAGCAGCATTATTATTGTTAGTTAAGGTACTGAGATGATTCTGGATTTGCCTGGATTGGATTTTTATGTTTCAGGTGCTCCAGGGGTGCCATTTGGCAGCAAAAGACACTTTTTTGAAGAGTTTCAATCTTCACAAATAGTCCCTCAGAGTCTGAAGTGCTGTGCATAGCAACATGGAGCTCCTCCCTGGCGAAGTTCCATTGTTTTTATCAACACAGATCTGAGAATGTATAACGGAGAAAAGAGAAGAGTCCGATGACATAAATTTGCCAAATGAGGTGTTCTTGTGAAACGAATTAAGTGTAATCTGAGTTGTAGACTGCGAGTTGTAGTGTGGCCAATAAACCAAACTGTATCCAGAGTACATAGCCTTTTCTTCTTCGTAAGAAAAGTAGCATTAAAGGAAAAACAGCTAGAAGAACTGGAAGTTTCGTCTGGTATAAGATAAAAGCACACTTCAAGACTGGGAAACCTTCACAACAGCCAGGCAGGAAATAGAGTCAGTTATTATGAGCAACACAGCAATTAGACTATTCATCTGAAGATTGATACTATGCCAACACCAACAATCATTGTACAAGTTTCCATAGGCACACCACAAGCTTATGACAAGGAAACAGAATATATATAAGATAATACAGAGACTGAAGAATACGTGAAGGGCAATGAAAATTTGATATTCTTAGGTGACTAGAATACCACTGAAGGGAAGGGAATGGAAGTGTTATTGGGGGCTATGAACTGGGAGGAACGAACAAGAGGGGATAGAGACTTTTAGAGCTCCAACATGCATTAAAATTAGTTATACTGAACACATCTTCCAAGTTCATTAAATTTCAGGCATGCAGCAGCACATATAAAATTTCTTCCACTGATATTTCAGCCGCATATTGTCCGGCCATCCTCAGAGTAAGTCATAAGACTGATGACACGGTGCCAAGCGTAACCTTATATGCTCCACTGCAGCGGTACACACCTGCGAGTTACAGACGCTGATCGGCAGCAAATGGATATGCTTACTCATGCACTGCCTGTGGCGAAGGCGTTCAGACATTCAATTTGCTTATCGATGTACATTCGGCGGTGATGACACCATGAAGACTTCTCTGCAGTTTAATAATCCCAAGAGCCGGATTCCATGCTTTGTCCACATTAAAACCATTATCCCTATTTATTAAATTGTTAGCTAATCCAATCTCTATAACTTGAAGACAGAATCCCAAAAGGAAGAGGTGGATGTTAGAATCTTCACATCACTGTAGTCCACGGAATGCCCTGTATCCATACAATGTTCGGCCACAGCTGATTTGTCTGGTTGTGATAAGCGTACATATCTTCAATGTTCCACGCATCTCTCATGAACGGAGCGTGACTTCTCACAATTTCCTCAAGGAATCTGATACACATCCGCCTTATGAAGCAATAAATCGTCCTTTACAGAGATGAGTAAAGCTGCAATTTTCGTGGGAGGCCAGAAGATCTCCTTAACACAGTGTTTCTCGAGAATTCAGCCTATCTTCGAGGAAAGAGTAGCCACACTGTGTTAAAGTGACCTTCCAGCCTACCATGAAAATTGCAGTGGAAGAAATTTTATTTGCACAGCTGCATGCCCGAAATTTAATGGATTATTCATTGCACCGCAAAAGGTTGAAAATGCACACTATCTTCCACAATTACAAGGGAAAAGGTATATTGGGAAAGACCAGAAGTCACAGGGAGATAACTAACTGGACTATATCGTGTTCCGACAATGATTTACAAATCAAATTTAGGATAACAACGAGGTGACAAAAGTCATGGGATACCTCCTAATATTGTGTCAAACTTCCTTTTGATCGGCATAGTGCAATGACTCGACACGCCATGGATTCAACAAGCTGCTCGAAGTCTCCTACAGAAAAACTGAGCCATACAACTTCTACAGCCATCCATAATTGCGAAAGTGTTGCTGATACAGGATTTTATGCATGACCTGACCTCTCGATTATGCCCACAGATGTTTGGTAGGATTCATGTTGAGTGATCTAGGTGGCCAAATCATTCACTTGAATTGTCCAGAATGTTCTTCAAGCCAAACGCGAACACCTGTGGCTAGGTGACAAGACACTGTTTGGGAATGTGAAATCCACGTAGCCAAACATAAGCACTTCCAGTCAATGATCAGATCAGTTCAGTTGGATTGGTTGGTTAGTTGGTCTGCGGTACCAAGGAACCAAACTACAGGGTCATCAGTCCCTTTTTCCTGATACAAGCAAGGCTCAAGGTACAAAAACACCCTAAATACGTTTGAGAAAGTAAAATGGAGAAAAGGAATGGGGAACCACACCTAAAAAGAAAACAAATGGAACAAACAAAAAATGGGGAAAACATACACCACAAGAAAAAGTAGAAGGAGATATTAAAACAATAGAGCAGATGGTTTGGGCTGGCTGATCACAATTTAAAAAAAGGAGGATGAGCCAGACACTCTGCAACATGTTAATCTGTCCACCACAAAAAGACACAGCAAGATGAAACGAGGATTACCCAGACAGAAATACAACACTTTTTTTTCTCAACAGAAAACAATGCTATGAATTTGAAATGTTACGTATGTATCATTTGCATTCTCCTGAGTGAGCACGCCAAGTTTATGTTAAAAGCAACTTGCCATCATTGAATTTTTCACTGCAGAGAAAGAACCTGTGGGAAATATTCACAAACACTTGTGCAAAGTCTATGGAGCATCTGCTGTCGACATAAGTACAGTTAGTCACTAGGCACGGAGGATGAGGTTATCGGCAGGCAGTTCGGCAGAGCTCCACGATTTGCAGTGGTCGGGGAGACAATCCACGGCTGTCAGACCTGACCTAGCCCCCTCGGATGTCCACTTGTTTGGACTAACTGAAGGATGCCATTCATGGAAGACATTTTGAGGATGATGAGGAGGTGATTCACACAGTGAAGCACTGGCTCCACCACCAGGACAAGGATTGGTACCAACAGGGCATACACATCATTGTTTCGCACTGGAGGAAGGCCATGGAACGAGATGGAGATTACGTGGAAAAATAGGGTTTGTAAATAAAACACCATTCTTTTGTGTGTGTAATTCTCTGTTCAATAAAGAATTGTTGAAGGAAAAAATGCGGTGAATTACTTTCTAGGCAACCCTCACAAGTCAGCTGCTGAGTCATCATCCCCTAACACCAGGAGTAGTGAGTCATGGAGATTAACAGTCCTTCACAGGGTGTCTAGGATGAGACAGTCCAGCAAAATGTGGACCACCATGAAACAGGAACCACAACAACAAAATGGTGGGTCCTTACGTCACTGGAGATGACCATGAGTCAGCCAAGTATGGTCGATGCGGAGTCGGCAAAGGACAGTGGAGGCCTTGCAAGAGACCTGCATGGAGAACCTCCACAGATCTGTAATCTCCTTTATCAGTCATAGTTTGTTTGGTGAAGTCCGCGTTAGCCATTCCGTATTCCAGATTCCTAAAACTTTAGAGCATAATACCGATTGAAGGTCTGTTTCTGGAATATTGATCTCAAGAGTTGGTTTACTGGTAGCCAGTTTGGCCACACTATCGGCGAGTTCATTCCTCGGGATCCTGACGTGGCCTGGGATCCAGACAAAGGTCACTGAGCATCCCCACTGTTCGAGGGCATACAGGGAATCCTGAATAGCAATGATGAAAGGATGATGGAGGTAACACTGGTCGAGAGCTTGCAAGAACCCACCGGTGCAGGAATGGATAAGTCCAAGAGCACAAGGGGTGGTACCAACTTCACAGTGAAAACACAACAGCCATCCGGCGAAGAGCACAGTTCAGTATGCTCCATGTGAGTATAAGCAAAGCCCATGTGACCAGCAACCATCAAGCCATCAGTATAGACTACTTATGAACCACAGGATGTGACAAGGATGGAGAAAAATTGGTGAGAGAGGGCCTCGGGAGGGACTGAGCCTTTTGGACCTTGTGACAGATTAAGACAAAACTGTGGCTGAGGAATGCACCATGGAGGTGTACGTGAGTGGGCCAGGAGGAGATGTGGCAGAGGAATCACCTGGAGGTCACAGAGGTCGGACCGGACGCATATGACAATCATAATCCCTGACCTGGGCCACCTTCACTGGAGATGGATATCCCGTGTTTGGAAAGAGAATATGGTAGTTTGGATGTTTAGGGGAGCTGTGAACACATGTAGCATAACTGACAAGCCGTTGTCAGCGTCTGATCCAAAATAGAGGGACCTCAGCCTCAATGAGTAAGCTGTTTGAAAAGCTAGTTCGAACAGGGCTAGTTTGAAAAGTTCCTATCACAAGTCGAACTCTGCGGCGGTGTCCACTACCCGCAATACTGAGCGTGATGCTGAATTGTATGCCACACTCTCATAATCAAGATCGGACTACATCAGGGTTTTGTAAAGCTGCAGAAGAGTAATGCAATCTGCACCCCAGCTAGTGTTACTCAGGCACCAAAGTATATGAAGGTGCAGCAAGCACTCATGCTTAAGGTGGGGAAGATAAGGAATCCATGTTAACCGAGGGCTGAAGACCAGTCCTAAAAAGCAATAAGTCACCACCACATTGAGTAGTTGGTCACTGAGGTAAAGTTCTGGTTGTGGACGAATGGTATGACGCCGACAGAAGTGCGTGATCCGAGTCTTGACGGCTGAAAACCGAAAGTTATGGATGAGTGCCCATGCCTGCACTTTTCATATGACACCTTGCAGTCAACATTCAGTGACACCCACACACTAGGATCAATAGTAGAGGCAAAAGTCATCAGCATACATGGAGGGTGATACTGAGCACCCCACAGCTGCTGTTAGACCATTGATGGCTACTAGAAAGAGAGGGGCACTCACTATACTCACTATAGAGCCCTGCAGGACCCCGTTCTCTTGGATATGGAAAGGGGGGGGGGGGGTACTGTGGGAAGCACTGGCTCGAACCCACAAAGTACGGTGCAACAAGAAGTTCTCGATAAAAATCGGGAGTGGATCCCAGAGACCCCACTCGTGTAAGGTAGCAAGGATGTGGTGTCATAAGCCTTTTGCAAGTCGAAGAACGTGTTGGTGTCGAGAAAAAGCTGTTTGCATAGCAGAATACAGGTAAACCAGATAATCAGTAGTGGAATGGCCTTGGCAAAAACCACCCTGGGATGGAGCCAGAAGACTTCAAGAAACAAGGAGCCAACACAGCTGCCTGCTCATCATGCATTAAAGTAACTTACAGAGAACATTGGTGAGACTTATTGGGCAATAACTGTTCATCTCTAGAGGGTGCTTACCCGGTTTCAGCCACTGTGATGGGAACTCGTCTTCGCCCCAGATGTAGTTAAAGATGGCAAGTATACGACACTGACAATCCACCAGGGGTGCTCGATCACTTGGTTGTGGATGCTGTCCGGCCCAGGTACTGTATCAGGGCAGTGGGCTAGGACACTGATGAATTCCCACTCGCTTAATGGAGTATTATATGGATCCACGTGGCATGTAATAAAAGATAATTGCTTTCGCTCCACCCGCTGGTTTAGGACACAAAAGGCTGTTTGATAATTTTCAGACACCGAGGCTCAAGCATAAGGCACAGCAAAATGTTCGCAACGGTGTGTGTGTCAGTGCAGACAGTGCCATTCTACCAGGTACTCCTACGGTGTCTGGTATCTGTAGACACATCTGATCTTCACCCAAACCTGCAAAGCAGACGTAGGCCTATGTGGTCCGATGGTTGAAACATACGTTCCCAGCATGCTTGCTTCAATCGTTTAATTAAGTGGTGGACCCTTCCATGGAGCCATTAAAAGGCAATGAGGTGCTCCATTGATGGGTCCCACTTACGGTGCTGGCCTCTGTGACTTTTGGTGACCACCAACGTAAAGTCTGCCATTGAGGCGGGCCTGAGGAACAAGGGATCACTAAATCAGCTGCTGAAAGAATGGCTGTAGTTGTATTTTGGACTGTCTCATTAATATCCCCATGCGGTGGAGAACCAACAGCAACAACAGAGGCAAAAGCACCCCAGTCAACACTGTTGAGAGCCCATCTGGGCAGGCATCCAGGGGAGTGATGCTGAGGCAGGGACAGGAAGATCAGGAAGTGGTCAATACATGCAGGTCACTGCAAACTCTTCAGTGGGTGGATGGGAGAACAAAAGGGCTGCAAATAAAAGGTCAATGGCCGTGCACCACACTGAAGTGTGTAATATCCTGAAACGCCCTTACCCACACAGTCAAGGCCTTCAAAGGTATATCACCTGCCTCAAGATGACGGGGTGTTTGTGTTGTTCTCATCATTTCGTCAGCATTCATTAAAGGGCGAGATTGGACTGAGCAAAGGTTGGGAATTTGTATGGGTGCTGATAACCGCGCAGTTGAGTGCCCTACAAACCAAACATCATCATCATCCAAATGTGTATTAATTAAGAGGCACAAGTTCACTATATAAAGCGTCCAGAACATATGTGCAAACTCCACCCAAACACCCTGTCATAGGTAGCACGATTTTTATAACACCCCCAATATTCATGAAGGGCTGGAGTCCACGTCTTGTGAAAGGATGCAGAAGGTACGGGAAGTGTTTAAAAGCTGTCACAGTTCAGAAAGGTGGTGGAAAAACCGGTACAATTCCACTGGATAATAATGCTGTCGATGCACTGTGAGGCCATGAAGGGATCAAGGAGGTAGGTTATGGCCTAGGGCTATCTGCTGATGCAGGTTGAGGGCTTATGGCATCAATATACATAGGTTCTTGGATCAGTTGTGCGGTGTAAATTGGGGCCTCAGGACCACCGGAATCTCCATATCAGCCACAGGGATAGAAGAGGTGGGGTCTGATCGTCTGGGGGCCACCATAATGTCCGTCTTCTAGGAGGACTTTTTCTTGTCTTTCCTCTCGTTAGAGGACTTTCGACGATTGCAGGGGCTTTTCTGAATCAGTTTTAGGCAAAGATAATCGTAAGCCCTGTGACTGGCAGGCCACTGGCTCGTGTTTGGTTGTAGACCAGTGGAAACCTTGGAAGAATGTGTCCTGAGGGACCCCCTCCCTGCCAAGAGAAGCTGAAAGAAGGTGATTCGTCTCTGGCTGAGAGATGGGGACCAATGTCCCTGGTTAGTGGGAAGCCACTAATACCAAAGTAAATGTGGAGCAAGCAGCAAGAGGGGGGTCCGCCAACCATCAGGGAGGCAGACATGGTTGAGCGGCCCTGAGGGATCACCGTAGGAGGTGTAACACGCAGGAGTACCATCACCTAAGTGGGCGATATCACAGCTGTGGCATATGACACTGTTTCACTTGCTGGTTGCAACTGTTCGTAATACTTCTTGGCCTACTGGTTAGTTCAGTTTGTCCAGAGTCTTGTATTTCTATATTTTCTTTTCTCTCTAGAAAACAGTGCAGTCTAGTGAGCAGCGAGAATGGTGAATGGTCATTTCCACAGCTGACACAGATAGGGGGTGAAGCACAAGGAGTGTTGCATGCAGCACTCATTCACAATCTCTACAGGCGGGGCTAGCATTGCAATGCGAAAACATGTGCCCAAATTTCAAACACTTGAAGCATGGCAGAAGGGGAAGGGGAGGAGGAGGGAAATGTATGGTTTCACATCGCATCAGTATACAATCACCATGACCTTCTCAGGCAATGAATCACCCTCAAAGGCAAAGATGAAAGCACTGGTGACAACCCTATTGTCCTTTGGCTCTCTATGTACACAACGGACAAAGTGTACAGCCCGTCACTCCAAGTTGATTCATAGCTCTTCATCAAACTGCAAGAGCAAGTCTCGGTGGAAAATGATTCCCTGAACAAGATTTAGACCATAATGGGGAGAGACAGCTTGTTACAAGCAAGCAGCGCCCATGATGGGCAGGGGATCAATAACAGAACCCAGTAAGTAGTCCTCGACAACAAGTGTCTTATCAGGAGTGTTCGTCAGGAATGCCCCAGGGAAGTGTGAAAGGACCTATTTTGTGCTCAATATAAATAAATGATTTTGCGGACTAGATGGTTAGCAATCTGGGGTTGTTTGCTTATGATACCATGGTGTATGGTAAGGCGTCAAAGTTGAGTGACTGAAGGAAGATACATGACTTCCACAAAATTTTCAATTAATGTAATGAATGGCAGCTAGCTCTAAATATTAAAAATGCAAGTTAATGTGGATGAGTAGCAAGAACAAACAATTAATGTTTGGATACAGTATTACTACTCTCCTGTTTGATACAGTCAAGTCATTTAAATATTTGAGTGTAATGTTGCAAAGCAATTTGAGATAGAATGAGCATATGAGAACTGTGGTAGGGAAGGCAAATGGTCAACTTCGGTTTATTGGGAGAATTTTAGGAAAGTGTAATTCACCTGTAAAGGAGACCGCTTATAGAACACTGATGTGGCCTATTCTTGAGTGCTGCTCGAACGTACGGGATCTGTACCAGGGGAAGACATCATCAAAGCAATTCATAGGCAGGCTGCAAGATTTATTACTCGTAGGTTCAAACAACATTTAAGTGTTACGGAGATGCTTCAGTAACTTAAATGGAAATCCCTGTAGGGAAGGCAACGTTCTTTCCGAGAAACACTATTGAGAAAATTTAGAGAACCGGCATTTGAAGCTAACTGCTGAACAATTTTACTGCCGCCAACATACATTGCGCATAAGGACCATGAAGATAAGGTACAATAAATCAGGGCTACTATGGAGGCATAGAGACAACTGTTTTTCCCACACACTACTTGCCAGTGGAACAGGAAAGGAAATTACTAGCAGCAGTACAGGGTATCCTCTGCTATGCACTGTACAGCATCTTGTGGACTATCTATGAAGATGCAGATATAGAGACGGTTGGAACTTCCTCAAACTTATCTTCTAAATTCTCCACAAAGAATAAGGGCTTTGCGGCCACGAAGGAATCACCATTACTCCTCGTGCAAAGCAAGCATTGCGGCGAGCAGTTCTCTGGATTCTGCTTAGCCCTACGTCCCTCCCACAGCAATGTAAGGGAAGGGAACATTTTAGGGTTGTATCTCTCTGCAATAAAAGATGACTTTCCTTCCATGGAGACTGCTGGAGCTGTATGGCCACCAGCGGTAGATAAATTCATCCGCTTCATTTGCAGCTCATCCACCATGATGCCATCCACTCCTAAATCGGGCTCTCCAAACGGATACTGCCCAGCCTCATCATAGCTACCTGGCCAGTAATCTGTTGATCAGAGTCCCCATGCCCCAATCATGATGGTCTTATATACCTTGGCACACATGGGGAGTTTTCAGCTCGAGTACTAACATTGCAATCCCTGTGTGATCAGGAGGCTACCACCATGCAGGTACTTGGTGACCCCCCCCCCCCTCCCCCACAAGTAGATGGCTATCATGCTCAGTTTTGGGTGTTCTGCTTTATTAAAGCAAAGGGTGCAAAGACAGAAAGGTGCAAAGGTAGGGCATACACCACACTGGGCAACCTTGCCTGCACAATCTGCATTTCTGATGAATTTTGAACATGGGGGCAGGTCAAACCTAACAATGGGGACCAATGTGTTTATTTAATGAAAAGTTGTAGTAAATGCCGGAAAAGGAAACTCAAATCCCAGTCATAAACCAGGTCCAAGCAGGGTAACCAGAGGAGAGGCACAGGGGGAAAGGGAAACAGCCCATAAACAGATTGGCATACGAATGTGCCACGCAAGTAAATTTCACACAATTGGCATACTTAGCTGGCCTGTAATTTTTTTCAACATTGTCTTGCACCTCTGGAAATTGGTAGTTTTACCAGCTTTTATTTGGGTCATTGGATGCATCAAAAGAAAGAAATCTTAGACAATCTAATTAAAATGCTACTTTTGTGTGTTAAACTGACAAGGAATTACCCCTAACAAAACATGAGCCATACAAATATACATTAAAATTCATTAGTCTACATAATGTGTTTTAAATGACATTCTGAACAATGATATGAAATACTTAAATATAGAAATGGAAATCCAATTCCAAAAGTCCATGCAGTTTTTCATTTGCAATCATATCTTAAGACTCAATTTTTTAAAAAAATTATCAGCCTGATACCAGCTCTGCCTGAAAGTATTTTGCATATTTAGGAACTCAGTGTTTGAACCATAAAAATTTAAGTTGCTTTTCTGGGTTCTTAGAGGTCAAGCAGAGTTATTAAATTTTTTTCCCATAAAAGTGTAGCCTTTATCTGGTATGAGGAAAAATTTGACTGGTGTGCTGAAAATAAACTAAGTTACACCTTTTTTCTGAAGTAAAGCAGCCTGGACATTGAGAAGTTTCAGCAAAAGCATTTATGTATGCTTTTTGGAAACTTTGCCATATTTTCCTCCAATAACTTTATGAAATATGTGAAAGAAATAATTTTACACTGATTATTACCATGGTTAAAATAACAAGTAAAAAACAGTTTCATTCAAATCAGAGGCAGTGGATGTTGGGCCTGGATGAAATTAGTTGAAATGACCATTATTTCATCACATAAGACATTTGTTGATTTTCAGTTCATTTCTGTGTCCATTGATAGAAAACACATTAAAATTTTTATTTCATTAGAAAGCCTACAATATTGGGAATTATTTCAGACCAAAATAAGGTTCCCAACAGGCTGGAGAAATGTGATATAAACATGTTTCAATGAACAGGTAATTTTCTCAGAAAGTGGAAAGCGACATACATTAAGACCCCAAGTTAAAAGAATATTGCTGTATATAAGTAGCATTCTGCATGTACGTCTTACAGAGGCCAGTTATCAGAACATCACTACATTGAAAATTCAATATAAAAAGAAGTTTTATTGCTAGATCAATAAAAATCTGCGGAAGTTATTATGTTGTAAGTACAAGCAAATGTACAAAGTTCAATGAAAATCTGAAACAGCGGGTGACATGATCCTGGTGATTTGATTTGGGATGACCCATCCATTACAAATAAAAACAACAAGTAAAATGAAATCGCCATCCACAAACAACACACCACACCAACAATTCCAAACCTGAAACCAATCTACTGCCCACAGCTATCAACATCAAAATAACCCACTACCAAACTGCCACAAACTCTTCCCATATTATTATCACAAAAAAATGCTCAAGGATTCCAACATCTTTAACACCACTCACAAACAATTGACAAACTAATGCACTGTGTCACCATGTAGTCACACAACCCAACACAGGTCAAAGCAGGTAAAGGGTTTTGAAAGTTAAAAGTAGACCTAAATTTGGAATAAACCAGGGAAAAAAAGACATAAAAAAGAAAAAAAATCCCCAATAATCATAGTTTCCATGTGATAGGCCATCCTTTGAGTATGATTTTGGAAAAAAGATTTTGGCGATTATCACATTCACTTTAAGTGATATTCAATGCAATGCTGATATTTTTCTTGCCTTGATGTGACTGCTTATAGATATTATGTAACACTACTAACAATCTTTATGCTTTAGAGTATGTAACCACCAAACTTCACAGATTGAGTGATAAACGAAACATATTAATTTATTTTCAAAATTTCAGTAAATGTCATTTCGCATAATCACAGTGTCAAAAATGTCAAACTACTCAAATCTGAAAACGGGGAGTGATACAAAATTTCGTAGGGGTAGGCCTGCTTATCTCTGTTGGAAGAACAAACAAATCAAGATTAATCAAAATCTTAAATGGTGGGTGTTCTGACTTGAAATATAAAATTGTTAATGTTTGATTAAGGCAAGTCTTTGATGGTTGGCTAAGAAGATACAAGTCGCTTGTTATTTTTCCACATACAAAATCAAAGTGGTTCACTCAATGAAGATCTTCACTCGGATACACGCTAACAAGGGAACCTCCCCATCGCACCCCCCTCAGATTTAGTTATAAATTGACACAGTGGATAAGCCTTGAACAACTGAACACAGATCAATCGAGAAAACAGGAAGTAGTTGTGTGGAACTATGAAAAAAACAAGCAAAATATACAAACTGAGTAGTCCATGCGCAAGATAGGCAACATCAAGGACAGCGTGAGCTCAGGAGCGCCGTGGTCCCACAGTTAGCGTGAGCAGCTGCGGAACGAGAGGTCCTTGGTTCAAGTATAACCTCAAGTGAAAAGTTTAATTTCTTTATTTTCGCAAAGTTATGATCTGCCCGATTGTTCATTGACATCTCTGTTCACTGTAATAAGTTTAGTGTCTGTGTTTTGCGACCGCACCGCAAAACCATGCGATTAGTAGACGAAAGGACGTGCCTCTCCAATGGGAATCAAAAACATTTGATCGCAAGGTCATAGGTCAACTGATACCTCAACAGGAAAACATGTCTGATATATTCTATACGACACTGGTGACGGTATGTGCGTCACATGACAGGAATATGTTGTCGACTCACCTAACTTCTACACTTGGCGAATGGGCAAAAAGATTCTTCTACCTTGCCCAACTTGGGTTTTCTTGTGGATGTGATAATCTCTCCCAAAAAAGTGATGAAAACATAAAGAGTTTGTCACATAAACTGCAACAAATTATTGCAACAGTTTCACAGTCGCACAGTTTTCCCTGTGCTCTGTCAAAACGTACGTTTTTAACGTTTTCAAATTTTTCCGTGTGTAGACCGTCAAATCCTGCATATGTCCAGAGCGAAATTGATTACGTGTGAGTGCCTGAACTTTGATAATTGTCTGAAAACAAAAAATTAAACTTTTCACTCCAGGGAAGACTTGAACCAAGGACCTCTCATTCTGCAGCTGCTCATGCTAACCACGGGACCACAGCACTCCTGAGCTCACACTATCCTTGATATTGCCTATCTTGCGCATGGACTACTCAGTTTATATGTTTTATTTTTTTCATAGTTCCACACAACTTCTTCCTTTTTTCTCGATTGATCTGTGTTCAGTCTTTCAAGGCCTATCCACCGTGCCAACTTATAACTAAATCTGAGGGTGGTGCGATGGGGAGGTTCCCTTGTAAGAAATTAGTGAACACCACTCATGTTACTTTAGTCATTACACCACCATACATTATTTGTATTGCTGTGGTATTAACAACCACTTTCAAAAGTCCACTCACCTACAGCCCATACCAGGTCCTACAAACAGGCCACTAAAACCACAAAAAGAAAAGGAAGTGATCCCAGAAATGAGCTGCAGTTTGTTCCTATAATTCTCCACCATTTGATGACAAACCTGCAGTGGCTCAAAAACTGGCTAATGGGAAAATAAAAATTTATGAAAGAGTGATAGGTGTTCTTCTGTTCCGTATTACCATAATGACTAAGACACAATAGCCACATTATTTGAGTTAATACTACTGTAATGGTGAGTAAAATAAGGCATCTTTGTGTTCAACCATTGTACCAGTGCAGTCTACACATGGTTCAATGCTTACATGTTGACAATTTGAATAAACCAAATTACAGAAAAATTTGGAAAATGAATCAAATTCATTACCTTAAATCCTTAAGATTGGGAATCAGTAAGATTACAAACTACAAATTTAACTATAAAATCATACCAAGACTTGCATGAAAAATACCATGTAATGAAATGTTCATAGTGACTCAATTCAGCATGTTTCGCTCTGACAGCCATTTCAAAAATTTGATTCAGAAAAGGTATTAACACTGGCATATTTTGGATAATTCCACTCCCTCAAAACCAATGGAAAAATATTCCAGGGCATAACTGACAGCCACCATAAAAGAAATTTGCTATTATACAGAAAATACCTACAGTATTTGAAATACATCACATAGCTCTACAAGGCACACACTGCAAAGTTCACTTTAAAAAGCTGTGAATACTGACAGCGCAAAAACAATGTGCATGATGATTATGAGCTTTAAGCTCTACAAACCTACAGTGACTTACCATAATAACAACCATGTCTCCCTCCATGAAAAGCAAATATGATCTCATGCTCAGAGACATGAGCTGCATTGGTGCCTTACTTCATAATGCACTGTTGGCATACATCCATGGAAATGGAAGAGAGAGTGGTTTTGGAGCAGAACCAATAGCAACTCTGCTTGTGGAACTTATTTTAAATGGATATGCCATCTTATACAAATACTAACTAGGCCTACTTCTGATTATGCTAAGTATATTTTTACAATGATAACAGGGGTATGTCTGTGGTGTATTTAAAAATGAGTGTTCCTAGTGCTAGTTTTCAGTTTCCTTTATAATAGGCATAACTGTATATGCGTCAGTTTGAAAATATGAATCCTTGACAAGGAAATTAATGAAGTAAGTCAGCAGATATTCTTTTGTTTTTATTTGGATCTGTCACAGAAAGATTCCATGTACCGGTAATGTAATCGCTTATGGTTTTTGTGCATAATTTAAGATTCTAATTATAGTCTCCAAAAACATACACCATTAGGTCTTTTACAACAAAGCTAAGTGGAAGAAGAGCTGGGTTCAAATCCTCAGCTGATTATCCACACTTTGGTTTCTCTCGGGTGAAGGTTGTGATAGTTTTATTTAAAAATCCACGATCGATTTTCTTTTTCGTCCTGTTCAAAAAGGTTAGTCACTTTATCTACAGATTAATTTGACGAGTAAATATCACTATGCCGTACTTGGTACGTCGTGTATCATTGATCTTATAGACTGAATCACTTGGATTATACGGAACTGGGATGTCTGATGTGTTAATACAACGAATGACGCACAATGCAGCATCTAACACTACAGTGGAGAATATAATACTGTGGCACCCCCTAAAGTACTTTTGACATAAAGTGAAACTTCTCCTAAATAAATTCATCAAGTTTAGTACCCCACGGAAGAAATGATAAAACAGCGATAATATTTTTGATATGTAACAACTCTGATGTGTAACAACTATATGTTTTACTGATTAAGAACATAGAAAATCAACACATGTAACAACTGATCAAAGACTGTAATATTTTTGGTACGTTAATACTGTAAACGCTTCTTACCTCGCCATCTTCCAGCTCACTGCCATCAGTATTGTCCATTTTCTAGCGTTGTCTACTATACCCGCTTCAGTTTATAAAATATTACGCGTACATGCATTGCAGTCCTACGCCTGTGCAAAATCCAACTGACAAATGTTTGACAGTAAGCTCCTACAATTACTGTAAGTTCAACTACAGCTTCCAGTAGCAAAACTCACTGACTATATAATACCACCCACGAAAATACGCTCAAGCAAAACTCATTACATGCAACAATGCATATTGTCAATTCTTCGTAACAACAATCATTGCACCAAGTTAAACTTCCTTCCCTCACAGACCACACAACACACCAAGCATAGAGCACAGTAAAGTGAATGATAAGCTTTGAACATCGATACTCGAATCCTTCTGTAATACCACAGTTAATGATTTCTTTTTCCTCATGTTAACTGCCAGTTTGATTTATTTTTCTCCAGTCAACGACTAATTACTCATAACGTAACAGTTATGAAGCATATGGAACGTAGCTCGTTTCACACGAATAAATTTATTTCATCTATTAATATGTCCAAATTAGAAATACAAAATTACATCGCAAAACACAAGAGTTAGATTTAGGCGTAGATTGAAAGTGCGAAACTGGAATCATGTTATAGTCCCCATAGGCTTCCAAATGTGTTGAACATGCCTTAGGCACTTTTACCAGCATTCTCTTTGAAAATTTTGAAGTCTACTGCACAAAAATTACAAAACGTAATAAAATTAACCTAAGGAGACAGGGTTATAAACTTTACACAAGTGTTTCACATCTCAATTGCAGAAATTAAGATTTTTAGTTGTGTTATAACAGGATTTAGAGATACACAGTCAATAAACAGCTCGTATTAGTCTCATGAAACAATAAGGAACAAAGAATATATGTTGTAACTCACTGAAACAAGGCATTTTTCCGGATAGACTGAAATATACTATTGTTAAACCATTGTATAAAAAAGGAGATAGGGCTGGTGCTAACAACTATTGTCCAATCTCACTTCTGACAGTTTTATTTAAAATTCTTGAAAAAATAATGTATTCAAAAGTAGTTTCATATATCTGGAAAAATGAAGTACTAATAAAATCTCAATTTGGTTTTCAGAAAGGCTTTTTAGCGGAAAATGCTGTATATACTTCTACTAACCAAATATTAAATGCCCTGAATAACCTAACATCACTCATTGCAATTTTTTGTGATCTCTCAAGGACTTTTGACTGTGTGAATCATAAAATTCTTAAGTATTGTGGTATGAGTGTGACAGTGCACGAATGGTTTAATTCATATTTAACTGCAAGAATGCAGAAGGTTGAAAATGACAGTAGAGACAAAATGCAAAAATCAGCAGAGTCGTCTCACTGGGGAAATATCAAGAATAGTGCCCACAGGGTTAAGTCCTGGGTCCCTTATTGCTCTTAATACATATTAATGACTTGCCACTCTATATCCATGAAGATGAGAAGCTAGTTCTTTTTGCTGATGATACAAATATAGTAATCACACCCAAAGAACAATATTTAGCTGAGGAAATTGTAAATAATGTATTTCAGAAAATTATTAAGTGGTTCTTTGTAAATGGACTCTCACTAAAGTTTGAGAAAACACAGTATATAGAGTTCTGTACAGTATACGACATAACACAATTAATAAATATAGACTTTGAACAGAAGTCTGTTGCTAAGGCAGAATATTCAAAATTTCTGTGTGCGTACACTAATGATAAATTGAATTGGTAGAAACACATAGATGATCTGCTGAAACGTTTATGTTCAGCTTGTTATGCTATTAGGATTATTGGAAATTTTGATGATAAGCATATCAGTATATTCGCCTACTATGTCTGTTTTCATCCACTTAGAGACAGAGTATTCATTGCCTAAAGCATGTAATAAGAAAAATACCTGAAGCCCACCCAAAATCACCTTGCAGACAGTTATTTAAAGAACTCAGGGTATTCACAGTACCTTCGCAATAGATATATTCACGTAGGAAATTTGTTATTTTAAATCATCCCAACACAAAAATAATAGCAAGTACCGTATCCACAACACTAGAAGAAAGGATGATCTACAATATTCTGGATTAAATCTGATTTTAGCACAGAGCACAGTGCATCAGGCTGCCACAAAAGGCATTGGTCACTGACTAAATAGCACTAAAATTCTGACGTATAGCTGTCTAGCATTTAAAAGCAAATGAAAAGAGTTTATGAACGAGTACTCCTTCTACTCAATACGTGAATTTTTAGATATGAAGTAGTAATTGTAAAAAAAAAAAGAAAGAAAAAAAGAAAAACGTCTAGAGAAAACTCATATTAAACTGAAACTTTCCACATCATTACAAAATGTCATATTCATGATCTGTGGAACAAGTATTAATGTAATGTAATGATTAGCCCAATGTAGGGCAAATAATGAGTACACTGAAAACTCTTGTAATAAATGTTGGCACCAAGGCTACTTTCAGTTTCTCTAATGTAGAATTAGGTTTTAGTAGAAACTGAAAAATACTGCAAAACATATTGATATTATGGCAAGCGGATTCAGTCACTTCGATTAACATATCAATTTACAAAGGACATTTCCCAAACTTCTGGTTGTCAGAAACCCACTTTTTACTTTTACTCTGCTTCAGCCAATTATTTTCCACGAAGTTTTACAAATACAGGACAGCGTGTACCTGGATAGATGCAGAAGTGCACATTTCAATCTATTCATTCACCTGTTAAACCTTTACTGGGCGCAAGGGATCATTTATGTACACATGGATGATCCAACTTTCCATATCCTGACGGACGCCACCTGCCGTTGTTTACATTTTCAGTACCTTCACTGCAGTAGTCCATCAATGAACGCAAGAACATCCTGCAGAAGCCTGTTTAGGGAACTAGGGATACTAACTACTGCTTCCCAGTATATTTATTCCTTAATGAATCTGTCATTTAGAATATATAACTTTTTCAAACGAACATCCCAATGCATGGAATCAATACTAGAAATAAGAATAATCTTCACAAGGATTTAAAGTCACTTAGTCTTGTACAAAAAAAAGCACATTATCCAGGAGCAAACATTTTCAATAACTTGGAAGCAGCCGTAAAAAGCTTAACAACCAATGAAATTCAGTTTAAGAGAGGCCTAAAGGATTTATCTGTTGCCAACTCCTTCTACTCCGTTGATGACTTTCTCAGTAAAACCAACAGATTTGTGTATATATATAAGTACAATATAACTTCTGCACCATTTCAGAGCAGTAATGTGTTCATCGTAAATAAGTATTATAGTAGTTGTATTACACGTTTATTACCTTACAAATAAATAAATAAATAAACTTTTTAATTTGAAATTCAGTGCATTAGTATTTGTAAAATGACTCTTTCATATAGTGTTAATTAAAAAATGATGATCAATCCACTTGGGACCTGTGGAATGGTACATTAGCTTATTTGTTTTAGTTGTAAATATTTGTCATGTATTGTTGTTTTTCTGACATGTTCTACATCCTGGAGGACCTCCTCACTACGGATCAATTGGAATGAAAGTAAAACTAAAGTAAACTAAGGTAAATGTGTTTCTATCGCCCTGCCAGTAACTGTCTAGTTGTTGTGAGCCTCACAAGATATTTCTGACACCATGCACCTGGGATTGCATCAACTGGTATGGAGGTAAGTTGCTTTTTGAACTGTAATTCTCAATGAATATTGGTATAAATGTTACAATTATTAATGAAATACAATCAAATGAGTATTGCATACATTCTTTTCAATGTTTTACACATATTTAGTCTCATTGACAGCCTTGGAGACACTTCATTATCACTTTTGCCTATGTACCATTTCTGGTATTTTCCAATGACTTCATCCCACATGACTGAAGAAATAGGAGAGGGGTGATGCAGATGTAGATGTAGGAGGAATGGATACAGAACATGAGGACCATGAGGAGGAGAGTGACCATGCCTCTAACAGAGAAGAAGAAGGAAGTGAATCCAAGGTAGAGTTCTAGGAAGGCAGATATCTTTGTATGCAAAGACAAGTCTACAAAATGGAAAAAGGAAATATCAGTCAGAACAATGAGAACCCATAAGAAAGGAGTACCCCAAAAGTGAAGTGTCTGTCATCGATCTTTTTTGCATTTTGTTTGATGAACATATAGTGACCTCAGTTGTAAATTGCACCAATATATACATAGAGTCGGTAAAAAAATAGATATTCCAGAAAGTAGGATGCCAAACATATGACAAGAGAAGAATTACTAGCGCTTTTTGGGCTATTTTGTTTGCCTGGAATTCACAAAGCCGTTCATGTGAATTATGAAGATTTATGGTAAGACATATAAATCTTTAGTCTTACAATGTCATGCAAACGAGTTTTGTTTGTACTGAGGGCCACCATAGTTAACGACATACACACCCATGAAACTATAAGAAAAAATGAAAAATTTACACTAGTTAGGGACTTTCTCACTGCTATAAATAATAGTTGTAAAATGCATTTGACCCAGTGAATATTGTACAGTTGATGAACAGCTTATACCTTCAGGGGAAATGCCCATTTAGGCAATTTTTGCTGCAAAACCCCAAAAGATATGGAATAAAGGTTTTCACAGTAGTAGATGCCAGAATGAATTACACTCCTGGAAATGGAAAAAAGAACACATTGACACCGGTGTGTCAGACCCACCATACTTGCTCCGGACACTGCGAGAGGGCTGTACAAGCAATGATCACACGCACGGCACAGCGGACACACCAGGAACCGCGGTGTTGGCCGTCGAATGGCGCTAGCTGCGCAGCATTTGTGCACCGCCGCCGTCAGTGTCAGCCAGTTTGCCATGGCATACGGAGCTCCATCGCAGTCTTTAACACTGGTAGCATGCCGCGACAGCGTGGACGTGAACCGTATGTGCAGTTGACGGACTTTGAGCGAGGGCGTATAGTGGGCATGCGGGAGGCCGGGTGGACGTACCGCCGAATTGCTCAACACGTGGGGCGTGAGGTCTCCACAGTACATCGATGTTGTCGCCAGTGGTCGGCGGAAGGTGCACGTGCCCGTCGACCTGGGACCGGACCACAGCGACGCACGGATGCACGCCAAGACCGTAGGATCCTACGCAGTGCCGTAGGGGACCGCACCGCCACTTCCCAGCAAATTAGGGACACTGTTGCTCCTGGGGTATCGGCGAGGACCATTCGCAACCGTCTCCATGAAGCTGGGCTACGGTCCCGCACTCCGTTAGGCCGTCTTCTGCTCACGCCCCAACATCGCGCAGCCCGCTTCCAGTGGTGTCGCGACAGGCGTGAATGGAGGGTCGAATGGAGACGTGTCGTCTTCAGCGATGAGAGTCGCTTCTGTCTTGGTGCCAATGATGGTCGTATGCGTGTTTGGCGCCGTGCAGGTGAGCGCCACAATCAGGACTGCATACGACCGAGGCACACAGGGCCAACACCCGGCATCATGGTGTGGGGAGCGATCTCCTACACTGGCCATACACCACTGGTGATCGTCGAGGCGACACTGAATAGTGCACGGTACATCCAAACCGTCATCGAACCCATCGTTCTACCATTCCTAGACCGGCAAGGGAACTTGCTGTTCCAACAGGACAATGCACGTCCGCATGTATCCCGTGCCACCCAACGTGCTCTAGAAGGTGTAAGTCAACTACCTTGGCCAGCAAGATCTCCGGATCTGTCCCCCATTGAGCATGTTTGGGACTGGATGAAGTGTCGTCTCACGCGGTCTGCACGTCCAGCACGAACGCTGGTCCAACTGAGGCGCCAGTTGGAAATGGCATGGCAAGCCGTTTCACAGGACTACATCCAGCATCTCTACGATCGTCTCCATGGGAGAATAGCAGCCTGCATTGCTGCGAAAGGTGGATATACACTGTACTAGTGCCGACATTGTGCATGCTCTGTTACCTGTGTCTATGTGCCTGTGGTTCTGTCAGTGTGATCATGTGATGTATCTGACCCCAGGAATGTGTCAATAAAGTTTCCCCTTCCTGGGACAATGAATTCACGGTGTTCTTATTTCAATTTCCAGGAGTGTATTTAGTAAACTTTGAAATTTATACAGGCACACAACTGGAGGGAGCTTTTCGTCAAGACAGTGCTGTATTGTCAGTTGTGAGCAGGCTGACTGAAGTTGTTGCAGATACCAAGAGGACTGTAACTTGTAACAGTGAGCATACGAGATACCAACTAGCTCAGCTTATCCTTACGAAAAAGTTAACAGTTGTGGGTAACCCACGAAAAAATAAGCGAGAAATTTCACCAGAATTTTAGCCTAGTAACCATAAAACAATGCATAGCAGTGTTTTTGGCTTCACAAAAGACGCGACTTCACTAAAGGTACGACTACGTTACTTCCAAATGTAAGACATTAATATTATCATCAGCAATACATCATGATACTACCATTGACACACAAACTGGTGTGAAAATGAAGCCCCAAATAACACCTTTTATGATGGTACCAGAGAAGGTGGTCAATGCATGTCATCAGTTGTCTGCAAATTTTCATGTTCCTAGACGAACAAGGGCCATCACCACATGTCTCCTTCAACTGTCGATGAATTTCAATCGGTTTCACACCACGCAAATTCAGAAAACGAATGATTGCACGCTGTTCAAGTAAGGAAAACGTCGCCATTTTAAGTATTTAAAACAGTTCTCATTCTCGCCGCTGGCGGTAAAATTCCATCTGCCGTACGGTGCTGCCATCTCTGGGACGTATTGACAATGAACGTGGTCTCATTTTAAAACAATGCGCATGTTTCTATCTCTTTCCAGTCCGGAGAAAAAAAATCGGAGGCCTTAGAACTTGACTGCACCTCGTAAAACGTGAAACCACTGTGGCTTCAACTCTAAACTCAGCAGATATGCATCGTAACTCTGGCGATGAATCTTATCTTGTTTCCTCTGTTCACCTAGGGTTGCCAGGTTTTTTCCTACTTGGCACTGTGCCATAAAATTCAACATTTCAGTTACGAGTAGTAAGCTGCGTTCTGTAGGGTCCCCACTGTTGCTAGTCAGAAAGTAACATGGCAAACGCGTGACTCGTAATCGTCACTGAGAAAAAATTTCTCTAGTGCAAGAGAGTTGCGGAAAAAAGCCAAGACAGGTGAATATTAACATCACTGCAGGTAAAATAAAACTCAGCGTCTACACCTAAACGACAACTCTGCAACTCACACTTAAGTGCCTCGCAGACGGTACATCGAATCACTTTCATATCTCTCCGTGCGAATTATGATTTCTCTGACCTTATTAAGATGATCATCCCTATGTAGGTGGATATCAACAAAATATTTTCGCATTCAGGGGAGGTGAAAAGATATTGCAGCAATGAAGAACGGCGTTGTTTCAATGACTGCCACCGCAAACTCGCGCATCATATCCGTGATGCTCTCTCCCCTATTTCGCGAATGTGCAAAACGAGCTGCCCTTGTTTTGAACACTCGCGATGTACTCCATCAATCCTGTCTGGTAAAGATGCCATCCTGTACAGCAGAACTCTAGCAGAGGACGGCCAAGCTTAGTGTAGACAGTCTTTTTAGTGGATTTGTTGCATCTTCTAAGTCATCTGCCAGCAGAAAGTGATCTTGGATTCACCTTCCCCACACCATTATCTATGTCATCGTCCCAATTTACGTTGCTCATATTTGTTACCCCTTGGTATTTAACTGCACTAACAACCTCGTTAAAAATATTTTTGGAAATTTGTGGTATTGTCTTATGGGACTAAACTGCTGAGGTCATCGGTCCCTTAGCTTAAACATTACATAATCTAACATAACTTACACTATGGACAACACACACACCCATGCCCGAGGAATGACTCGAACCTCCGACTGGGGGAGCCTTATCAACAAGGTTGAGGTTACGGATATGAAAGTAGCTAGGATGATTGCAGGTACTAGTACATGGGAACAATGGCAGGAGGGTGTCCACAATGAGGAAATCAAAGAAAAACTGGGAATGAACTCTATAGATGTAGCAGTCAGGGCGAACAGGCTTAGATGGTGGGGTCATGTTACATGCATGGGAGAAGCAAGGTTACCCAGGAGACTCATGGGTTCAGCAGTAGAGGGTAGGAGGAGTCGGGGCAGACCTAGGAGAAGGTACCTGGATTCGGTTAAGAATGATTTTGAAGTATTAGATTTAACATCAGAAGAGGCACCAATGTTAGCACTGAATAGGGGATCATGCAGGAATTTTATAAGGGGGCTATGCTCCAGACTGAACGCTGAAAGGCATAATCAGTCTTAAATAATGATGATGATGATGAGGGAGACGAACAAGAAGGTGGCCACTAGCCACATTTTTCCATTCTCTGAATGTAATAGATATGAATGCACATTTGCTATATAACATTGGCCCAAAAGCTAATTACTTACTATGACGAAAATTCACGAGGAACTTGGGAGAATCATTCGTTGAAAAGCACATCGGAATGCGGCAATGTATAAGTAACATTCCCTAGCCCTTAAGAAAAAATAAAACTACAATTAGGAGAGTAATATAAAATGGTCAGGAGTGGTCCCTAATGCTCCTGGACCTTCGCATTCGAGATGCAAAATGCACCCCAGAAAAGATGACAAAAAACCTTCACACAAATGCTCAAGATGCAAGTCCTTTCTTTGCATAGTTCATGCAAACGTAATATGTGGAGACTGTATCAACGATTTACACTAAACTGTATTAGGAGTATTAATAGAAATTCTCCATATTACGTTTGTGTTACTGTTATTTTGTACTGTATTCAACAAAATCGTTCATGTTTGTTGTTTTCTAAATGAGTTATTTGTTTTCCCTCCTGGAAGAATATTTAAAAGACCATACAGAAACGATTATCATTACTAAAAGCACCTAAAGTACATATTGTATATGGAGAAATAAATAACCCAAGGCACCCGTAATTGCACTTCCACCTGGCGCACCTAATATACACTGTAAGGATGTAGTCTATTCATAGTCAGGGCCAGTTACAATAAAATTTCTCATATTTAAGTTGATAGCAAACATACATATAAATTCAATCATCTCTCATCAGTATGCATAAATAATTTTACTTTTTCATATTAAGATATTCTTCAATGTTACAAAAGCTATTCGTTAATAAAGTTTTCGTAGCTTTACTTTGAATTCATGAAATTCTTTAATTTTTTTATTTCAGTGGAAATAAATTAAAAAGTATTTTGGATTGATAATGTACACTGTTTTTGTAAAAGGATTTTTTTTGGATGTGTCTATGAAAATTATCTCTGTGTCTTGTTTTACAATTATGAACATGATTCCCCAACATTGAAAATTCCTGGTGAGATTTCAGAAACCACTGGCATTCATACATGTATAAGCTAGGAAGTATCATTATTTTAAAGAATTTAGATACAGAGGGGTCCAAAAAAACGTATCCACTGTTTAAAAGTCCATAACTGGCAAACTAATTGATGTAGTTGGCTCATCTTTGGTACTGTAATAGTTCGTAGTTCCGGCAATCGTCACACAAGCGTTGTATTGCGTTGTTTTGTTTTGTCAGATGACAGTCGCCAGATAGTCAGTGTTTTGTTCTTAGTTGCACCTAATTACTCGAGTAAACATGGCTGGCGCAAGGCTTACGTTTGATGAAAGGAAGTCAGTTTTGAAGTGGTATTTTAAGTACGAAAATAATAATGACGTTCGACGGCAATGACGAAATGAGTATCAAACAGAGCCACCGACACGTTTAACGATTCGTCGCATTCGAGACAAATTTGAAGCTGAAGGCTGTGTTAAGGATGTACACAAACAACGATCTGGCCGACTTGTAACAGTAACAAGTCCAGCTAACTCCCGTCATGTGTTACAACAATTCACTCGCTTACCACAGAAGTCTGTGAGACAGTGTGCCTGTGAAACTGGAGTGAGTCGCTCAAATGTTTGGCGAATTTTGAAAACAGCGAAGTGGAAGTGCTACGTCCCACGATTGCTAAACGCAATGAACGAGGACGACCCAGATTGTAGAATGGAGTAGTGCGAGTGGTTTACTAACATGCGGCGCAACGATGAAGAGTTTGTAGAGATGATAGTGTGGTCTGATTAGGCACAGTTCAAACTCAATGGTACAGTAAATCGCCACAATTGCATCTACTGGGCCACCGAAAATCCGAACGTCCATGTAGACAAAGCCGTGAATTTGCTAGGAGTAAATGTGTGGTGTGGCCTGTCTTACCAGGGCTTGATTGGGCCATTCTTCTTTGATGGCACAGTTGCCTACCATGCGAGACTTGTATGGAGATGGAAGAGTTTATTTTCAACAATATGGTGCCCCAGCCCACTACGAAAATCATGTTAGGGCATATCTCAATGAAAATCTACCAGGAAGATGGATAGGCCGTAGAGGTGCTGTGGAGTGTCCACCACGTTCCCCAGACCTAACTCCCCTGGACTTTTACCTGTGGGGAACACTAAAGGACGTCGTTTATCGACAAAAGCCACGCAGATTTTTTTTTTTTAAAAAAATCTTTAGTAACAACAATATTAATTATACATATTTGGCCCACCTCCTAACATGATTAGTGGGCCATAATTGTTACATAAGTCTGAAAAATATTTTTGCAGCTAATATTACAAGTTGTGTTAGTGAGCTACTTTTAAGTTCCTAAGCTAGTGTTGAATTCCTACAGTAACAATGGACACTTTAATTTACCTACAATTTGTATTAGTGAACTACTACTTTTTAAGTTCCTGAGCTAGTGTTAATTTCCTACGGTAGCAATGGGCAGTTAATTTTACCTACTTCTAAACTAGGAATGACTACTAACTGCAGCGTCACAGGTGTGCCAGTAAGTACAAACCTATTTGGAGTGGCCAGGCTCCCCGATCTAACCCCGAGGAGCGTGCCCCTGGCACTGGGCCGGCCAAGGTTAGTAATCGCTGGAGTTTCCTATGTTAGTATTCTAATCTAAGTCCTACTCTACTAACTTAACCTACGTCATAGTTGGTGCTTTGTCATAGTCGGTGTGATTGATCCCATCCCCCTAATCCCATACATGGCGGTTTCCAACTGATGGAAGTCGGCCATTCCACGCACAGGCGGTATGGGATTGGGATCAGGTCTTAATCGGTTGGTCGGTTGAGAATTTGGTATTTACTCTTGATCCCTTAGGTACTCTATTAAGACTTTTCGTGTCTTCTTGTCTTAGAAGGTCGTATGTCTCGTTGTGTGGAAGTCTGTCTCTATATGTTGTCGCCACGTCGTTGAAGAGAGGGCACTCGAAAACCACATGTTCGGGAGTTCCTTCCGCCGCGCCACAGTCACACTCGGGGGTTGCCCTTTTCCCAAACCGACATAAGTATGTCGGATAGGGTCCATGACCAGTGAGAAAGTGGATGAGTCCTCGTGTGGGTTCGAAATAATTCATGGTCCCGCATTCTTTAACATTAGGTAGGAACTGGAATGTTCTTCTCCCTGTTTCATCTTCCTCCCAATTCCTCTGCCACAGTTCCTCCCCTCTGTTTCTTATCTCCCTCTTATCCTCTACTCCCACACCCATGATATCTGTTATTTTTTCCCCATCTCCTTTTTTCGCCCAATACCATGCAGCTTGTTCTCTTATTTTAATATCTAGCGGGCAGAGCCCCATTATAACTAACAGAGCTCCCCCTGGTGATGTCCTGTAGGCCCCTACTGATCTTAATATCATATTTCTCTGGACTCTTCTCACTATCATGGCGGGCACGACCCGTGTGAGCCTGTGCGCCCAGACTCCCGAGCCGTAACCAACTACTGATGTCAGGATGCTATTATGATAAAGTTTGATGAGATGAGGGGGGAGATGAAATCGTTTATGTCCAATGGAAATGAGATTATTTAATAACTGTAAGGCTTTCTGTGTTACGGTTTCTATGTGCTTTCCGAAGTTCCATCTCTCGTCAATTATGACTCCCAGATATCGCGCCTCACGTCGCCGAAGAACTGGTGAGCCATCGATTCTCACAGTGGGATTTCTAATAAGCTGACCTTTTAGTAGTAGATAAGTAGACTTAGTAGGGGAAACTTTCATTTTCGTTTTAAGGCACCATTGGTGCAGTCTGTCAATGGCCCTTTCGATTTTTGGCTCTATGTCCTCTCGGCTACGACCACCGACCAGCAGGAGGAGGTCATCTGCGTAGGCTATCACCTCTAGCACTTCTTCACTTTGTTGCAGTTCGTCTAATAAGGGTTCCATGTGCATGTCCCAAAACAGGGGCCCCAATACAGAGCCTTGGGGACACCCCTTAGTGATTATTTTTCCAATTCTCCCGCTAGGGGATGATAGCCAAACCTCCCTATCCTTACAATAGCTCCTCAGACACCCATATAGCGGCCCTGGACACTCTTTCTCCCGTAAACAGGAGAAGAGCGAAGGCCACCACAGGTTGTCAAAGGCGCCACTGATATCCACCATGATGCCGACGACATACTTATGCGGGGTCGAGCCGCAGACCTCGGCCGCCAGAGTGATGGCATCAGATGCCGACCGCCCCGGCCTGAAGCCGAACTGCCTGCTGCTCATCCCCCACAGTATCCGGTGAGCCATCAATCTGTCAGCCAGCAGTTTCTCCAAGAGCTTCCCAAATAGGTCCAATAAACAGATTGGCCTGTAAGATTTGACTTCAGTTGGATCTTTCTCCGGTCCTTTTTTAATTATAATTACGTTCGCAGTTTTCCACTTCTTGGAAAACCTTCTTTGTCGAAGGCATTCATTGAAAAGGTGAGTTAGCGGCGCGACTAACTGGGGTGCCAGAAATTGCACCACCTCAGCCACAATGCCGTCTGGTCCTGGAGCTTTCCCTCTTTTTAGGGATTTTATTTGCACAGCCACCTCCTCTTCCGAGAATGGGTAGACTGCCGTGTTGTTGTTGTAATCCATTAAATATGCATCACGCAGTTGCTTCTGGTTTTCAGTTTCCCCATCCGCATTGTCGTCAGGCAACAGGGACTGGAGAAGGACCTCAGCAGTTTCCTGCCAAGACTCCGTCATCCCATCCCCTCGCCTGACAGTTGATAACTCCAGAGGAGAGCGGATATTTTCCCGTACCAATTTATAAGGGAGACCCCACGGATCTAAGGCCAACTGGTTCAGCACATAGCTTTCCCAGCTACGCAGTCTCACTTCGCGCAATTCCTTCTGAAAACTTTGCTTTGCCTCCCTGTATCGCAACTGCCATCTTTGTCTTTCCAGCCAGACGACACTGCGCTGGTAGTTTCTTCTTAGCCTTCTAACAGATTGACGTAACTCCTCTAATTCGGGCGACCATGGTGCTGGCGAGGCCGCCACGGCCTTCCTCCTGGTTGGCACGGCAGCCCTCACCGCTCTATGTACTGCACCCACCAGTTCCTCGGCTCTTTTGTCTATGTCTAGGTCTTCGTGTACGTCACCTTCTGGTAATGCAGGAATGTCGCACTCCCTCGCTAAAAGTTCCCAGTTTGCTTTGTTATAATTATACTGCACCTCCCATCCCATGGCCCAGCGGCACTCTCTTTCACTTAAGGTGAAGGTTATTAAGTTGTGGGCGCTCGTGGTGGCATTGCTTATAACTGTCCAATTCTTTGTTAGATTGGCTGCGTTGTGTGATGTAAGGGTAACGTCTATATTCGTGCCTTGTCCTCCTCCTGCTGTGTAGGTGGGAGGATTGCCCGGCTTGTTGGCCACCACGAGCTGTGAAGCCATTAGAAAGTCCTCTATTTTGTCTCCATTCGCGTCTCTGGTGCCGCTGTACCATAGCGGGGATTTTGCATTGATGTCAGCTGTTATTATTATTTTTCGTCCCCACAACGCCGTGGTGACTTGCCAGATGTTCCAGGTGTTGCTCTATTTCATCTCCGTATTGAAAATACATGTTTATGAGTATAATTACTCCCATTGGTGACTGGAGCTCCACGACGTTGCAGTGACGAGTTGCGAATTGTGAGAGCGTAGTTACCCTCAGGAGTTTATTTGTTATTACTATTGCTGCTCTAGGATCCTCATCTCTGCTGACAATCTGCCAAGTTGTAGCAGCAAAAGCTATTTTCCCAGCTTAGGAGTACGGCTCCTGTAGGCAGAGCACGTCTAGTCTCCTCTCCTCCACCTCTTTACGGAGCTCCTGCATAACAAGTCGACTGTTGTGCGTGTTCAGTTGTCCAATTGTTATCTCTGTCGTCATGGAAAATATGTGTGTATATGGTCGTCTGGCCAGGTCTTACTCCAGTCGAAAGCAATTCGTCCATTTGCCAGTACGGCCTGTTCGTAAATGTCCTGAAGGTCAAACTTTTCACCGCGTCGCTCAAAAACTTTTTTCAGTAAGTCCCGCAGGGCTCCGAAATCAGTGGGGAGATTCACTGACTTCAGCTGTATTCTATCTACAGCCTCCATTACCGAGAAGGTTACCTTTCTTCCCTCTTCGTGTCCTACACGGACCACATGCCGTAAGGCAGTGGCCAGGGTAATCGGCTCTTCCAGTCTGGCCAGTTGCATCGTGTACTCGATGTTGGGGACCCTTACCGGGTCCACGGGTGGCAATCTGACCACCGGAGTGTTATGCATTGTGGGCTTCGAGCTTGTGCTTGTGACAGCACTATCTTGGATGGGTTTTTCTCTAGGTTTTATCTGAGATATTTCTGTCCTAGGATGCTCTTGCCGCTTTGGATGGATTGTCGGCTTTGTTTCCCATCGTCGAGGGGCGGGATCTATGTTCATTACTGGGAGATCTGTTTGTATATTTTTATCTATCATATAAGGCTCCGTTTGTATGGCCTTGTCTATTATTTCTGTCTTAGTGGCACTTGAAAGCGCCACTAGGAAGTTCTTGAACCTGGTTGCCCTCATAGCGTCCCGCCTCCTCTTACTTGGGGATTTATGTTTTGGCATCCTATTTGGTGGGCTGTGATCAGCCATAATCGATTTTCGAAATAAGTCGTTGTTCCAACATTCTGTATGTTGGGCAACTGCGTCCCGAGGCTCCGCATGACTTCTTCCCTCGGTTTTTGCAAGGGACACAAACCGCTGCTGCTTTGCAGTCTTTGCGGTTGTGTCCACTTGTGCCACACTTCGTGCAAGCCGACTCCCTGGTACACAGCCTTAGGATGTGACCCAGGTCACCACAGTTGTGGCAGCGAGGTACCACGATGTAGTCTCTGACGTTGATGGAGTGAAATCCTATATATAATCTGCCCATTGCTGTGATTTTTCTCCACATCGGTGCCGTGACCTCAGCTACGTGATGCACCACATCACGCCCCCGAGGCCCCGTCTTAAACCTCAATTTAAAACTCTTTCGGAATTCCTCCTCATTTATGTCATCAAAATTCTGCTCTTTTATAGTATTCGTCAGTTCGTCATCTGTCATAATAGTTTGTACGTCATAGAGAATTACAAGGGGATTCCTTTTCTTGGGTGGTTCGCACTTGACTAGTGAGTTTAATTTTTGATTATTCAATATTTTATCTTTGTCCTCTTCTGAGGCTACTTCTACTATTACTGAGTTTCTGCTGGGTTTAATTCGTTTTATTTTGATTTTGTCTTTGGCCAGGTTTATAGTTTTAGTGAACAACTCTTGTATTTTCTTTACAGTGGTGTCTTGCTCAGGCAGTGTCCTGAGAAAGACTGCAGTGTCTGTTCTTTTGGCTGCTTTGTCTATGCTTTCTTTTGTTGTATGCGGCTTGGTTGGCGCCTGTGCAGCCACCGCCGCCCAAGTCTTAGTCGGTTGGTTTCTCAATCTGTTATTTTCTTTTTCTGGTTCTTCCACTCTACCTTCTAATTTTGCGTGGGCGATGGCCCATGCAGTAAGTTCGTTTTTAATGATTGTTAAGGCCGCTTGGCTTATTTTCCCGTTTTTCACGTTCTGCTCTAAGAGCAGTGAGATTCTACCATGTCTTTGTGTAACTGATTCACCTTCTGCCTGTCCCAGCTCGTCCTGGGGAGACGGATCAGGCGCAATAGAAGCGCGTTTGGTCGCACAAGAATCACTCGTTTCAGTTGCCGCCATAATGAGTAACGAGTGATAAAAGATGGGAGCCCGTCTCTTGCCCCGGACCGGCTCCTCTGGCATGGGGAGGGGGGGACATGAGGCAGCTCTCCCACCGGCCTCGCCCCAAGGCCAAGGGAACTCTTTGAGCTGCAGGGTTCAGCGCGCCGTCGCCAGCGCACTGGTCCCTATCGATGGCCTCGTCGTCGACGATTTCACACGACGCTCCTCGGCAACTGCACCCCGCACTCCGGAGAGGCGGATGCACCCCTCGCCCTTCGCCGCCTACTTGGCCGAGCTTCCACCTGAAGGCCGAGGACCCACTCCTACTCAGGTGGTGGGTCGGTCCCCCAGTCGTTTGGCGGTCTGGGCCCATCTAACCTAGCCCAGGCGATGTCACCACCTCCTGGGTTTGGCAGAACACGCCCCGGTTACCCAGGGGTGCGGCGAAGCACCCTTGCCGACTCGCGCCGTGATCCCACGCCGACAAACGAGGTCGCCGGCATGCAGAGCACCTGCTGGTCTGTGCCCTGCGAACAGAAAGGGACTGGTGTTCGGTCCCTTGACACAGCTCCCCCTGTGCCACGCACCCTTCGCTTTCGCATCGGGTTGGGTCGCAGCTCTCCCTTTTGTCGCAAGGCAGAATGCCAAGCTTAACATCTGGCACCACAGGAAGGCGGAAAGAGCCACTTGGGAAGGAGAGGCTATGAGAGACGCTTCACTTCCCCTGTGAGGACTGCCGCGGCGCACCCGACTGGAAAGCGATACGCCCCAGTGCGAGCTTCCGTGCCCTATGGTGCGCCGGCAGCGGGCGGGCCCGCCCCGAAACGCGCCGTCAAACGACTGACCTCACGCAGATTGGATGAACTTCGAGAATCCATCATACATTCATGTGCAAATGTCCAACTGAACACGTTGCAGTCAGTAGTTCGTGCTGCAGTTCGGCGACATCGTTTGTGCGTGGATGTTAATGGTGACCATTTCGAACACCTACAGTGATATCTTTAAGTTGGACTTTAAGCTACACTTTCACCAAAAATGAGACAACTCCGTCAATTAGTTTGCAAGTTATTGACTTTTAAACAGTGGATACATTTTTTGGTCCCCTCTGTATTTCACTCCATGGCTATCAATGGGGAACTCCTTTCATTATTCTGATAGCCCTTGAAGCTTGAAAGTTTGTTTTACCTTATCTGCACTTCCCCTGAAGATCTCACAATATCTTAGCAAGTTGTTGACATGAGTATAATAGTCACACAATGGCACTTTACCTGTATATAAGCTGCTTAGAATCCTGGTGGTGGAAGAAATTTTCACTGCCAGTATTTGGCTGATATGGGGGAACAGGTGGTGGCATAAAGTTCCTGATCACCAGAGTTTCAACTACTGTTCTGATTTAAATACCAGTCCTTTGAACAGTGTGTCATGAAGTGAGGGGATGTGATACTGTTGATGGTGATCCATCCATTGGGTGGGGGCGTTATGCATGGCGGCCTCCTTGGTGCTACTTGCAAAGAATAGGCTATGCGTCCAGCACTAGGTTTCGCTCTCTCCTTCTCACATCATCATCATCAACATAACAACATAAACATTACACACACACACACACACACACACACACACACACACACACACAAGATACATATAGTTTATTAGTATTATTATTATTATTTATTTTATGGCCTTCATTGTACCACTCTAGTCAAAAATACAAAGTAGTAAACAAGTTGTTACACAGGGATACAATAACTTAATATGATATTTAGGTAATATAATTATTAGAGTCTATTCTTATATGTAAGGTGTTTTGCTCTTCTGTCTGCCCAATATTTCTTCATTCTTTTCTATATTTTCTTTCTTTCTTCATCTGAGACCACTCTTCCTGTACTCCTTTTATTGATTTTCATTTGTAGTCTGGTTTGTGGGTCTTGCAGTATTCTGGTTTTCTCTGTCTTGTTTTTTAGGTCATCTACTGTAATTTGAAGTTCTTTTATATCTTCCTTAATTTATGTGATCCATTTAATGTCGTTCTTGCTATTCCACAATTTTTGTATTATTTTTTTACTAGTTCTGTTTCTGGAGTTCTCACCAGATGTCAAAAGTATGAGATGCGTTTCTTCCTGATTGTGCTCATGACTGGTTCTATTTTCTTATATACTGTTTCATTTGATGCTATTCTCCAATGTCCATTTATTTTATACTGTTTATTTATATATGTCCTAATTATTCTTCTTTCTATTTTTAGTATTCTGTCAATTTCTGCTGTATTAGTTGTTTTGAAGATGGTTTCAGCTGCATACGTTATTTATGGTTGTGTAACTGTTTTATACTGTTTCAATTTTGCATCTATAGATAGGCTTTTTTGTTGTATGTAGTTTTGGTAATGTGATTTGCGTAGTTCAGTTTTTTTATTCTACTCTGCCATGATGGCTTCTCATTTAGATTATATGTTATTATTTCTCCTAAATATTTAAATTTATCAACAAATTTGATTTCCTTTTCTCCTATTGTAATTTTGTTTGCAAGTGGTGGATCAGTTTGCATAACCTCCGTTTTTTCAAATGATATTCTAAGGCTTACTTTCTCTGCTATTTCTTGTAGTGATATCACTTGTTGCCTGGCTTCTTGAATGGTGTTAGCTGGGAGAGCAAGATCATCAGCGAATCCCAAGCAGTTTAAGCTAATACCATTTTTTGCACTTCCAGTTCTTATCATCTTTGGATTGTCCTTGTACCATTCTCTCATTATGTATTCCAGTGCACAGTTGAACAGTAATGGTGATAGGCAGTCACCTTGTCTTAAGCCTGTTTTTATGAGGAATGGTTCCGAAATTTCTCCTCTAAACTTCACTTTTGATTTGGTGTTGATTAGAGTGATTTGTGTTATTTTAATTAGTTTTGGATGGAGTCCTAGATTTCTCAAAATTTTTAATACTGAAGGTCTGTGGAGACAGTCATATGCCTACTTAAAATCTACTAATGTTATTGCCAGAGGTTTGTTCCGTTTCTTGTAGTATGTTATAATCAATTTTAAACTAATTATCTACATCTACATCTATACTCCGCGAGCCACCTTACGGTGTGTGGCGGAGGGTACTTATTGTACCACTATCTGATCCCCCCTTCCCTGTTCCATTCACGAATTGTGCGTGGGAAGAACGACTGCTTGTAAGTCTCCGTATTTGCTCTAATTTCTCGGATCTTTTCGTTGTGATCATTACGCGAGATATATGTGGGCGGTAGTAATATGTTGCCCATCTCTTCCCGGAATGTGCTCTCTCGTAATTTCGATAATAAACCTCTCTGTATTGCGTAACGCCTTTCTTGAAGTGTCCGCCACTGGAGCTTGTTCAGCATCTCCGTAACGCTCTCGCGCTGACTAAATGTCCCCATGACGAATCGCGCTGCTTTTCGCTGGATCATGTCTATCTCTTCTATTAATCCAACCTGGTAAGGGTCCCATACTGATGAGCAATACTCAAGAATCGGACGAACAAGCGTTTTGTAAGCTACTTCTTTCGTCGATGAGTCACATTTTCTTAGAATTCTTCCTATGAATCTCAACCTGGCGCCTGCTTTTCCCACTATTTGCTTTATGTGATCATTCCACTTCAGATCGCTCCGGATAGTAACTCCTAAGTATTTTACGGTCGTTACCGCTTCCAATGATTTACCACCTATGGCATAATCGTACTGGAATGGATTTCTGCCCCTATGTATGCGCATTATATTACATTTATCTACGTTTAGGGAAAGCTGCCAGCTGTCGCACCATGCATTAATCCTCTGCAGGTCCTCCTGGAGTACGTACGAGTCTTCTGATGTTGCTACTTTCTTGTAGACAACCGTGTCATCTGCAAATAGCCTCACGGAGCTACTGATGTTGTCAACTAAGTCATTTATGTATATTGTAAACAATAAAGGTCCTATCACGCTTCCCTGCGGTACTCCCGAAATTACCTCTACATCTGCAGATTTTGAACCGTTAAGAATGACATGTTGTGTTCTTTCTTCTAGGAAATCCTGAATCCAATCACAAACCTGGTCCGATATTCCGTAAGCTCGTATTTTTTTCACTAAACGTAAGTGCGGAACCGTATCAAATGCCTTCCTGAAGTCCAGGAATACGGCATCAATCTGCTCGCCAGTGTCTACGGCACTGTGAATTTCTTGGGCAAATAGGGCGAGCTGAGTTTCACATGATCTCTGTTTGCGGAATCCATGTTGGTTATGATGAAGGAGATTTGTATTATCTAAGAACGTCATAATACGAGAACACAAAACATGTTCCATTATTCTACAACAGATTGACGTAAGCGAAATAGGCCTATTATCTGCTCTGCACAGCTTCTCCATGGTCTGAAACCTCCCTGATATTCCCCTAACTCCTGTTCTAATTGCTCCTTCATTCTTTCATATAGGATCTTGGAGAGAATTTTGTATGTGCAATCTAGGAGAGAGAATCCTCTGTAGTTGTCTGGGTTGCTTTTATCTCCCTTTTTGTGTAGTGGGTGGATGATAGCTGTGGTCCAATGTTCAGGAAATCGTTCTGTTACCCAAATTTTTGTTAGAGGCATGTGTAAGGAGGTCTTGACTGTGTCACTTGCATATTTCCACATTTCAACAAAAACCTGATCTTCTCCACATGCCTTATAATTTTTTTGTTCTTTAAGAATTTTTTCTACTTCTTGGAAAGTTGGAGGGTCTAGTTTGTTAGGTTTGGTTTTTATTGGGGTATTTATGTTGATTTGTAAGGATTTTTGGGTTCCGAGCAATTCAGAAGTTTGTTAAATGCTTCTGCCATGATTTCTGCATTTTCCTTGTTACTGTGAGTTATTCTTCCGTCTTCATCTTTCTGTATTAGTGTAGGGGTCAAATATTGTTGTAGTTGTTTCCCAAAGATTTTATAGTAGTTCCTGGAGTTGGTTTTATGGTAATTAGCTTCTATAGAGTTTATAATATCTTTATGAAATCCTCTCTTGATTCTTCTAATATTTTGTGTGAATTTTTTTCTTTCATTTTTTAGGTTGATGGCATTTTCTTCAGATTTATGTGTTTGAAACTTTATGCTTGGTGTCTATCTTCATGGAATTTGTCACATTCTGATGTCCACCATGCATGTTTCCTTCGTGGGTTCACGGGAGCTAGATTTTCTGCTTCTTTTTTAACATTAGGCACTAGTTGTTTTAGATCATCTGTTAATTTGATGGTTTGTGTTATTTGTTGGTACTTATTATTTTTTAATTAGCTGATGTATGTCAAACCTCCTTTTTATTTTATTAGTTTTTCCGGTCCTCTTCTTTAATGGAGTGAATTTGATTTTAATTTTAACCATATAATGGTCTGAGCCTGTGTCTACTCCTCTCAGTACTTTAACATTGTGGATCTCCTTATGAAAATTTTTGTCCATACAGACATGGTCTAGCTGCCACTCGCCCTTCCTCCAGTCTGGATGTTTCCATGTTTTAAGTTTACTTGGCTTCCTCTTAAAGTATGTTGATTTAGATATAAGGTTGTTCGTAAATTTATGTGGACTCCATTTTCCAATTATATCTTTATATTTCCTTTCTTTTCCCAACTGAGCATTGAAATCTCCCAATAAGATTTTTACATTCTTTTTATTTACTCTGTTTACAATTTGTTCTAGAAGGTCCCAAAATTTATCTACCTCTACCTTTGCTTTTGTTAGACAGTTTTTTTCATTTGTTGGAGCATGAGCATTTATTATTGTATAGGTTTTATTCATTTTTTTAAAGCTTAGAGCCGTAATTCTTGGTGATACTGCTTGGAAATTCATTACTGAATCTATTATTTTTATGTTTACTAAAAACCTGGTTCCAAACTGGGGACATCGTTTCATTGCCCTCCATCCTGGTTTCCCATTATAAATTCTGTATCCTTGTGATTCGAATGGGTCCTCTGTGGTGTTTCTCATTTCTTGGATCCCTGTTATTATTTATTTAGTTCATCTGTGAGCTCCTTGAGTTTTCCAGTCTGAAGTAGTGAGTTTATGTTGTGTGTTGCTATATAATTTATTTGCTCATGTTTAATCTTCTTTTTGTGTTTTATTGTGCATTTGGATGGTTGCAAACCCTCCATTTCGTTGCTGTCTTCTAGTTGACTACCCACTGAATCCGATGTAGCCTTTTCCTGCCTTTTTGAGCAGGATGGTGGAATTTTTTTCCTAAAAGACATTTCCATTTTTGACTTTCGAAGGTTGTCAACCTCAGTTGGAACAAGCTCCGATTTACAACTATGGTTGTTAACCGCAGAGGGTGTGTTTGGTCCGCAAGAGCTATTTTATTTCACTCAAGTCCGCCAGTAAACCGGTGAGGACTTCCCTATCCGCCACCTGGGACACGCCACGTAGGAGTATCACTTCTCCTCCTACTATGACAGCATAGTAGGTTCGTGGAAAATACATATAGTATATGTTGTTGTTGTTGTTGTGGTCTTCAGTCCTGAGACTGGTTTGATGCAGCTCTCCATGCTACTCTATCCTGTGCAAGCTTTTTCATCTCCCAGTACCTACTGTAACCTACTTACCCTCCACGCTGCCCTCCAATACTAATTTGGTGATCCCTTGATGCCTCAGAACATGTCCTACCAACCGATCCCTTCTTCTGGTCAAGTTGTGCCACAAACTTCTCTTCTCCCCAATCCTATTCAATACTTCCTCATTAGTTATGTGATCTACCCATCTACTCTTCAGCATTCTTCTGTAGCACCACATTTAGGAAGCTTCTATTCTCTTCTTGTCCAAAGTATTTATCGACCATGTTTCACTTCCATACATGGCTACACTCATACGAATACTTTCAGAAATGACTTCCTGACACTTAAATCAATACTGGATGTTAACAAATTTCTCTTCTTCAGAAACGCTTTCCTTGCCATTGCCAGCCTACATTTTATATCCTCTCTACTTCGACCATCATCAGTTATTTTGCTCCCCAAATAGCAAAACTCCTTTACTACTTTAAGTGCCTCGTTTCCTAATCTAATTCCCTCAGAATCACCCAACTTAATTAGAATACATTCCATTATCCTTGTTTTGCTTTTGTTGATGTTCATCTTATATCTTCCTTTCAAGACACTGTCCATTCCATTCAACTGCTCTTCCAAGTCCTTTGCTGTCTCTGAGAGAATTACAATGTGAGAGAATTACAATGTCATCGGTGAACCGCAAAGTTTTTATTTCTTCTCCATGAATTTTAATACCTACTCCGAATTTTTCTTTTGTTTCCTTTACTGCTTGCTCAATATACAGATTGAACAACATCGGGGATAGGCTACAACCCTGTCTTACTCCCTTCCCAACCACTGCTTCCCTTTCATGTCCCTCGACTCTTATAACTGCCATCTGGTTTCTGTACAAATTGTAAATAGCCTTTCGCTTCTGTATTCTACCCCTGCCACCTTTAGAATTTGAAAGAGAGTATTCCAGTCAACATTGTCAAAAGCTTTCTCTAAGTCTACAAATGCTAGAAACGTAGGTTTGCCTTTCCTTAATCTTTCTTCTAAGATAAGTCGTAAGGTCAGTATTGCCTCACGTGTTCCAGTGTTTCTACGGAATCCAAACTGATCTTCCCTGAGGTTGGCTTCTACTAGTTTTTCCATTCGTCTGTAAAGAATTCGTGTTAGTATTTTGCAGCTGTGACTTATCAAACTTATAGTTCGGTAATTTTCACATCTGTCAACATCTGCTTTCTTTCGGATTGGAATTATTATATTCTTCTTGAAGTCTGAGGGTATTTCGCCTGTTTCATACATCTTGCTCACCAGATGGTAGAGTTTTGTCAGGACTGGCTCTCCCAAGGCCGTCAGTAGTTCCAATGGAATGTTGTCTACTCCAGGGGCCTTGTTTCGACTCAGGTATTTCAGTGCTCTGTCAAACTCTTCACGCAGTATCATATCTCCCATTTCATCTTCATCTACATCCTCTTCCATTTCCATAATATTGTCCTCAAGTACATCGCCCTTGTATAGACCCTCTATATACTCCTTCCACCTTTCTGCATTCCCTTCTTTGCTTAGAACTGGGTTTCCATCTGAGCTCTTGATATTCATACAAGTCATTCTCTTATCTCCAAAGGTCTCTTTAATTTTCCTGTAGGCAGTATCTATCTTACCCCTAGTGAGATAGGCCTCTACATCCTTACATTTGTCCTCTAGCCATCCCTGCTTAGCCATTTTGCACTTCCTGTCGATCTCATTTTTGAGACGTTTGTATTCCTTTTTGCCTGCTTCATTTACTGCATTTTTATATTTTCTCCTTTCATCAATTAAATTCAATATTTCTTCTGTTACTCAAGGATTTCTACTAGCCCTCGTCTTTTTACCTACTTGATCCTCTGCTGCCTTCGCTACTTCATCCCTCAAAGCTACTCATTCTTCTTCTACTGAATTTCTTTCCCCCATTCCTGTCAATTGTTCCCTTATTCTCTCCCTGAAACTCTGTACAACCTCTGGTTCTTTCAGTTTATCCAGGTCCCATCTCCTTATATTCCCACCATTTTGCAGTTTCTTCAGTTTTAATCTACAGGTCATAAGCAATACATTGTGGTCAGAGTCCACATCTGCCCCTGGAAATGTCTTACAATTTAAAACCTGGTTCTTAAATCTCTGTCTTACCATTATATAATCTGATACCTTTTAGTATCTCCAGGGTTCTTCCATGTATACAACCTTCTTTCATGATTCTTAAACCAAGTGTTAGTTATGATAATGTTGTGCTCTGTGCAAAATTCTACCAGGTGGCTTCCTCTCTCATTTCTTAGCCCCAATCCGTATTCACCTACTATGTTTCCTTCTCTCCCTTTTCCTACACTCGAATTACAGTCACCCATGACTATTAAATTTTCGTCTCCCTTCACAATCTGAATAATTTCTTTTATTTCATCATACATTTCTTCAATTTCTTCGTCATCTGCAGAGCCAGTTGGCATATAAACTTGTACTACTGTAATAGACGTGGGCTTTGTATCTATCTTGGCCACAATAATGCGTTCACTATGCTGTTTGTAGTAGCTTACCCGCATTCCTATTTTCCTACTCATTATTAAACCTATTCCTGCATTACCCCTATTTGATTTTGTGTTTATAACCCTGTAGTCACCTGACGAGAAGTCTTGTTCCTCCTGCCACCGAACTTCACTAATCCCCACTATATCTAACTTCAACCTATCCATTTCCCTTTTTAAATTTTCTAACCTACCGGCATGGTTAAGGTATCTGACATTCCACGCTTCGATCCATAGAACGCCAGTTTTCTTTCTCCTGATAACGACATCCTCTTGAGTAGTCCCCGCCCGGAGATCCAAATGGGGAACTATTTTACCTTCGGAATATTTTACCCAAGAGGACGCCATCATCATTTAATCATACAGTAAAGCTGCACGCCCTCGGGAAAAATTACGGCTGTAGTTTCCCCTTGCTTTCAACCGTTCGCAGTACCAGCGCAGCAAGGCCGTTTTGGTTATTGTTACAAGGCCAGATCAGTCAATCATCCAGACTGTTGCCCTTGCAACTACTGAAAAGGCTGCTGCCCCTCTTCAGAAGCCACACGTTTGTCTGGCCTCTCAACAGATACCCGTCCGTTGTGGTTGCACCTACGGTACGGCTATCTGTATCGCTGAGGCATGCAAGCCTCCCCACCAACGGGAAGGTCCATGGTTCATGGGGGGTATATAGTATATAGAATTACAAATATTGTGATATAGCATTTTGTAACTAAATAAACAAGAAAATAGATACACACACCATAATGATTCAATGCTGTAATGATCCAAAAACATTCTTAGGACATAATAGCATTCACTTGTACTCTTCTTTAAAACTTGTAATTTAATTACTTCTACCACCTCAAGTACTCATTCATCCACATGCCTAGAAATTTTAGGCATGGAGATTGTGCAATAGCACAGTTTCCCAACTCAGCTTTTATGCTGCTTCTAGGTTTACTTCTAATATTACTGAAGTTCATCCATAGAGTTTTTTCCTTATTTATGATTAAAGCGCTATCCCTAAGCCATTTTGTTGCCTAATTTATTGGCTTAGAGACAGTCTACAGTAGATCACCATTTTGTGCATCCTTATATAAAAATGCTTGCATCATTGGCATACATCACTGTATCTACAACCCTTGGATGATTTGACAAATTAAGCATATATATGTGTGGTGACTCGATTAACAAGAGGAATTGTTGTTGTAAGTCATTCAGATAATCGAAAATCTGGATAACTGAATGTATGAAGAAAAGCGATTTTTGTCTTTTTAACTCTAGTTACCTTACAGGTCTTTGGTCACAGTGTCATTTTTTTAAATAAATACATAATGTTAGGATATAAAATGTAGACTGGCAATGGCAAGGAAAGCGTTTCTGAAGAAGAGAAATTTGTTAACATCCAGTATTGATTTAAGTGTCAAGAATTCATTTCTGAAAGTATTTGTATGGAGTGTAGCCATGTATGGAAGTGAAACATGGACGATAAATAGGTTGGACAAGAAGAGGATAGAAGCTTTCGAAATGTGGTGCTACAGAAGAATGCTGAAGATTAGATGGGTAGATCACATAACTAATGAGGAAGTATTGAATAGGATTGGGGAGAAGACAACATTCCATTAGAACTACAGACAGCTTTGGGGAGCCAGTCCTGACAAGACTCTACCATATGGTGGGCAAGATGTATGAGACAGGCGAAATTCCCTCAGACTTCAAGAAGAATATAATAATTCCAATCCCAAAGAAAGCAGGTGTTGACACATGTGTAAATTACCGAACTATCAGTTTAATAAGTCACTGCTGCAAAATACTAACGCGAATTATTTACAGAAGAAGGGAAAAACTAGTAGAAGCCGACCTCGGGGAAGATCAGTTTGGATTCCATAGAAACACTGGAACATGTGAGGCAATACTGACCCTACGACTCATCTTAGAAGCTAGATTAAGGAAGGGCAAACCTACGTATCTAGCATTTGCAGACTTAGAGAAAGCTTTTGACAATGTTGACTGGAATACTCTCTTTCAAATACTAAAGGTGGCAGGGGTAAAATACAGGGAGCGAAAGGCTATTTACAATTTGTACAGAAAGCAGATGGCAGTTATAAGAGTCGAGGGGCATGAAACGGAAGCAGTGGTTGGGAAGGGAGTGAGACAGGGTTGTAGCCTATCCCCGATGTTATTCATTCTGTATATTGAGCAAGCAGTGAAGGAAACAAAAGAAAAATTCGGAGTAGGTATTAAAATTCATGGAGAAGAAATAAAAACTTTGAGGTTCGCCGATGATATTGTAATTCTCTCAGAGACAGCGAAGGACTTGGAAGAGCAGTTGAACGGAATGGATAGTGTCTTGAAAGGAGAATATAAGATGAACATCAACAAAAGCAAAACGAGGATAATGGAGTGTAGTCGAATTAAGTCGGGTGATGCTCAGGGAATTAGATTAGGAAATGACACACTTAAAGTAGTAAAGGAGTTTTGCTATTTGGGGAGCAAAATAACTGATGATGGTCGAAGTAGAGAGGATATAAAATGTAGACTGGCAATGGCAAGGAAAGCGTTTCTGAAGGAGAGAAATTTGTTAACATCGGGTATAGATGTAAGTGTCAGCAAGTCGTTTCTGAAAGTATTTGTATGTAGTGTAGCCATGTATGGAAGTGAAACATGGATGATAAATAGTTTGGACAAGAAGAGAATAGAAGCTTTTGAAATGTGGTGCTACAGAAGAATGCTGAAGAGTAGATGGGTAGATCACATAACTAATGAGGAAGTATTGAATAGTATTGGGGAGAAGAGAAGTTTGTGGCACAACTTGACTAGAAGTAGGGATCGGTTGGTAGGACATGTTCTGAGGCATCAAGGGATCACCAATTTAGTATTGGAGGGCACCGTGGAGGGTAAAAATCATAGAGGGAGACCAAGAGATGCATACACTAAGCAGATTCAGAAGGATGTAGTTTATAGTAGGTACTGGGAGATGAAGAAGCTTGCACAGGATAGAGTAGCATGGAGAGCTGCATCAAACCAGTCTCAGGACTGAAGACCACAACAACAACAATGTTAGGTGTTCTTTCAACAACAAAAACAATTTAAACGTATTAAAATACACAAAAATCATCATTTATTAACACATTGGAGCCTAACGGCTCGCCAATCCAGTTAATACCCAGGTCCTGAGGAAATTTGTTACAATTTACAATTTTTATATATTTACTAATCCATTTACCTCTTTAGGCAGTATATCAGCTTATCTTTCCATCTTTCCTCTTTATGAATATATATACGTTTAGCACAAATAAATCATACACTTATTTGTAGAAATTACTCGAAAGACACCATTTTTCGGCATTTTTATTTTTCCCCAAAGTGGACAAAATTTTCGTCAGTTGTAGGGAATGGTAGGCTATTGATTTAATACCACTGTCAGCAAGAAATACTAAATGCTTCATTTATGGGTAAAGTGTTTTATTGTGAAATGTTTTTTTTCTCACTTTTATTAATTAGAGGACTTTACTCAGGTATGAAATCTTTCAAAACACTCAAGAACACGAAGACCTCTGTTACCTGGCCTACAGTAGTATCTGGTCTCTTTTCTCACTACCTTTCCTGTAGCTTTCCCTTATTCCCAACAAATCTTGCATCTTCTAGTTGGGTTTGTTTTCCTTTCTGTGGGTGGCAGTTTCTCAGGAAAATGACGTGTTATGAGTCTGTTTGCACTTGCAACTTCAGATGCTGAATGTATGTCTTTATTTAGTTCTGCTCCTCCTTTTTGAACCAATTGCTTTGCTAATTTACAGATAAAATCTGCTAATGCACACTTTTTGAAATTTTTATGTGGATAATGTCAGCATTCACAACTGCCCTCATAAAAATATGGAAGAAAATATTTTTAAATCATTTTACAGTCTTTCGCTGGAAGGGATAGTAAGTCATCAGCTGGTCTCGTCTTTCAACACCTGTTTTAGACAAGTTGCAGTCTAGTACAACGTCTGGCTTTACTGCCTCAACGTATCCACTCCTGGATTTTACACTGAAATGCGAAGCAGTCATCTTATGCTGTGTTCACAACATGTGTACATCATGTTTGCCTTTCCATTTCAAGCAGAAGAGGTGTCTTTTGTCATGAAATGTCATTTCTCCTTTCTTTAGTTTTTGATTTATTAGGTCTCTCGACAAACCTATCTTGTTCTTCATCATAGTTCTAACTACCAATGTGTTTCTTTCCCAAAGTTCTTCAAGGACTGCAGGACTTGTATAAAATCTGTCCATGTATACCACATGTCATTTCCCAAAGTAAGAGGAACATAGCCTCAGCAGTGGGATTTGACAGAATTGTCAACATTTCCTTTTCCTCCAGTATAAACTTGAGCATTGCACATATAACCTGTTTGAGCATCACTTACAACATACTGTTTTATCCCACATTTCTCTGGTGTGTCTTTCATATAAACACGGAATCCAATTCTTCCTTGAAAAGGACATATTGCTTCATCCACGGTCAGATTTCGTAATGGTTAAAAGACTTTTCTACAACTTTCTGTGAAAAAGTGCCAAACAGGTCATATTTTATGCAGAGGGTTATGGCCTGGTTCCTGTTACTGTAGCAGATAGGTTCAAAAAAGGTGATTCGTTTCGAAATATGGGCGTGCCACGAATATGATTCACTAATGTCTGTAAATCATAAAAAGACATCTCCATAGGTTCCAACACAGGTGTGTGGTTGAATGGAAAGACCTGATTCCAAATTGCAGACAGGATTTCTACCAGAAAGTGTACCACTATAGTCCTGAAAAGCCAGCGTATTGGTCATAGAATTTTGCACATTTCTTATGACCTCAATCTAGCATTGCGTTCGTCAGATAGCACATCACCTATTTTATGTGCTTTTTCTCAATCAAACATCGTCCTCAGTCGCCTACAGTCCAGTGGATATATTGCAGAACCTGTGGCATGGCATCGAAGTAGAATGCATTACAAATACTGGAAAAAAATCTAGCACCGGCAAGAGAGAGTTACAAATACCGTCTTAATAGCACGTTCCTTAGCCGAATCACTTTTTAAATTCGGCGATTTTATTACGAGCTTATACTGGCCGTGACGTGCACCCACGTTTTCGGTCTGTTAATACACATCCTGCAATCGCGGTCTATATTCAATGTCGCGGTATTTGTCTGGAGGACCACTTCTTTCGGAAGCAATACCACATCTCGATTTATAAAGATTTGATAGTTTTTAACATGGATATCGTTAGCGATACTTATTCGCGCCAGTGGAACCAAGATCGCTTTTTATGCACGGTGACAGCAACATAGCCGTTGCGATTGTGTTTTTTAATAGTTGGCCGCTTATAAGGCGAATACGTCTCTTTCCCTGAGACATACTGGTACTACTCGCAAGAAAAACAATTGGGTCATGTTCATCCGTCACGGATTTTCGCTCAATAAGGAGAAGGCATTCAGTTATTGACGAGGTATTACACGTAGCTGGAGATGAGTGGTAGATTCGCTGTGATGAGCAGGCTTATAAAGTATGTGTACTGTTGTCAGTGTTCTGATACGTTAAAAGCAGTGCCTTGTTTGTTTTAAATACTCTCCTATGGGAATTTGGGAAAGATCCCTCTACAAATAAATTTAGCGAACAGGCTATATTTATTTAATTCAAACTCGCTATCACCTCTCAGCAAAAGGCAACCAACTTTCACCACATCAAGTGGAACTTGTTCATGACTCACAGTGAGCCATGACTTTTCCTTTATTCAGAGGGTAAGACCTTGATTTAGTTATCAGCAGTTCCATTAAGTGCAGTGGTCGCAAAAGGTCTGCGAGAACAAACTCGGCACCAACAGAGAAAAGCGTGAGATCCACACGACCTTATGGAGAACGATTAGGCAAAGCATTTACTGATTAATTAATTTGTTACTCATAAGGGTTAATAAGGGTTGCAAGCTGCTCTTATGTGGGAGGGGAGTTTCATTGAATTGATGAAAGCAGATAGATATTAGTATGACATCTTTATTACAAGCTCATACAGATACTACTGAACTTAATTTTACACGGAGGAAGAAAAGATCGATTCAGTAGTCGGCCCTCTCCACAATGGCGAAGAAAGAGAAGTGGCGGGAAGAGGAATAAGGGTTCTGATCGTTGTAAGTAAAAGAATACGCTACCATTTCTACAAGAGAATGGAATTGCCATCGTGCACTCGCCATTACCGTAAACTAAACAGAGTAAGGGATAAAAACCAGAATAAGAAAGTGCTAAAGTGGCCTCTCTTCCGAAAAGCAGGTAACTCACGTGAATATCCTTCATTCGTTTAAGAGATGAAAATAAAATCACTGCAAGAATAAGAAGTGGCTATGAAATTAGCAGTTCACAAGACCAACCGCTCGCCACGTGATCTCTTGTTCTAGCACAACGGAGCATGAGTCCATTTCGCGAAGTTACAACCTAGAAACTTAAATCCAAAAGAAAATAGTTCTCTCTCACCAACGAATCCCTGCTGCTATAAGTACGTTGTAACCAAGTAAGGTGGCATTCGCTGAGTACACACATGCATACCGATATCAGCATCGTCACCTCAAACGTCCACCAGCGAGCAGAAACAGGACAGAACTGACTGAGGTTCCACGTCTCCATAGGATATCTGGGTGCGTTTGGTCGTGAGAAATGCTGCGCTCCTAACCCGGCCAATGAGAGGCCATGGGACTGCCGCGAAATACGATACCATTGTGTGTAGCTGCCCAAACACAAGAAAATGGCTCATGATGCAGCATTAAAATGAAGTGAGAAGTTAAGCTCCAGCGTTGGTACCACAACTTGTGAGACTAGGAAGGGGGACAACTTTGGCCACTGCATAGGATTCAAACTGGTCCCACATGCTCAGTACAGCAACGATCAAAAAGGGAAAAGGGAAGCCATCAAAATGGTTAAAATGGCTCTGGGCACTATGGGATTTAACATCGGAGGTCATCAGTCCCCTAGAACTTAGAGCTACTTAAACCTAACCAACCTAAGGACATCACATACATCCATGCCTGAGGCAGAATTCGAGCCTGCGACCATAGCAGTCGCGGTTCGGAACTGAAGCGCCTAGAACCGCTTTACCACCGCGGCCGGTGGAAGCCATCATGACCACTCCACAAAGACTGCTAAATTCGGTTCGAAGAATATCCTGTTCCCATTCTCTCTCACTGACCAGCGTAATATTGCTATAGAAAATTGTCTGGTCATGTAGACATCTCATTGTAATTACAAAATGATGAAAGAATTGCGAAACGAATGAAACATGAAAGATGTGCACGGTGAATGAGAATGACACGTATGTCTTTCACTGTGCGAAGAAAATGGCTTTGTCCTGTCATGAGAAAGGTATGAATTTGAAATGGAAACTTGTGATAGCCGTAAGGGAAATAAAAAAAAAATTTTTACATGGAAAATTATGTCCAGACATAAGAAGGATACACATTTAAATATTTCTAGAGCCACAGTTGTCAGAAGAGGTATTTACGAAACTTCACTCATTGTCGAATATCATCAGACTGAGACTACAATCGTGATATTTAGTTGTAAGTACAGTGATAAAATAATGTGGCTGGTTTCTTAGGACGATTCTGCGTGAGTGCGGGGCGCGTGATGGTGGTGGCAGTCGGCCGGAACGATTGACTCTTCTGGCTTACGGCAGGAGTCGTCCAAACTGGAGAGGCTGGTTGGGATACAGCATCGAAGCTGACCTAACCGTGTTGCCCTCTAGACGGCTGAATAGCAAACTAATGCTCAGTACGTGTTGGGCAGCCTTTGTGATTGCGTGTGTTCTCCTTGGAAATTTGAGAAGATTCAATATGGGCATGTGTTTACGCTGGACAATTATTCCGTCCCATGTAAATTGTCCAGTTGACTGCTTCTACATATTTCCTGTCTTCATTTGGTTGAGAGAACATCGATTGTGGCGTGTGTTGTGTGCTTCTAGGTGGTGAAAGATAGGTGGAAGAGATGTTTACTGGTTCTTTAGGCATTAGAAACATCTTAGTTGACTTTGTAAAGTAGAAAGACGATTTGTAATCTGTTGGGTCATTGACATCCGTATTCTTTTAAAAAATACCAGTGGAACTACCAGTTTCCTCTATTTTCGAGTTTTTATGTAAAGATCATCACAGACGAGGTAAGCTTCTACTTACTCAGTGGTTTGTAGCACATTCCACTTTTTTGCACCTCTCCAAAGTTCCGGGTTCCTGGAGATATAATTTCCACTCTTTATCTTCGGAATTGTACTGTGGAAGCGATCGGTAACATACAGCTATGTCCTTGATATCGAGAACTTCGAGTAAATGGTATGACATTCTGGAAAACCGTGTGAAAATACATATGTTCTTGTAATCCCAGAGCCTGGAGATGACTGTAGAAAGCACCACAGGAAGCAAGCAAGCATGTCGGGGCCAGCTGTAGGACATCGAAAATTCACCGAAAATGCCAGCCATTTCTCTCGTCTCTAGCACAGTGCTTCAAATTCTGTTTGTGTAATTGTTCTGATTCTCCCCTCTGTGCTTAGACAGCAAAGTGTGCTTCGAGAAGTGAGGAAAATAACATCCCTGACTCCAGCAGCAGAAAGTATAAACCAAGCCAACTCACCATTCCAGGAAAGTGATGAACACCACAGCAGTGTAGGATACAGAAATTTTTCTCATTCTGGCAGAGCCTTCTAATTTTCTGGGCCTGGGTTCGATTCCTGGCTGGGTCGGAGAATTTTCTCCGCCCAGGGACTGGGTGTTGTGCTGTCCTCATCATTATCCTGTCATCCTCATCGACTGCAGGTCGCCGAAGTGGCGTCAAATTGAAAGACGAGCACCCGGCGAACAGTCTGCCCGATGGGGGGCCCTAGCCGTAGGATTAAATAAAATAATTAGTGACTTCAAACAAGTAACTAAACTCGAAAAGTAGTGAGTATCCTGTTTATAATTACAGAGATATTTATTTAAACTTCCAAATATCGTCTTTTTATTATGTAAAATCGGATATTGCAGCTGATATCAGTTTCAGGAGCTGTTTCACACAGAAGTAGGAGGGGGAAGGCCGACAGTGCCCTCTGTTGACGATGTTGTGCACTGGGTCATTGGATTCCACACCTCATGGTGAATGCACTGGATGGAGCTACTCTCTATGACAACTCAAATTGTTTAAATAAACAATACATAAAGACTAACATCCATCCTATACAGCAGCCAGCACAGTCTGAGTTCTTTACCCACCAATTTCCAGATGGGGATTCGAGGGCAAGGAGGGGAGAGGATGGGGGGGGGGGGGACTGGTAGGAGGGTTGGGGTAAGTTAGTGGTGGCAGCCCAATAGACCTTTTTTCCCATCAAAATTTAAACTTCCCATCCTGACATCAATGCGAGTTGTCACATCTAGGGCCGCCATCTTAGATTCACCATCTTAAATAAATTTAGTAACAATTGTCCTACTAATTGTATTGCAAACTACACAACGATACGCAATGACAAAACAGGTTGAATGTTCGGTCTGCGGCATGGCGGGTTATGATTGTGGCGTAAATGTTTGATCACTGTCTCTCGTCGTATTGTGCACTACACAAGTTCCACCTACCTCAGTATGGCGTCTGATCACCAACCCATTTCTCTGTATACGTTGATACTGTCCAGATGGTGTTAAAAGCAGCGTTGAAGAAAAACACCATCAATACTTACGTTTGCAAAATCCGCGTAAACTCTGGTAGCAAACTATCGTGTAATATCTCATAACAATTTTCGTGTGGAGGGCGATTGCTTCACCTCCTTAGAAAAATGGCAAAATTCTGCAATGAGTTCTTTTATTTCTTTAGGCTCAAAATAAACACTTGCCATCAGCCTGTATTTAATTAATGAATAATATCACTGTCCTCAGCTCACAGTTAATACAACACAGTACACACACAAGGCACCCAGAAAAGTACTTGAGACTGACCCAAATTACTATGCGATTTACAGCCATTAGGGGAGACCGGGGCACATTGGCCATATTTTTATTAAAATTTATATTAATTTTTAAATTTATGAAATAATTGCTAAATATTTAGAGCAGTCTTACTGAATCTGGATCACAATTATTAACCTTGAAAATATGAGTTAAAAAGTTTAAAAAAATTAATTACTGGACATATGTCAAGTGGGTCAATCTGCCCCTACCTCGGGGTGAGTTGGCCCAGAGGCTGGGGCACATTGACCCATGTAATATTTTGATAAGTTTAACTAATATAACTTCAGGATATTGTTGTTGTTGTGGTCTTCAGTCCTGAGACTGGTTTGATGCAGCTCTCCATGCTACTCTATCCTGTGCAAGCTAGCTTTTTCATCTCCCAGTACCTACTGCAACCTACATCCTTCTGAATCTGCTTAGTGTATTCATCTCTTGGTCTCCCTCTACGATTTTTACCCTCCACGCTGCCCTCCAATACTAAATTGGTGATCCCTTGATGCCTCAGAACATGTCCTACCAACCGATCCCTTCTACTGGTCAAGTTGTGCCACAAACTTCTCTTCTCCCCAATCCTATTCAATACTTCCTCATTAGTTATTTGATCTACCCATCTAATCTTCAGCATTCTTCTGTAGCACCACATTTCGAAAGCTTCTATTCTCTTCTTGTCCAAACTATTTATCGTCCATGTTTCACTTCCATACATGGCTACACTCCATACGAATACTTTCAGAAATGACTTCCTGACACTTAAATCAATACTGGATGTTAACAAATTTCTCTTCTTCAGAAACTCTTTCCTTGCCATTGCCAGCCTACATTTTATATCCTCTCTACTTCGACCATCATCAGTTATTTTGCTCCCCAAATAGCAAAACTCCTTTACTACTTTAAGTGCCTCATTTCCTAATCTAATTCCCTCAGCATCACCCGACTTAATTAGACTACATTCCATTATCCTTGTTTTGCTTTTGTTGATGTTCATCTTATATCCTCCTTTCAAGGCACTGTCCATTCCATTCAACTGCTCTTCCAAGTCCTTTGCTGTCTCTGACAGAATTACAATGTCATCAGCGAACCTCAAAGTTTTTATTTCTTCTCCATGAATTTTAATACCTACACCGAATTTTTCTTTTGTTTCCTTTACTGCTTGCTCAATATACAGATTGAACAACATCGGGGAGAGGCTACAACCCTGTCTTCCTCCCTTCCCAACCACTGCTTCCCTTTCATATCCCTCGACTCTTATAACTGCCATCTGGTTTCTGTACAAATTGTAAATAGCCTTTCGCTCCCTGTATTTTACCCCTGCCACCTTTATAATTTGAAAGAGAGTATTCCAGTCAACATTGTCAAAAGCTTTCTCTAAGTCTACAAATGCTAGAAACGTAGGTTTGCCTTTCCTTAATCTTTCTTCTAAGATAAGTCATAAGGTCAGTATTGCCTCACGTGTTCCAGTGTTTCTACAGAATCCAAACTGATCTTCCCCGAGGTTGGCTTCTACTAGTTTTTCCATTCGTCTGTAAAGAATTCGTGTTAGTATTTTGCAGCTGTGACTTATTAAGCTGATAGTTCGGTAATTTTCACATCTGTCAACACCTGCTTTCTTTGGGATTGGAATTATTATATTCTTCTTGAAGTCTGAGGGTATTTCGCCTGTTTCATACATCTTGCTCACCAGATGGTAGAGTTTTGTCAGGACTGGCTCTCCCACGGCCGTCAGTAGTTCCAATGGAATATTGTCTACTCCGGGGGCCTTGTTTCGACTCAGGTCTTTCAGTGCTCTGTCAGACTCTTCACGCAGTATCATATCTCCCATTTCATCTTCATCTACATCCTCTTCCATTTCCACAATATTGTCCTCAAATACATCGCCCTTGTATAGACCCTCTATATACTCCTTCCATCTTTCTGCTTTCCCTTCTTTGCTTAGAACTGGGTTTCCATCTGAGCTCTTGATATTCATACAAGTCGTTCTCCTATCTCCAAAGGTCTCTTTAATTTTCCTGTAGGCGGTATCTATCTTACCCCTAGTGAGATAGGCCTCTACATCCTTACATTTGTCCTCTAGCCATCCCTGCTTAGCCATTTTGCACTTCCTGCCGATCTCATTTTTGAGATGTTTGTATTCCTTTTTGCCTGTTTCACTTACTGCATTTTTATATTTTCTCCTTTCATCAATTAAATACAATATTACTTCTGTTACCCAAGGATTTCTACTAGCCCTCGTCTTTTTACCTACTTGATCCTCTGCTGCCTTCACTACTTCATCCCTCAAAGCTACCCATTCTTCTTCTACTGTATTTATTTCCCCCATTCCTGTCAATTGCTCCCTTATGCTCTCCCTGAATCTCTGTACAATCTCTGGTTTTTTTAGTTTATCCAGGTCCCATCTCCTTAAATTCCCACCTTTTTGCAGTTTCTTCAGTTTTAATCTACAGGTCATAACCAATAGATTGTGGTCAGAGTCCACATCTGCCCCTGGAAATGTCTTACAATTTAAAACCTGGTTCCTAAATCTCTGTCTTACCATTATATAATCTATCTGATACCTTTTAGTATCTCCAGGGTTCTTCCATGTATACAACCTTCTTTCATGATTCTTAAACCAAGTGTTAGTTATGATTATGTTGTGCTCTGTGCAAAATTCTACCAGGCGGCTTCCTCTTTCATTTCTGTCCTCCAATCCATATTCACCTACTATGTTTCCTTCTCTCCCTTTTCCTACACTCGAATTCCAGTCACCCATGACTATTAAATTTTCGTCTCCCTTCACAATCTGAATAATTTCTTTTATTTCATCATACATTTCTTCAATTTCAGGATATCAAAATAAAACGAATAGTTATCAAGAAACATACTTTAATGTACATCAAATAAAGTTGAATATTGAGTTAAATGCTGAACATTTTATTATAACAACAGGAAAGCTTTAAATTATTAGGAATTATAGTGTCTTAATACAAACCAATCAACTTTAATCACTGTCCACATCTAAAGGATCAGCACAGTTATAACACTCATAAAATAGTCCACAGATTTCATTTTCCACGCATGTTTGATGAGCCCAACGCTTGCAGTTTGTGCACTGAATCCATTGTGCTCCAGATTGATTGTTTGAAAAAGGCTTGATACACCTTAGGCACAGTGAATCTTCACCTTCCTCATCGTCATCATCTTCTTCATCATCATCATCTTCTATTGGCTTCTTCTTGCGTTTTAGGCCTACTGCAGTGTATTTACTTAATTTCATTCTACCATTGCTCCTACTTTATTTTTGAAAAAGTGCTTTTTTAGCTTGTGATTTAAGTTTTCTTTCCAATGCTTTCGCCTTCTTTTCTTTTGCACCTTTTTGTTCTTCCTCAAGGGCTTTTTTTACTGGAGTGTCTGTCACTATGGCAGAAACTCTTTCCTTTTCTCTGCTCCCATACTTTTAACGGTCTTATGTTTATCTCAGCTCGAGTTAATGGGCTGCTTTCAGTGTTTGGGTCTGGCCTATCTGAAGTGTAGGAAGGCATAAAATCACTGTCAGTAAAAATATTTTTCTTAAAGGGATTGATCCCAGTTACCTTGAATTCACTGGTTATGTTATTAGGAGTTGCAGCATTTGGAAGTGCTATTGGCACTATAGATGGGATGTCGTAAATAGTCATAGGCCATTTATTATTGGCAACCCATGCATCACATGCTGAGTTCACGAACTTTTTAAAAGGCCCATAAACACCTGTCTAGAGGCTGCAGCTTGTGGCTACAATGTGCCAGAAAAGATAGAAAGGTGATTCCATTATCTTTACAATAATCAAGAACTTTAGAGTCCAGATGTGAACTGTGATTATCAATCAAAACCAAGCATGGGCGTTCTTTTGAGCAGCAGCGTGTATAACAAAATGTTTCATATATTTTGCAAAGTTCGTCTCCGTCATTCATCCCGAAGGATGAGCTGCTCCATCACACCCAGTCAGGCCGTCAAGGATAAAATGAGGCTTGAAGTTGACCCTTAGGAAGATGAAGAATGGAGGTACACTATTACCCAATGCACTAACTGCAAAAGCGATCGTAACAAGTGACCCTCTCTCAGCCGATGTCACTCGCCCTATTTGGCGAAAACCTCTTCGAGCGACTACACTATCAGGACGCTGGACGGTAGTTACTCCAGTTTTGTCAGTGTTCCAGATGTCCGCAGGGGTCACTTTTAATCTTTTTAAAACTATGTCGAGATTATTAAAAAACAGTTATACATTATGCTTGTTGAAACTGGCGCACTGGGCTAAACTAGTTGCTTGAAGAGTCCGAACGGAGAGTTGAGGGTGCCTCTTCAAGAATCCTGTGAACCAATCACTTCCCACCATTTCGGTCTCAGTCCATGTTTGGGGTATTTTACTGCTGCATGCAATAGCATATCTATACACAAACCGCCTGAGTTCTTTTGGGGAAAGACCATAATATATGTCACTTTCCTTCATGAGGTATTGTTCAAGCATATCATCTTGTTTGGAATTAAATATCTGAAAATAAACAACTCTCTTAAGTTACCCATAGAGGCACAGTTCTTCTTTTCATGCGTGTGCGTATGTGTGAGTGTGTGTGTGTTTGTGTGTGTGAGAGAGAGAGAGACAAATCAGTAGGCCTACAGTGCACAAGACGATGTAGAGATAGACACAATAACAATGGCAGGGATAGAGGAAAAACATTAGAAATTGAAAAATAGCTTTGCAAATAAGAATAATTTTAGTTAACAACATTTCATACCTGAAATCTTTTATCATTGCCAAATTTATCCAAAGGCTTCTTTTTGTCATTAAGTATTCGTAGGATTCCTCCAGGCTAAGGGTTTTGGGACATTTGCATGGGCTGAGGTTCAGTTTCAGTTTCCTGAAGTTCAATTGACTGTGTAGGCTGACATGAGGTCTACTTGTACTTAGCACAGTACCTCCCCAATGTTTTTCTTTGAATCCCAAATACCTTGTTAGTAGCCCTCACAGATCTTCCCTTTACTTTATCCAAAGGCTTCTTTTTGTCATTAAGTATTCGTAGGATTCCTCCAGGCTAAGGGTTTTGGGACATTTGCATGGGCTGAGGTTCAGTTTCAGTTTCCTGAAGTTCAATTGACTGTGTAGGCTGACATGAGGTCTACTTGTACTTAGCACAGTACCTCCCCAATGTTTTTCTTTGAATCCCAAATACCTTGTTAGTAGCCCTCACAGATCTTCCCTTTACTTTTACTTCTAAAACTGATTTTGGCATCATATCTTCAGAAACCATTCCTCTTTCACTTTTTCTTTTATAATTTCGCACCATTTTTATATTCCTATAGAGAAAACAAATGGTTTAAGCTAAGGCCGTTACTCTGATGTTCTAAAAACAAAGAAATGAACCAGATTCTGACTACTCAGATCGCTATTTAAAATTATAAAAAAATTTAAAGGGTGGTGTTTTCTTATTAAAATGCTTTTTATCTCGTGAATATGACCATCTTTTGCCCTCTGAAACGTATCAAAATATGTTTAACTTCGAAAATTATGTTAATAATTTCATAAACTCGACGATTTATAAATATCATTATCATTAAAAATAACAAATCTTTCATCGAGTTTAAAAAATATATAGGACATGGCAGGTCGACCTGGGTGTCCATCATGCCCCGTCGTCTCTGGGCCAACCTGCCCCATCGTCATATTTACAATAAATTTTATTCGTCACAAAACCCACTGAAGCAATTTAGATTGTATGCCATATAGAAATAATCCTTAAACTACGATGTTTAATTGCACTACTCACCTCTTGCGCCTAGACTAAGCAAACTTTACATAACACACATTTACCCGATGAGTAGAATTTTACTCACACATACACAAAAACAATTAATCAACACAACTTGCCCAAAACTGCTCCGCCGGCCATATTGCTCCTGTAGAGGGAGCGCGACAGTGCTACCAACCTGCTGATTGATTCCCAGCACGATCTAGCGTCCATTGTACGAACTAACTCGGCTGGGCCATCCTGCCCCTACGACCAAAGTGCCCAGGTCTCCCCTACTCTGCTACAGTATACGTGTTTCACAGTCGGTCCTTTTTCAGTGGATTTCTAATAAAGAAATTGCTCACAAAATATTCCATAGACGAAAATGAAATATTCCACGCGGAATTTTACAAAGGCCGAAAGTTCACAGGCGTTTATCTCTATAACAAATCACTTCACCAAGCTCAAATTTTCACAATCTGTCCGTAAATGCAACTGTTTTCACGTCACTACAATCCGGACGCGAGAAATTAATAACTTCTTTATTTTACTAATAATGTAGAAGGACACGTCCAACATGACCTGCACGTCCGATAGCTAGCCAGCGACTCCCCCACTGCCGTTCCTTTCAGGGCCTATAACTACACTCCTGGAAATTGAAATAAGAACACCGTGAATTCATTGTCCCAGGAAAGGGAAACTTTATTGACACATTCCTGGGGTCAGATACATCACATGATCACACTGACAGAACCACAGGCACATAGACACAGGCAACAGAGCATGCACAATGTCGGCACTAGTACAGTGTATATCCACCTTTCGCAGCAATGCAGGCTGCTATTCTCCCATGGAGACGATCGTAGAGATGCTGGATGTAGTCCTGTGGAACGGCTTGCCATGCCATTTCCACCTGGCGCCTCAGTTGGACCAGCGTTCGTGCTGGACGTGCAGACCGCGTGAGACGACGCTTCATCCAGTCCCAAACATGCTCAATGGGGGACAGATCCGGAGATCTTGCTGGCCAGGGTAGTTGACTTACACCTTCTAGAGCACGTTGGGTGGCACGGGATACATGCGGACGTGCATTGTCCTGTTGGAACAGCAAGTTCCCTTGCCGGTCTAGGAATGGTGGAACGATGGGTTCGATGACGGTTTGGATGTACCGTGCACTATTCAGTGTCCCCTCGACGATCACCAGTGGTGTACGGCCAGTGTAGGAGATCGCTCCCCACACCATGATGCCGGGTGTTGGCCCTGTGTGCCTCGGTCGTATGCAGTCCTGATTGTGGCGCTCACCTGCACGGCGCCAAACACGCATACGACCATCATTGGCACCAAGGCAGAAGCGACTCTCATCGCTGAAGACGACACGTCTCCATTCGTCCCTCCATTCACGCCTGTCGCGACACCACTGGAGGCGGGCTGCACGATGTTGGGGTGTGAGCGGAAGACGGCGTAACGGTGTGCGGGACCGTAGCCCAGCTTCATGGAGACGGTTGCCAATGGTCCTCGCCGATACCCCAGGAGCAACAGTGTCCCTAATTTGCTGGGAAGTGGCGGTGCGGTCCCCTACGGCACTGCATAAGATCCTACGGTCTTGGCGTGCATCCGTGCGTCGCTGCGGTCCGGTCCCAGGTCGACGGGCACGTGCACCTTCCGCCGACCACTGGCGAAAACATCGATGTACTGTGGAGACCTCACGCCCCACGTGTTGAGCAATTCGGCGGTACGTCCACCCGGCCTCCCGCATGCCCACTATACGCCCTCGCTCAAAGTCCGTCAACTGCACATACGGTTCACGTCCACGCTGTCGCGGCATGCTACCAGTGTTAAAGACTGCGATGGAGCTCCGTATGCCACGGCAAACTGGCTGACACTGACGGCGGCGGTGCACAAATGCTGCGCAGCTAGCGCCATTCGACGGCCAACACCGCGGTTCCTGGTGTGTCCGCTGTGCCGTGCGTGTGATCATTGCTTGTACAGCCCTCTCGCAGTGTCTGGAGCAAGTATGGTGGGTCTGACACACCGGTGTCAATGTGTTCTTTTTTCCATTTCCAGGAGTGTACTTGCATGAGCGCGGGAAATGCTTAACTCTGATTGGTTGTTCAAAATGACTAGCTAACAAAAACAATCCTTTGAGTTCTATCTTGTGCCAAAACTGTCCTACGCCAATCAATAGTCACAGATGCATTTACGTCACTTCATCATGCAAATATTAATAAAATTACTATCAAAACCAAACGAAAAGAAAACAAATCACGAAATAACTTTAGAAAATCATTATTCTGCAAATGGCTATTCTGGCTGCCTTCTTACAAAAGCAATCATCAAGGTAGGCAAATTACAGCTTTCACTGGAACTTCTTGCTTCACACTATCCCATGACATAGTTACGTAATGTTTAACAGCAGATAATACTGAATTTTTTCGTATGTCCCACATACAAACTCTCACTCATTCTCATTTACTCACACAACAATACAGTAAATAAATACTGGTGTTTTCTGAATTTTATATTACGAAAATGAAAAATTGTTAACGTTTTTAATTATGAAAATCCAAACAAATTGACCTAACATTTTGTGAACTACAGTGATGATTCCAAATGATACGAAAAGACAAAATGTTATGAATCCTAACTGACTTTAATCTTACAAGTGTCGGTTTGGGGTGTTTTAAGTAATTTTCTCTAACTCTGAAATTACGTAATCTAGAAAGCTGAGATTGTTACACAATCTTCCTTTTAATAACAAAGTGCAGTATATTGATTTTTAGCTAAATTGAATAATATTTAATATAGTTTATTTAGATTCTGATGGGGTTTAAATATTGTGTCGCTCGAATTGACACAGGTACCGCTTCCCATGGCTAGGCTAGCGACAGGTGCGAATGAGTCACGCTAAGATGCAAGGGGCTGTTTCTATCGCCACCAATGGTTCCAAAACTATGAGCCGTACTGCAAAGTAGTTCAATAAATGCTATTGCGTATTGACTTGCGACGTTACAGGTCATGTGCTGTTGGCTCCTCTGTTCCAGCTGCACCTCTCTGGGAACAAATCATATGAATTAATAAATATACTGAAATGAACAGTTTTAAAATATAATTGAAAAGCAGGACAATTTTGACATTATACTATATTAAGAAAACTTATAAAAGGTTTTTGTAGCAATCTTTACAAGGCTACAGCAGAACAGCTGCAGTACCTTACCAAGGTGACATATGAAAGACGACTCTAACAAGATTATTCGAAACATTAGGCGAATAAAAACACTGGACGAACGAAATTAGTGCAGCATTTACACTTATTTTGTAAATGTGAGGTTTTAATGACCAATAAAGCAAAAAACCCAGTAAATTCAGAATATGCAAGTTAACATCTCACGTTCGGGCTCACATGCTGTTCCTCTTTGTCGAAATGTCTTGGCTCAAACTTGTCTAGGTGTTGAGCCACACCTGTCGCATTACACGACCTAGACACCTGTATCCCTGTAACTGTACATTCTTAGCGGAAATCACAGGTATTAGTACATGATTTTTGAAATAACTACTTGTGATAAGTTTTATATTTCATCTGTGGTACCATTTAATTTCATGGAGAAAATAATTAATGATTTTGAACGCTAAGGTCAGCGTTCTCAAAATGTTGCCTTTTGGATCTGCCTTTTCAATAATGCGATGGTTTAGAAGGAAACTGGTCCCAGTAAGATCGGACCATTTCCTGCATTTCCATTGCTGTATATGCTGTCTGTCTCCGTGTTTCTATCTTTGTCTTTTAGAACTGTTTTAAACAACTCCTAGTACCCTGAAAAACTCTCTGGAACACAGATTTACTGACTGGAATACAGATTTACAGACTACAATACTAATGTTGTTGCATTTCAGGTGATAAAAATATGTTTCTGGTCAGACTTAATTTCATGAGATGTTCTAGATCTTTTTTCTTTTCAGTTAAACTTAAAATCGATGTAACTTGGGTGTTCTTTTCACCTACAGCCCAATACTTTAGACAGATATCTGCATACTCTTCTAGGTTTACTTTTACAAAACATTTCTTTGTATTACATTTTTTATTGATTTCAAATTTCTGAGAACTGAGTTTCTTGCCAGCTTACAGCGAAACATAACATTGTCCAGAAATTATCTTATTTAACCTATTTCACCCACTTCCCTTTCTGACTGTTACGTTTCCTTCCAGTATGGTGGTTCTAGGTTCTCTGTACTGCATGTATTATAACAGTCACTTCTCACATTTTTTTTATGATTTCTGTTAACGTTCAATGTGATGTTATAATAAGTAAATTGCACATTAAAGATATTTCATCACTAGCAAATAAGTCTCAGCACAGCAAACACAAACCACAGGTTAGAGCGGCGTGAAAGTTGTTTGTCTACTGTCTACAATGGTCTACGGAACAAAAATTCGGCAGTCAAAAGTTCCTAGAAGGCGCTCTCTGTTGGAGAGTAGTAATATTCTGTGGTCAGAAAGAAACTTTCTAGTGCAGATTCAATATTTCCAAGGAATAGAAAAACGACTTAATGGACTTAAAAATGATTTTGAAAAATGAGGAAACCACAGAACAATTGCTTAATCCACAATATTTTATTGTGTACACGACCGGTTTCGCAACATTTAGAGTCCCATGTGTTTTTCTTCAGGAACAAGACGCCTACAACGAACAAGGTACTTCAAGCGATAAATAATGCCGATGACTTGCCTACTTTTAAGGTGCTACAGAATCGCCTATCCCCACAATGTTAAATTATGCCTACTATCGAGGACAACTTCTCACAAACTACTGGGGATAGATAAAAAATTTTATGTATGTCCATTGACATGTAACAATAGTGAAACAACAGTTTTTGTCAAAGTAATTACTCTCAGAGATATTTTATATTTACCTTATATTAAATTTTTGCCTGTAACATTAACCAAAACGGCCTTGCTGTGCTGGTACTGCCAATAGCTGAAAGGAAGGGGAAACCACAGCCGTAATTTTTCCCGATGGCATGCAGCTTTATTGTATGGTTAAATGATAATGGCGTCCTCTTGGGTAAAATATTCCTGAGGTAAAATAGTCCCCCATTCGGATCTTCAGGCGAAGACTACTAAGGAGGACGTTGTTATCAGGAGAAACAGAACTGGTGTTATACGAATCATAGCGTGGAATGTCAGATCCCTTAAACGGGCATGTAGGTTAGAAAATTTAAAAATGGAAATGGATAGGTCAAAGTTATAGTGGGAATTAGTGAAGTTTGGTGACGGGGGAACAAGATTTCTGGCCTGGTGAATACAGGGTAATAAACAAAAAATCAAATAGGGCTAATGCAGGAGAAGGTTCAATGATGAATTAAAAAAATAGGAGCGCGGGTAGGCTACTATGAACGGCATAGTGAACGCATTTTTGTACCCAAGATAGACATGAAGCCTACGCCTACCACAGTAATACAAGTTTACATGACAACTAGCTCCGCAATGACGAAGGGGTTGAAGAAATGTATGATGAGATAAAAGAAATTATTCAGATAGTGAAGGGAGACGAAAATTTAATAGTCATGGGGGACTGGAATTCGATAATAGCAAAAGGAAGAGAAGGAAACGTAGTAGGTGAATATGGAATGGGGGTAAGGAATGAAAGACGAAGCTGCCTGGCAGAATTTTGCACAGAGCACAACATAATCATAGCTAACACTTGGTTTAAGAATCATGAAAAAAGCTTAAATACGTGGAAGAGGCCTGGAGACACTGGAAGGTTTCAGATAGATTATATAATGCTAAGACAGAAATTTAGGAACCAGGTTTTAAATAGTAAGACATTTCCAGGGGCAGATGTGGACTCTGACCACAATCTATTGGTTATGAACTGTAGATTAAAACTGAAGAAACTGCAAAAAGGTGGGAATTTAAGGAGATGGGACCTGGATAAACTGACAGGACCAGAGGTTGTAGACAGTTTCAGAAAGAGCATTAGGGAACGATTGATTAGAACAGGGGAAGGAAATACAGTAGGAGGAGAATGGGTAGCTTTGAGAGATGAAATAGTGGAGGCAGCAGCGGATCAAGTAGGTAAAACGATGAGGGCTAGTAGAAATCCTTGGGTAACAGAAGAGATACAGAATTTAATCGATGAAAGGAGAAAATATAAAAATGCAGTAAATGAAGCAGGCAAAAAGGAAGACAAACATATCAAAAATGAGATGGACAGGAAGTGCAAAATGACTAAGCAGGATGGCAACAGGACAAATGTAAGGATGTAGAGGCATATATCACAATTGATAAGATAGATACTGCCTACAGGAAAATTAAAGAGACGTTTAGAGAAAAGGGAACCACCTGTATGAATATCAAGAGCTCAGATGGAAAACCAATTATAAGTAAACAAGGGAGAGCAGAAAGGTGGAAGGAGCACATGGAGGGTCTATACAATGGCGATGTACTCGAGGGCAATATTATGGAAACTGGAGAGGACGTAGGTAAAGATGAAATAGGAGATATGATACTGCATGAAGAATTTGACAGGGCACTAAAAGACCTAAGTCAAGGCCCCGGGAGTAGACAACATTCCATTAGAACTACTAATAGCCTTGGGAGAGCCAGCCCTGACAAAACTCTACCATCTGGTGAGCAAGATGTATGAGAAAGGCGAGATACCCTTATACTTCAAGAAGAATATAATAATTCCAATGCTAAAGAAAGCAGGTGTTGACAGGTGTGACAATTACCGAACTATCAATTTAATAATTCATGGCTGCAAAATACTGACACGCATTCTTTACAGACGTATGGAAAAACTGGTACAATTGTTGGAAGACGTGATGAAATACTGACCCTACGACTTGTCTTAGAAGATAGATTAAGAAAAGGCAAACGTACGTTTCTAGCATTTATAGACTTTGAGAAAGCTTTTGACAGTGTTGACTGGAATACTCTCTTTCAAATTCTGAAGGTGGCATAGGTCAAATACAGGAAGCAAAAGGCTAGTTACAATTTTTAAAGGAACCAAATGGCAATCGAGGGGCATTAAAGGAAAGCAGTGGTTGGGAAGGGAGTGTGACAAGGTTGTAGCCTATCCACAATGTAAAGCAGCAAAGGAAACAAAAGAAAAATTTAGAGTAGGAATTAAAATCCATGGAGAAGAAACAAAAACTTTGAGGTTTGCCGATGACATTGTAATTCTGTCAGAGACAGCAAAGGATCTGAAAAAGCAGTTGAACGGAATGGACAGTGTCTTCAAAGAAGGGTATAAGATGAACACCGAAAAAAGCAAAACGAGGATAATGGAATGTATTCTAATTAAATCAGGTGATGCTGTGGAATTAGATTAGGAAATGAGACACTTAAAATGATTTTTGCTATTTAGGGAGCAAAATAACTTATGATGGTCGAAGTAGAGAGGATATAAAGTGTAGACTGGCAATGGCAAGGAAAGCGTTTTTGAAGAAGCAATTTGTTAACATCGAGTATAGATTTAGGTGTCAGGAAGTCTTTTCTAAAGTATTTGTACTGACTGTAGCCATGTGTGGATGTGAAACATGGACGATAAATAGTTTAGACAAGAAGAGAATAGAAGCTTTCGAAATGTGGTGCTACAGAAGAATGCTGAAGATTAGATGGGGAGATCACGTAACTATTGAGGAGGCACTGAATATAATTGGGGAGAAGAGGGATTTGTGGCACAGCTTGACTAGAAGAAGGGATCGGTTGTATAACTTGACTGAGGCCTCAAGGGATCACCAAGTTAGTACTGGAGGGCAGCGTGGAGGGTAAAAATCGTAGATGGGAACCAAGAGATGAAAACACAAAGCAGACTCAGAAGGATGTTGGGTGCAGTAGTTACTTGGAGATGAAGAAGCTTGCACAGTATAGAGTAACACGGAGAGCTGCATCAAACTAGTCTCTGGACTGAAGACGACAACAACAACAAACTTTTTCCATCACTTTTCACTACATTATCATCTGTCAATCATTTGTAAAGCAAGTAACTCAAATATCAAGGTTTCAGTAAGTACAAGAGACCCATGTGACTGTCATAAAAATTTCAGACTTTTAGGTTGAACAGAAGCTGAGAGAATATTCCTAGAAGAAGTAAAAAGCGAGCTTATGGAAAACGGAAAAAGAAGATTAAGACAGCCCTGATTCGTAGTTAATACCTCTTTCACAGTCTTCATAATCATCTCCAAATCGTCTTTTGGCACTCCTTTGCAACTGCCTTGCGTTTTCTTACTAATGTCTTGGCTATATTGCCTGCATGCCTTACTCTGAAGTCAGGATAGCACATGTCTTAGTCTAAAGTCAGCATAGCACGTACTGTGTGGGAACCAACACGCAAACCTAACTTTTCAAGGACCTGGCAGTTAGTAATACTCCCAAGATTGAAGGTTGTCACAGCGTCATACACTTCAAAAGTATTAATTCTAGCAAACACTGTTTTTGGGAGGCGATGCCGTATCACACTATTCAAGCACTCGTTGGGATTCTGTGTTCTCCCATGAAGACGTCTGTCAGCCAGATCTCTGAAGACAGACTTTATTTCTCCCATGACAGTTGCTGGTATACTGTGGTGATGACTGTATTTCTCCCCAGTTATTAGTCCTCTATTGTATTTACACCAGCTCTTTTCACCTGTGGGGCACAAACTGTGTTCTGGATGCTCATCCGTGGATGGGTGTGGAAACACAAAGCCCATATAGCTTTCCTCATGTCTTCAAGATTGCCTATATTTTGCCTGATTGCTAGGCCATAGCAACTCTGAATGTGGTCTGTCATGGAATCAGTCAATCTTCCTTTTCCATCTAGTGTTTTCCCATCATCTAAACTTTTCCTTTTATAATTGATTTCAACCTTCTCGACCTGGCACACCTTCTCTTCTGCACATGTCCTATACATTTAAGTTTGTTTGTATTTACACTGTTCCCATATGTTTTGCTTTCCGAAACTTCTTTGAATGCTTTAGAGTCACCATCTTGCAGATACTGGACACAGCGAACATTATACTATTGAGAAGAGCGATGAAAAAAATTTTTCACCACAACAACCTCCATGTCACCATTATTACCATAATAATTAGCAACACAGTCATCACCATGTTCATTTTTCAGCCTATCTATGCATCTGCGATAATTGGACATTATTTCAACATAAATAACCTTACCAGTTTCAACACTAGTTGCTGTGACAACACAATTGTTGGAGGTGTGACCCGTTTTCCCACGTGCCATCAAAAGCTACTGTTAGGTTACAGTTGTCATCATTTTCTTTCACTGCTTCTTCCACAGCTTCCTCCATTTACTTCTATGCTACATTGATCCTAGAATATAGTTATAAGATCGAACTTTGAAGTTATACTGGGAAGATTTAGAACACCACATAGCATGTCACCAGCTGCTTTGGCCTTACCAATTGCTCGCAAGCCATGGACTAACCCAATAGTTGCACTATAAAGTTCACTTTTCTCGTATCCATTACTTGCATTTACTGAAATAGAGCTTGGAACCTTGCTGCTGTATTTACAAACACTGTGTATTAAATTGAACTAGGCATCCAGGCCAACATGGGATTCTACTTTCAGAGAAACTTTTTCTCGGTATTTTTGCAGCATACACTGTTTTCAAGAGCTTCGCGCAATATGCTCGTGTCAATGAGTTCAAAAACTTTCCCCCTTTATTAAATAAACTACGTTTCTCTCCCAAATCTCTGAGTTTTTTTTTATTAGAAGCGCTGTTGTCATTAGGAGTAAGTTCGTTATGCATGTCAGAAGTAAGTTGACTCATATTTTCCTACAACGATGATGACATGCTTCGCTTTGCTAGTGAATCATCGTTTCTTTTCTACTGCCAGTTCAAACGCTTTTTAAACCCTTCCACTCTAGTTCTATGCATTTTCTCTGCGAAAAATGAAGCACTAAATATGAAAAAATCTAGACACTACAACTTTCGTATTGGACACCGTTTACAAACAGTCCAAAGCCAAAAAACAGAGAGTAACTTCATGAAACCAGAGGCTAACAGTGTGGGACGAATAACGTATAAAGAGTCGCTGGAAAGCGGGATATTTTAATTCATGTCAAATGAATATATTGACAAAAAGTTTATGATCAGCCATGATGGAAGTGTATCACAAAAACGCAATACCCGATCTTACATCTCTATAATAATAAAATAGTTGTAATTCTAATAGAGCAATGTGTGATATGTCATTTTAAAGAAGAAACTTGGAGGAATCTAATAAGCCACTGAAACGAAAATCGATTTTTTCACCCAAAATCGGATTCCGTATCCCCTTAAAAGAAAGACAGTTTATAAACTGAGAAAAGATATTGGTTTCCAGTTCGAAAGTAGCAAACGAAATAGCGTAATTACAGGTAGAGAGAATATAGCTTTGTGGAGAAGGCGTTATCTCCGACAGATTCAACAAGTCAGACGCGACTTTTGGACTGACAAAAGACTGACTAATAAAAGACAAGCTTTTGTTGTATATCTATCACTGGGGTTAAAAATACGTCGGGAGAAAAAGGCTAATTATAGCGCATCTAGGAAGAAATTATGGTTTTGTGGAAGGTGCTGAATTGATTTTAGAATAAAAAAAGACCGGAGATTATCACGAAGACATGAATGGTGAAGTATTCCTTTAAAAATATGGTTCGAAGATACGGCACCCCAAATAAGAGGCCAACAGTGTTATAATTAAGGACAATGCTTAATAGCATAGAACTAAGATTGGGCGTAGGCCACAAGAATCTCGAAAGAAGGAAGACATTGTAAACTGGCTGATGGAAAAGGGAGCACTTGTCGATCCTACTCCGATTTCTTGAACTACTGGAAAGATTGAAAACGTTGTAGATCGGTACATTATTGATGAAACGGTGCAATTGTTGTTGGGCCCTCGCTGTACCACTCCAATCTGAATCCCGTAGAATTTGTCTGGAGTCAAGTTAAAGGATATGTCGAAAGATATAGTACGACATTTAAGCCACGAGACGTGCTTAAATTAATGCATGAAGCTCAGTCGCATGTCACAGTCGAATGCTGGTGGAATGCACAGTTCAAAATACGGCACTTGGATGGTTTCATCGATTGTCATTGATTAACTACGTATCAGTGTTGAAGATGGAAGTTCCACTGATGAAAAGTCTTCTTCAGATTCATATATGGAAAGAGTTCAGAGCTGAGGTGAGCAATGCCTTAAGTGGCTGCAGTATTTCATTACAGAGCAAGATACCGTGGTTATTGTGGGTGGTCCGGGCAACAGTATTGACAGAGATCCGGGGTACAGCATAGAGTGTGACCTGGCAAAGATGGCATCAACATCGAGTCATATCAGTGTTGGGTTTGTGTCGGTTCTGGAGCGCCACCACCGACCTCATTTGAGCTCTTCTGTCAGGAGAGTTAATTTGGAGTTGAGATGGCTGCTTGGATCTGGTGCAGGGTCACACATTGGTGTGGTTCCTGTTGATTCACTCTGTAGGTGGGACTATACTAAACATGGCCTACACCTCAACAAGAAAGGGAAGGGTAAACTGGCTGGGCTGATAGCAGGAAATTTAAAGGGGGGAGGAACTACATCTCATGGTGGAAACTCTTTTTTAGTGTAAGTTCAGTGTCCAGTGGGAAACTCAGCCAGGCAAGTACTAAAGATGTTAAAAAAGTTCAAGATACTCACAAAAGTAAAGTGAAAAATAATGTTAGTATATTTCATAAAAATATTGGGGGACTGAAGAATAAAATTGATGAGCTTCTGCTTTGTTTAGAAGATAAACTTAAACTAAATGATGGCCTTTTCATAATTGTAACAGTGTATAGATCCCCCTCAGGGAATTTCCAGCTATTCCTAGAAAACTTGGATGCTTTGTTGTGCTATCTGTCAGACAGGGGGAAGCAAATTATCATTTGTCCGGATTTCAATGTTGATTCCCTGAAGGAGTGTAATAGGAAGAATGACCTTGTAGTATTACTCAGTTCTTTCAATTTGAGCTCTGTCATTGATTTTCCTACTCGGATAACAGAGAACAGCAGTACATTGATAGATAACTTTTTTATAGACCAAGATAAGTTTAAGGACATAAATGCATATCCTGTAAAGAATGGTCTTTCAGACCATGGTGCACAGCTAGTTACAGTACATGACATAGCTCCATGCAGTATATCAAATCAGACTTTCAGAGCAGTGCATTCAATTAACAATATAAATATTGCAAACTTTAGGGAAAGCTTACAGCAGCTAGACTGGGATGAAGTGTATAAGGAATCCGATGCAAACTTGAAATATAACTTATTTCATGATATATTTTTAAGGGTATTTGAAAATTGTTTTCCCAAGAATATATTTAAACATAATTCCAAGAAAACATATAAAAAACCTTGGCTAACCAAAGGAATAAGAATATCTTGCAACCGTAATAGAGAACTGTATCAAACAGAAAGAGGGAGTACTGAGCCTGAAATTGTTCAATATTATAAAATCTATTGTGCGGTACTAAGAAAAGTTATTAAAAATCCAGAAGCATGTGTATCATGCCTGAGATCAGTAACTCTGATAATAAAATTAAAGCAATTTGGAATATTATTGAAAGAGAAACAGGGCAACCAAGAGCACAGGAAGACTTTAGTGCCATAAAACTGAATGACAAGTGTACTAACAAACAATCAGAAATTGAAAATATTTTCAATAATCATTTTTTAAGTGTTGTGGAGAAAATAGGATCTAGATCTTCACTAGAAGAGGCAAGGCTACTAATAGAAGAGGCCATACCTGTGCAGTTTGAAACAACTGTAATTCCACCAACCTCTCCCTCTTAAATCAGTAAAATAATAAACTCAATGAAAAGTAAAAGCTCTTACGGAATTTATGGCATTTCCAGCGAGGTACTTAAAGCTTGTTCCCCACAGATAAGTAGGATTCTCAGTCACGTATGTAATAGCTCTTTGGAGCAGGGTGTTTTCCCCAATAGACTGAAATATGCCATTGTAAAACCATTGCATAAAAAGGGGGATACGTCGGATGTCAACAACTACCGCCCAATCTCTCTTCTGACAGCTCTATTAAAAATTTTTGAGAAAGTAATGTATTCAAGAGTAGCCTCCCACATTTGTAAAAATAAAGTACTAACAAAATGTCAGTTTGGTTTTCAGAAAGGCTTTTCAACAGAAAATGCTATATACGCTTTCACTGATCAAATGTTAAATGCTCTGAATAACCGGACATCACCCATTGGTATTTTTTGTGATCTCTCAAAGGCCTTTGATTGCGTAAATCATGGAATTCTTTTAGATAAGCTAAATCATTATGGTATGAGTGGGGCAGTGCACAAATGGTTTAATTCATACTTAACTGGAAGAATGCAGAAAGTTGAAATAAGTGGTTCATGTAATGTTAAAACAACAGCTGATTCCTCAAACTGGGGGGCTATCAACTACAGGGTCCCACAGGGTTCGGTCTTAGGTCGTTTACTGTTCTTGATATACATTAATGACTTACCATTCCACATTGATGAAGATGCAAAGTTAGTTCTTTTTGCTGATGATACAAGTATAGTAATAACATCCAAAAACCAAGAACTATGTGATGTAATTGTAAATGACGTTTTTCAAAAAATTATTAAGTGGTTCTCAGCAAATGGACTCTTTTAACTTTGATAAAACACAGTATATACAGTTCCGTACAGTAAATGGCACAACTCCAGTAATAAATATAGACTTTGAACAGAAGTCTGTAGCTAAGGTAGAATTTTCAAAATTTTTAGGTGTGTCCATTGATGAGAGGTTAAACTGGAAGCAACACATTGATGGTCTGCTGAAACGTCTGAGTTCAGCTACGTATGCTATTAGGGTTATTGCAAATTTTGGTGATAAGAATCTCAGTAAATTAGCTTACTATGGCTACTTTCATTCACTGCTTTCATATAGCATCATATTCTGGGGTAATTCATCGTTGAGCAGAAAAGTATTCATTGCTCAAAAACGTGTAATCAGAATAATTGCAGGAGCCCACCTACGGTCATTGTGCAGACATCTATTTAAGGATCTAGGGATCCTCACAGTAACCTCACAGTATATATGTTCACTTATGAAATTTGTTGTTAATAATCCAACCCAGTTGAAAGGTATTAGCAGTGTGCATAGCTATAACACCAGGAGAAAGGATGATCTTCACTATGCAGGGTTAAATCTGACTTTGGCACAGAAAGGGGTAAATTATGCTGCCACAAAAGTCTTTGGTCACCTACCAAACAGCATCAAAAGCCTGAAAGATAGTCAACTAACATTTAAAAATAAATTAAAAGAATTTCTAGATGACAACTCCTTCTACTCATTGGCTGAATTTTTAGATATAAATTAATGAAAAAAAACTTAAACATTAGTGTCATGCAATATTTTGTGCAATGTAATATCTTGTACAGACATCTTTTATTAACCTGACACTTTCCACATCACTATGAAGTGTCGTATTCATAGTAGATGGAACAAGTATTAATCTAATCTAATCTAATTTCTGCAATGTGCTCTTAAAATCACATATTGTTCTCAGAGATAAACTATACTGTCTTTATCCAAATTTTTCTTTTTTATGTCCTAAGTTATAATATTGTTTCCACCTGGTCTCATACGAAGCATATTACTGTGTATCAGCTCATCCCTTTTAAAGTGTGAAAGGCATTTCAAGTTTTATTATTTGTCTGCTGTTTGTCGATTTTGTTAATTTTCTGCAGGTGTAATATTTGGTCTAATCTGCTTCTGAATGTTTTATTTTAATACAGTACTTCTGATGTAAATGATTTCAGTGTTCCAGCATTTTCAAATATCTATCTGAGAAAAGTGTTAAAATAAATCAGTTGGAAACAGATTAAAGAAAACATTATTAACAATCAATTGTGGAATATTGAACAGAAACAAATAAGCGTCTACGCGATTATCTGCAGTTTTGCACATGTCTGCGTAGTTGGACAGCTTCCCTGTTTAAATGCAGCGGTGAAGTGTTGCGCGTTGGTTATATTCGCTAAGTATTGCAGGCGAACTATGCTGCCGTATAAAACGTAACGTTATTATTGTACCTATCACAGCTGAATATTTGCGGGAAATAAAATCTAATGAGGTAATAGCAAATGCGGAAGGAAACGTATCGCGGTGTCTACATTAGATTTTTCTTATGGTGAACAGCCTATAGCAGGCGAAGAGAGGGAGGTACCACGCAGGCTTTAACGTAACTTTTGCTCGTCAGATTGCTCGTGTTTCAAAATACAACCACCAGGGAGCAGTCGAATGATTTCAGTGGTCAGGGGAAAACTAGTGGTTTCACGAAGTACTTTTTGCGGCATAACCAAAGTTACGCCACTTGAATGACGCCATTGGAAACTAGATGTTCACACATGGAACAGTAGTATCACTGCACTATGACACTAGCCGTGGCGTCACTGTAGGCGCGTGTGTGAACCCGTCTTAAAGTCGAGTAACATCTATACGAGCCGCCGCCTTCTTGCCATACTTGAGTCTGCGAAAACCGCGCGCTGGCTCTGTTGTGGTTTCAGGTTGTACGTGACGATTCGCCAATAACAGGTAAAGTTCTCAAATTACGTCTAAAACCTTTTGGCCTCTATTATATGTGTGTTTGCTAAACCAGAATACACTTTTCGTATTTACGTCTGCTGTTATCAGCAAATTTTTACCGCAAGCATAGTTGTCCGCTTCCTTGACTTTTTTCAATATACTGTTCTGCCTGGTCAAAGTTGTGTGCGTACATATTTTTGAGAATCCGTTCATTGTTTCTATATCGAAACGCAACAGAAACCGAAAGCTCGTACACATTTCCGAGATTATGCAGATCATTGTACCTTGTTTACACCTACAGTAACTGCTTTCGCATTTGCTGATCGAAATGTAACTGAAGCCTGGGAGAAAATGTGAGTTTCTCATTTTTCAGATATGCCTCCTGGATACGCAACAGATCAACTCCCATTTATTCTGCCCTTTTTCTAAGTTCAGCCATTACAAAGGAAAATCTGGTTTTCATTGCATTAATCTTTAGAATTTTTAAGACCATTGCCACAATCTTATTGTGAGTTCCCGAGATGAAGACAGTGTTTATGTTCCTTGCATGTTGCATCTTTGCCATGAAGCTCGATGCTGCCTCTGTAATATTACTTCTAGCTGAGGCGGCCATTACTGCATATAAGACAGCTGGTTTTTCTTGTTCCAGCCTTTCGTTTCTCTCTTTAAATAATTTGATTTTGGTCTCAAGGGCTGATATTGATTTTCTATCCATAAATTTGCCTTTCCGTTCACGGCACCACACATTTAACTTGTCCTTGAATTCCTCTAGGCCGGCCGGAGTGGCCGTGCGGTTCTCGGCGCTACAGTCTGAAACCGAGCGACCGCTACGGTCGCAGGTTCGAATCCTGCCTCGGGCCTGTATGTGTGTGATGTCCTTAGGTTAGTTAGGTTTAATTAGTTCTAAGTTCTAGGTGACTGATGACCTCAGAAGTTAAGTCGCATAGTGCTCAGAGCCATTTCAGCCAATTCCTCCAGGGTTTCTTTCCTTTCGGTATTTTTCTGTTCGCGGCTGTGTTTGAAACATACGAGGGCAGTTCAATAAGTAATGCAACACATTTTTTTTCTCGGCCAATTTTGGTTGAAAAAACCGGAAATTTCTTGTGGAATATTTTCAAACATCCCCGCTTCGTCTCGTATAGTTTCATTCACTTCCGACAGGTGGCAGCACTGTACGGAGCTGTTAAAATGGCGTCTGTAGCAGATGTGCGTTGCAAACAACGGGCAGTGATCGAGTTTCTTTTGGCGGAAAACCGGGGCATCTCAGATATTCATAGGCGCTTGCAGAATGTCTACGGTGATCTGGCAGTGGACAAAAGCACGGTGAGTCGTTGGGCAAAGCGTGTGTCATCATCGCCGCAAGGTCAAGCGAGACTGTCTGATCTCCCGCGTGCGGGCCGGCCATGCACAGCTGTGACTCCTGCAATGGCGGAGTGTGCGAACACACTCGTTCGAGATGATCGACGGATCACCATCAAACAACTCAGTGCTCAACTTGACATCTCTGTTGGTAGTGCTGTCACAATTGTTCACCAGTTGGGATATTCAAAGGTTTGTTCCCGCTGGGTCCCTCGTTGTCTAACCGAACACCATAAAGAGCAAAGGAGAACCATCTGTGCGGAATTGCTTGCTCGTCATGTGGCTGAGGGTGACAATTTCTTGTCAAAGATTGTTACAGGCGATGAAAAATGGGTTCATCACTTCGAACCTGAAACAAAATGGCAATCAATGGAGTGGCGCCACACCCACTCCCCTACCAAGAAAAAGTTTAAAGCCATACCCTCAGCCGGTAAAGTCATGGTTACAGTCTTCTGGGACGCTGAAGGGATTATTCTGTTCGATGTCCTTCCCCATGGTCAAACGATCAACTCTGAAGTGTATTGTGCTACTCTTCAGAAATTGAAGAAACGACTTCAGCGTGTTCGTAGGCACAAAAATCTGAACGAACTTCTCCTTCTTCATGACAACGCAGGACCTCACACAAGTCTTCGCACTCGAGAGGAGCTCACAAAACTTCAGTGGACTGTTCTTCCTGATGCACCCTACAGCCCCGATCTCGCACCGTCGGATTTCCATATGTTTGGCCCAATGAAGGACGCAATCCGTGGGAGGCACTACGCGGATGATGAAGAAGTTATTGATGCAGTACGACGTTGGCTCCGACATCGACCAGTGGAATGGTACCGTGCAGGCATACAGGCCCTCATTTCAAGGTGGCGTAAGGCCGTAGCATTGAATGGAGATTACATTGAAAAATAGTGTTGTGTAGCTAAAAGATTGGGGAGTAACCTGGTGTATTTCAATGCTGAATAAAACAACCCCTGTTTCAGAAAAAAAATGTGTTGCATTACTTATTGAACTGCCCTCGTACTTTCTGATAAGCTGAATTGTGTTTTCCACTTTGGGGAGTTGTGAGTCTTATAACTGGTAGCAACCCATTTCATTACCAGGAGTGCTATGTTTGTATATAATTATAACTTACTGCAAGTACATACACAACAATGTGATCAAATTGCAAAAGAAAAACGAAATAGAAGGAACCGTTACCTCTTTTGAAATCGGACTTTACGTAAGGCAGTTGTGTCTCTTTTAAGAGAAAATGAATTGTCTATCACTATGTGCACTTCAGATATTCGAATTATTTTCATGCTTGCTTCTAACACAAATGATCGATTATGTTATAGCTGCATATTGCAGTTTAAGGCAATCTTATCAGAAATATCTTTGGCATAATTTACTGAAGAGTGCCGCTGCCAGCTCACAGCTCACCCACTACCCATATAGGTCGGGGGGGGGGGGGGGGGGAGATGAAATAGCAACAAGGTAATGGAGCTAAAGTTCACCGCTGTGCCATTTGTCTGTCGGACGTGCTCGGCGTGATGTCAGCGAGTAATGAGTGTGTCCGACTTTCACTGTGGAGGACGAGAAAGTGGTACAGTGACGTGCAGTGTGGTTTTAAAATGCGGAAGATGTGTCACAATGTGAAATTCATGTCCAAATTTCTGCCGTAAATGGCAAACACAGAGCATTTAACATTTGATCAGTGAAAGCGTACATAGCATTTTCTGTTGAAAAGCCTTTCTGAAAACCAAACTGACGTTTTGTTAGTACTTTATTTTTACTTTCTCAAAAATTTTTGATAGAGCTGTCAGAAGAGAGATTGGGCGGTAGTTGTTGACATCCGACGTATCCCCCTTTTTATGCAATGGTTTTACAACGGCATATTTCAGTCTATCGGGGGAAACACCCTACTCGAAAGAGCTATTACATACGTGGCTGAGAATCCTACTTATCTGTGGGGAACAAGCTTTAAGTACCTCGCTGGATATGCCATAAATTCCGTAAGAGCTTTTACTTTTCATTGAGTTTATTATTTTACTGATTTAAGAGGGAGAGGTTGGTGGAATTACAGTTGTTTCAAACTGCACAGGTATGGCCTCTTCTATTAGTAGCCTTGCCTCTTCTAGTGAAGATCTAAATCCTATTTTCTCCACAACACTTACAAAATGATTATTGAAAATATTTTCAATTTCTGATTGTTTGTTAGTACACTTGTCATTCAGTTTTATGGCACTAAAGTCTCCCTGTGCTCTCGGTTGCCCTGTTTCCCTTTCACGTGCACGTGTGCACGTGTGTTTAGGTGGAATAAACGATTTCGAAAATGTCGGGTGTCACTGAAAGACAGCAGTCGGCCTGGACAGCCTGGTCGTGTCGTTACCCCTTCTGCCACTGCTGCGGTGGATGCTGCCGTCAGAAATGACCGACAGCGGATTGGGAAGGATATGCTGCTCGTTTTGGGCATCAATCACCACGGTACCGCTCACGCTATCATAACAGAGCATTTAAAGCTCCACAAAATCTGAGCGCAATGGGATTCTCACAGCCTGACGGAGGAGCAGAATTCGAACAGACATCAATGCAGCACCTGGAACGGCATCACGATGAAGAATATCATTTCCTATCCCGTATTGTCGCAGGAGATGAAACATGGCGTCATCGTTTTGAGCCAGAGAGCAGGCGTCAGAACCACCGATGGAAGCACATGGATTCACTCCCACCGGAAAGATCCATGGCCATGCGCGCCATCTCCGCGAAAGTCATGACGACTTTCTTAGACTGCAAGGGCACACCGCTCATCGATTTTCTGCAACACGGCGCCACAATTAACGCACAGCGGTACTTGGACGTTTTGAAAAAATTGAAGCTCGCCATCAAGTAAAAACTCCGAGGAATATTGACGGACGGCATCATTCCGTTGCAGGTTAATATCCACTCACATGTTGTCGAAACTGTTCCGACTACGCAGCAGAAGTTTTGCTGGGGAGCCGCTACGCATCGTCCATACATTCTCGATCTCTCCCAATGCAATTTCATTCATTTCGAAGCCTTGAAGAAAGACGTTCGTGGCCGTCGATTTGCTTCGGACGAAGAGATGCAGGCCTGGTTGCCATGAACACTGGACTCGCATTCGGGAGGACGACGGTTCAATCCCGTCTCCAGCCATCCTGATTTAGGTTTTCCGTGATTTCCCTAAATCGTTTCAGGCAAATGCCGGGATGGTTCCTTTGAAAGGGCACGGCCGATTTCCTTCCCCATCCTTCCCTAACCCGAGCTTGCGCTCCGTCTCTAATGACCTCGTTGTCGACAGGACGTTAAACAACACTAACCTAACCTAACCTGGTTGCCAAGAAGGCATATATCGTGTTGTCTCACAGGATAGATGCAGGATGTTCGGAAATTCCCCTTTACTGACTTCTAGGACTTGTAGAGGGAAGTGTGCACACAATCTTGTGAATAGGAACCCATTTTCGTTCTACGACAGTTTCAATTCAGATGTGTAACACGTCCACGTATGCTGAGGGAAAGACAAAAGTCTGGTGCTTGCTTGTCCTCGTATACATCGGGATAGACAGGATGACGTGCAACCGAATGTCTGTCTGGAAATGTGGTTTCAGTGCGATGGCGCACCGCCTTACACCTCACGTGCGATTCCGAGACATGTCAACAAATGATATGGTGGAATACGGATTAGCCGTGGTGGTTCAACTCCGAAGCCACCGTGATCTCTGGATTTAACTCCTATGGACTACTTCTCCTGGGGTAGTACGCAAAGTTTAGTGTACGAGACTCCTGTTGAGGCAGAGGAAGATCTGCTTCTACGAGTTCTGGACGCTGCAGTACAAACTCAAGAGACACCAGGTTGGGTGGACAGTGAGTACCATAACATCCTTCTTAGGTACAATCTCTGTCACAACATTGGTGGTCACCACACCAAGCCGCTCTTGTAATGAATCGTTATTGTTATGTAAGTACAGTATGTTGCGTTCTTTTTTTGTTTTGGAATAATGTAAACTTGTAATTTTAGGTGTTAATACAAACAGATTTGCTTAAATGATAAATGGATGTTACATTAAGTTTCCTTTCGAATTGTCACTTCATACTTGCATTGTGTCACGCCAAGTTCAAGTCCTCAAGCATAAGTGGGTTAGTTGAAAATCTAGACTGAAATCACCGCAGAACGGAAACTGTACGTTTCCAGACATGGCTTCCTGTTCAAAATGTTATGTACTCACTCTCCTCTACAAGTCCTACAAGTAATGGGAATTTACGAACGTCCTTATATTAACGTTTACGGAATTAATTTTGAAATAATAAACAATTTACTTATTTTTTCCCCATAAGTCTCGTTTTCATTTGACTGCCCGTTAGATGCACACGTTGTCATCATAGCCAAGCGGGGTAGCCGCGCGGTCTTGGGCATGTGTGTGTTGTCCATAGAGTAAGTTAGTTTAAGATAGATTAAATAGTCTGTAGGCTTTGGGACCGATGACCTCTGCAGTTTGGTCCCATTTTTTTGACCTTACCACAAATTTCCAAAATTTGTCATCATAATTACGAGAAACATTCTCAGGCGGTGGCCGGGTCTGCCTCGCACGCTAACTTCTACATTTTTCTATTTTTCTTTGTCCTCCTCCCAGCTGCCCTCCGCCACCGCCCCCTTCTAGAGCTCTCCTTTCCTCGGAATACTCTGCTACACTCCTTTAAGTCTCCCTCTTGGTTTTTGCCTTTGAGTCTCAACCCATGCATCATCATTGGTATTCTGTCATACGTAATCATCATCATCATCATCATTTAAGACTGATTATGCCTTTCAGCGTTCAGTCTGGAGCATAGCCCCCCTTATAAAATTCCTGCATGATCCCCTATTCAGTGCTAACATTGGTGCCTCTTCTGATGTTAAGCCTATTACTTCAAAATCATTCTTAACCGAATCCAGGTACCTTCTCCTTGGTCTGCCCCGACTCCTCCTACCCTCTACTGCTGAACCCATGAGTCTCTTGGGTAACCTTGCTTCTCCCATGCGTGTAACATGACCCCACCATCTAAGCCTGTTCGCCCTGACAGCTACATCTATAGAGTTCATTCCCAGTTTTTCTTTGATTTCCTCATTGTGGACACCCTCCTGCCATTGTTCCCATCTACTAGTACCTGCAATCATCCTAGCTACTTTCATATCCGTAACCTCAACCTTATTGATAAGGTAACCTGTATCCACCCAGCTTTCGCTCCCATATAACAAAGTTGGTCGAAAGATTGAACGGTGCACAGATAACTTAGTCTTGGTACTGACTTCCTTCTTGCAGAAGAGAGTAGATCGTAGCTGAGCGCTCACTGCATTAGCCTTGCTACACCTCGCTTCCAGTTCTTTCACTATGTTGCCATCCTGTGAGAATATGCATCCTAAGTACTTGAAACCGTCCACCTGTTCTAACTTTGTTTCTCCTATTTGGCACTCAATCCGTTTATATTTCTTTCCCACTGACATTACTTTCGTTTTGGAGATGCTAATCTTCATACGTAATTCTGGAAATAAATAACAGCACCAGTTGCAATTTTACATTTTAAACACAACGATCTTTGTCAGCCATTGTGGCCATTTTAAACTGGTTATGAATTTTGCGTCGTGGAGGTCCACAGATGCAGATGGGACACCATTATTTCACTCAAAGCTCTCGACATTTCTCATAAATGCTATTGCTCCCTCTCACTATGACTTCCATATCGTCTCTTCCATTTTTTGTTGTTGTTGTTGTTTCTCTTCGTATCCAAGATATTTGAAGCTGTCAACCTTTTTCAGCTGTTCCCCTGGCGCACTCCTCTTTCTCTTCGTAGTCTCCATCGTCGACTCATTCTTCCTCATATGTCTTCCTCTCAACACACACTTTGTAAATTACTGAATTTAAAATTGCCAAGCTAAAAATTAAGACACTGACCTACGTTCTTCTTCGGCAAGCTCGTCATCTGCTTGCCACTTGTTTTAGTGACGCTCATTCTTCCCAACACTTAAAATTCTTCTCTTAATGTTAAATTCTTCTCGAAAATGTGCCTTCGGATTTATGTGACAAACAACACTAGATTAAGAACATTGGCTTCACCTGTTGTTCTCTGGTTTGTAGTCGTTTTTAAACTTCTGGCGTTCTTCTTCGAAGTAAAGAAAAAATTCTTGTAATTTTGCTTGTTTCACTTTAAGAAATGGCCCGTCATCCTAGTACAACTACTCTCTTTTGTCTTCAGCTTCATGTGACACTTAGGATATAATATGTCGCCGACATATTATCATTATTGCCAAGTTGTTACGAGTCCAGATTTAAATTGGAGCATGACGTTTGCAGATAAACTGAAAGTTAGGTGTATGTTAGGAAAGATGGCCAGAATACTCGTATAGGCAAGGGCAAATAAGCCCTGATATTTGTAGATATAGTGTCCCAGGAGGAATGGACAAAATTCAGCGATTTGATGGGAACGATCATTCGAAACAAAAAAGACTAGTAAAATGGGATCTAAATTGCATACCTTAAGAGCTATGAGCACTTTATCTTCGACGCTGTGAGACAAATCTTTTCTGCTGTAAGCTTTTTGCTTTCCATATTTTGAGAAGTGGTAGTACAGACGAAAACAGACAAATATTGCCCAGTAAACATGGACTCTAAGGCGCTTACCCTGTGAGCTATGAATGCTTCTTCATTTTCGCTACTGTGGAATACATCTCTTCTGCTGGAACCATACGTAGGGGGTTGCAGTATATTCCTAGAGTGATCATTTAAAACCGGTTCTTGAAACTTTGTAAGCAGACTTTCACGGGATGTCTTGCGTCAGCCAACATCTCTGTGACCCTGTCCCACGAGCCAAACAAACCTGTGACCATTCGTGCTGTCCTTCTCTGTATACGTTCAATATCGCTTTTAGTCCTGTGTGTGTGTAGGTTCAAATGGTTCAAATGGCTCTGAGCACTATGGGACTCAACATCTGAGGTCATCAGTCCCCTAGAACTTAGAACTACTTAAACCTAACTAAACTAAGGACATCACACACATCCATGCCCGAGGCAGGATTCGAACCTGCGACCGTAGCGGTCGCGCGGCTCCAGACTGTAGCGCCAGAACCGCTCGGCCACTCCGGCCGACTGTGTGTGTAGGGAGACGGTGTGTGTGTGTGTGTGTGTGTGTGTGTGTGTGTGTGTTTCACACACTAGAGCTGTATTCTAGGATAGGTCACACGAGTGATTTCTAAGCAATCTCCTACGTAGTCTGACTGCATTTCCCCAGTATTCTACCAATAAATGGAAGCCTGTCATCTGCTTTGCCTAGTACTGAACCTATGTGATCGTCCCATTTCATATCCCTTCAAACTGTTACACCCGGATTGACCGATTCCAGCTGTGACTCGTTGATATTGTAGTTCAAATGGTTCAAATGGCTCTGAGCACTATGGGACTCAACTGCTGAGGTCATTAGTACCCTAGAACTTAGAACTAGTTAAACCTAACTAACCTAAGGACATCACAAACATCCATGCCCGAGGCAGGATTCGAACCTGCGACCGTAGCGGTCTTGCGGTTCCAGACTGCAGCGCCTTTAACCGCACGGCCACTTCGGCCGGCGATATTGTAGTCATAGGTTACTACGTTTATTCGTTTTGTGAAGCACACTACTTTACATTTTCGAGTATTTAAAATAAGTTGCTAATCTCTCCACCACTTTGAACGCTCATCTAGATCTGACCCAATACCTCTGCAGCTTTTTCAGGCAGTACTTAATTACAGAAAACTGCATCATTTTTGAAAAGTCTGAGATTACTATTGATATTATGTGTCAGATCATTAATATACAACATGCACAGAAGAGTGGAAACACACCTCCGTGGGACATACCCAAAGTTACATCTGTCGATACCTCTCCATCCGAGATTACATGCTGCGTCTTCTCAAAAAAAAAAAAAAAAAAAAAAAAAAAGTATATGTGGTACTGAGTCAAATGCTTTTCTGAAATCGAGAAGTACTGCATGTGTCTGACTTGTTTGAACCATGGCTTTTAGGATGTCACGTGAAAAAAAGTGCGAGTTGTGTTTCACATGATCGAATTTTTCGGAATTCATGCTGGTTGGAATGGATGAGGCCGTTTTGTTTGAGACATATCATTACGTCTGAGGTGAGAATACGTCCTGAGAGTCTACAACAAGTCACGAATATACCGCGATGATTATCATTATTGTTGTTCCCTTCCGAAGTAGGTTGGTTCCTTGTAACGATAGAAGTATTTGCTGGAAGATTAGAAACAAAATGAGTCCAATGCAGTACGATCAGACATGCATTCTGCCACCTTAGCTATTTGCGCCTAACGCCGCTACTCAATAGGCCCGTAAAAGTTTGATCCCTATTTTATTGGGAACGCTTTAGCAGTGCTTTGTTTTGAAGGAGCGTTTATTGATACTGTCATAAAAGCAAAGAAGAGGAATGGCAAAGGAAAATTTGGTGAATGAGTACGTGCCAAGACATAGGAACGTCATCATTACTTCATCAGAATCTGGCAAACCTTACAGCAACATAATAAAGAAAATTTTGAATGATGTGATACGGTCTTACGTTCAGAAGAGCAAATTTCTTCTGTTACCTGACTTGTGGCGAGAAAAAACAAAAATGGTTCAAATGGCTCTGAGCACTATGGGACTTAACATCTATGGTCATCAGTCCCCTAGAACTTAGAACTACTTAAACCTAACTAACCTAAGAACAGCACACAACACCCAGTCATCACGAGAAAAAACAAACCCACAATTGTACGACAAGGTTTTTCAAGACGAAAAAGGCTTGTCATCGTTCAGTATTAAAGTGATTCCCCTCCCCTAATGCGACGTTTATCGTTAGGTACAGATATCATCAAGAAGGTTCTCTTATCTCACCGAGAAAGAAGAAAAAACCACATCCTGATAAGACTGCCTCAAAATACATTCCACTGTCAGTATTTTTGGTGCAATGACGCGTTACGCGTAGTTTGATGCTGCATTTTGCGATGAGAGAACCTTTTAAGCGTGTAAACTAGTTTGTATTTCTATATCTTTGTTGTTGTCTTCATTACGAAAACTCGTTTGATGCAGCTCCCCATGCTGCTGTATCTTGTGCGAGTATCTTCATCTCCAAATAGCTACTGCAACCTACATCCTTCTGAATCTGCTTACTATATTCATCTCTTGGTCGCCCTGTAAGATTTTTACCCCCGCCCCCCACACTTCCGTCCAATAATAATCCGACGTTCCCTCGATGTCTCAGAACGTGTCCTATCAATCGATCCCTGCTTTGAGTCCAGTTGTGCCACAAATTTCTTGTCTGCCCAATTCTGTTCAGTACTTGCTCATTAGCTGTGATCAATCCATCTAATCTTCTACATTCTTCTGTAGCACCACATTTCAAAAGCTTCTATTCTCTTTTTGTCTAAACTGTTTATCGTCCATTTTTGACTTCCATACATAGGTTAAAGAACCGCAAACATAAGTTTAGACCCTTTGTAGACCTAGAGAAAGCTTTTGATAATGTTGACTGGAATACTCTCTTTAAAATTATGAATGTAGCATGGGTAAAATACAGGGAGCGAAAGGCTATTTAAAACTTCTTCAGAAACAGACTGAGCTATAAGAGTCGAGGGACATGAAACGGAAGCAGTGGTTGAGAAGGGAGTCAGACAGAGCTGTAACCTGTCTCCGACGTTATTCAATCTGTACAGTGAGCGAGCAGTAAAGGAAAGCAAAGAAAAATTTCGAGTAGGAAATAAAGTACAAGGAGAAGAAATGAAAACTTTGATGTATGCAGGAGACATTGTCACTCAGTCAGAGACAGCAAAGGACTTGGAAAAGTAGTTGAACATAATGGAGAGTGTCTTGAAAGGAGGCTATAAGATGAACATCAACAAAAGCAAAACAAAGGTAGTGAAATGTTGTAGAATTAAATCAGGTGATAGTGAGGAAATTAGGAAACGAGACACTGTAAGTCGTAGATGAGTTTTGCTACATGGGCAGCAAAATAATTCCTGATAGCCGAAGCAGAGAAGATATAAAACGTAGACTGGAAATGTCAAGAAAAGCGTTTCTGAAGAAATTAAATTTGTTAACATCAGATATAAAATTAAGTGTTAGGAGGTCTTTTGTGAAAGAATTTGTGTGGAGTGTACCCACGTACGGAAGTGAAACTTGGACAATAAAAAGTTTACACAAGAAGAGAAGAGAAGCTTTTGAAATGTGGTGCTACAGAAGGATGATGAGGATTAAATGGGTACAACACGTAACTAATGAGCGAGCACTGAACAGAAATGATCAGAAGATAAATTGTGGGATAACTCGTCTAAAAGAAGGGATCGGCTGATAGGACACATTCTGAGATATCAAGGATCACCAGTTTAGTATTGGAGGGAAGCGTGGGGGTAAAAATGGCAGAGAGAGACCAAGAGATGAACACAGAGAGCAAATGCAGAAGGATGTAGATTGCAGTGGTTATTAGGAGATAAAGAGGCCTGCACAAGATAAAATAGTATGGAGAGCTGCGTCAAACCAGTCTTCGGACTGAAGACACCAGCAACAACAACAACAACAACGTGGCTACACTTCATAGAAATAACTTCAGAGAAGACTTCCTAACACTTAAATCTATATTCGATGTTAACAAATTCACTCCTTAAGAAACGCTTTTCTTACCACTGCCAGTCTACATTATATATCCTCTCTAATTCAGCCTACATCCGTTAATTTACTGCCCAAATAGCAAAACTCATCTACTACTTTAAGCGTCTCGTTTCGTAACCTATTTCCCTCAGCTTCACCTGGTTTAATATGACTATATTTCATTACCCTTGTTTTTATTTTGCTCATGTTCATCTTATATCGACCTTTCAAGACATTGTCCCTTCCGTTCGACTCCTCTTCCAGGCCCTCCGCAGCCTCTATCAAAATGACTATGTCATCGTCAAACATCAAAGTTTTTATTTCTTCTCCCTGAACTTTAATTCCTTCTCCAAATTTTACTTTGGTTTCCTTTATTGTTTGCTGAATACACAGATTGAATAACATAGGGGATAGGCTACAATACCGTCCCACTCCACTCTCAATCATACTTATAACTGCTGCCTGGTTTCTGAACAAGTTGTAAATATCCTTTCGCTCCTTGTATTTTACCTGTGCTACTTTCAGAATTTCAGAGAAAGTATTCCAGTCAACATTGTCAAAAGTTTTCTGTAAGTCTACAAATGCTGTAAACGTGAGTTTGCCTTTAGCTAACCTATGTCCTGAGATAAGTCATAGTGTCAGTATTGCCTCGTGTATGCCCCAATTTCTCGGGAGTCCTAACTGCTGTTCCCCAAGAGCGGATTCAAGCAGTTTTTCCATTCTTCTGTGAAGAATTCGTGTTAGTATTTTGTAACGATGACTTATTAAACTGATAGTTTGATAATATTCACACCTGTCAGCACCAGATTTCTTTGCAATTGGAATGATTACATTTTTCTTGAAGTCTGAGGGTATTTCGCCTGTCTCATACATCTTGCACACCAGATGGAAGAGTTTTGCCATGGCTTCCTCTCCCAAAGTTATCAGTAGTCCTGACGGCCTTATTTAGACTTAGATGTTTCAGTGCTCTGTCAAATTCTTCTTGCAGTAACATATCTCCCATCTCATCTTCATCTACGTACTCTTCCATTCATATAATATTACCTATTAATCCTTAGCTGCCTTTACTATTTCATCTCTCAAAACTACCCATTCATCTTCTACTGCATTCCTTTTCATAGTAGCTTACCCGCATTCCTGTTTTCTTGTTCATTATTAAATCTGTTCGTGTATTACCCCTATTTGATTTTTCATTAATTTCCATGTATTCACATGACCAGAAGTAATGTCCCTGCTGCAACCGAACTTCAATAATTTCCACTATATCTAACTTCAATCCATCCATTTCTCCTTCCAAAATTTTCTGACCTACCTACCCGATGGAGGCATCCAACGTTCCACACTCCTATTCGTAGAATGCCAGTTTTGTTTCTCCTGATGAAGACATTCTCCTGAGTAGGCCCCTATTGGAGATTCGAAGGGATACTATTTTACCTCCGGAATATTTTACTCAAGAGGATGCCATCACCATCGAACCATACGGTAGAGCTGCATGCGCTTCTGCTGTAGTTTCCCCTTGCCTTCAGCCGTTCGCAGGACCAGCACAGCAAGCCCATTTTGGTTGATGGTATAATCATCCAGACTGTTGCCGTTGCAACTACTGAAAAGGCTGCTGCCCCTCTTCAGGAATCACACGATTGTCTGACCTCTCAACAGATACCCCTCCAATATGGTTGCTGTATCGCTGAGGCTTGTAAGTCACCCCACAAACGGCAAGGTCCATGGGTCATGGGGGAGCCGGTGGTTTCCTATAGAAGCTTTAAAACCACCATGTATTTATAAAATTGCAGCGTTAATAATCCGTGCAACATGCCAAAAAATGACTACTTCCTCTGTTTTTACGATGAATATCACCCTAGTACATGTAAGTCATCAACTGCAAAACAATAAAAGTATCTAATTTTATACATTAAGGTCTCGTATACGCCTTGCAGTCCATTCATCGAAATTTATTTGCAATCCCAAATTTTATTTGACCTTTCCTCTTCATGCCTTTTATGGATACAGTGATAAATACAAAATTCAGCATTATTATTGAGCATTTTCGGTTCATTTGCAGTTTAAGTACCGAGCGGTTCTAGGCGCTTCAGTCTGGAACCGCGCGACCGCTACGGTCGCAGGTTCGAATCCTGCCTCGGGCATGGATGTGTGTGATGTCCTTGGGTTAGTTAGGTTTAAGTAGTTCTAAGTTCTAGGGGACTGATGACCTCCGCTGTTAAGTCCCATAGTGCTCAGAGCCATTTGAACCATTTTTTTGCAGTGTAAGTGACGTAAACACTGAAAAACAACAAAAGTTTCCACATAGTGGCTCGACGTCACGCCTCTCTGATTATTGTTCTAAACTCTTCCCGCAGCGTTAACCGCTGCCTGGGAACTACGAAAACATGCACCGAGGTGACAAAAGTCATGAGATACCTCCTAATACCGTGTCGGACCTCCATTTTCCAGGCGTAGCATGGACTTAACAATCAGTGGAAGACCCCTGGAGAAATACTGACCCATGCTGCCTCTGTAGCCCTCCATAATTGTGAAAGTGTTCCAGGTGCAGGATTTTGTGCACGACTGTCTTCTCGATTGTGCCCCATAAAGCTTGGATGGATTCATGTCGGTTGATGTGGGTGTCCAAATCATTCGCTCGAATTTTTTAGTTTGTTCTTCAGAATATTCTTCAAACCAATCGCAAACAATTGTGGACCGCTGACATGGCGCACTGTTATCCATAAAAATTCCATCCTTGAATGACTACAAATGGTCTCGAAGTAGCTGAACATAGCCATTTCCAGTCAATGATTGGTCCAGTTGGACCAGAGGATCCAGTCCATTATGGAGCCGCCACCAGCTTGCACAGAGCCTTGTTGACAACTTGGGCCCATGGCTTCGTGGGGTCTGCGCAACTCTCGAACCCTACCATCAGCTTTTACCAACTGAAATAGAGATTCATCTGATCAGGCCACGGTTTCCCAGTCGTCTAGGGTCCAACCGATAAGGCCACGAGGCCAGGACTGGCGCTGCAGGCGATATCGTGCTGTTACAAAGGCACTCGAGGCGTTGGTCGTCTGCTGCCAAATTTCGCCGCACTGTCCTAAGGGATACGTTTGTCGTAGTCCAACATTGACTTCTGCGGTTATTTCAGCGTTGCTTGTCTGTCAGCACTGAGAACTCTACGCAAACGCCGCCGCTCTCGTGGGTTAATGAAAATCGTTTGCCACTACGTTGTCTGTGGTGAGAGGTAACACCTGAAATTTGGTGTTCTCGACACCCTTTTGACAGTAGGGATGTCGGAATATTGAATCGCGTTCCATGTCTGTTAGTTAACGTCGTGCGGCCATAATCACGAGGTACACTACTGGCCATTAAAATTGCTACACCACGAAGATGACGTGCTACAGACGCGAAATTTAACCGACAGGAACAAGATGCTGTGATATGCAAATAATTAGCTTTTCAGAGCATTCACACAACTTTGGCGCCGGTGCCGACACCTACAACGTGTTGACACGAGGAAAGTTTCCAACCGATTTCTCATACGCAAACAGCAGTTGACCGGCGTTGCCTGGAGAAACGTTGTTGTGATACCTCGTGTAGGGAGGAGAAATGTGTACCATCACGTTTCCGACTTTTATAAAGGTCGGATTTCTAGCCTATCGTGATTGCGGTTTATCGTATCACGACATTGCTGCCCGCGTTGGTCGAGATCCAATGACTGTTACCGGAATAAGGAATAGGTGGGCCCAGGAGGGTAATACGGAACGCCGTGCTGGATCCCAATCTTATCCGCATGACTGTAACGGATCGTGCAGCTACGTCCCGATCCCTGAGTCAACAGATGGGGGCGTTTGCAAGACAACAACCGTCTGCACGAACAGTTGGACGACGTTTGCAGCACCATGGACCATCAGCTCGGAGACCGTGGCTGCGGTTACCCATGACGCTGCATCACAGACAGGAGCGCCTGCGATGGTGTACTCAACGACGAACCTGGGTGCACGAATGGCAAAACGTCATTTTTTCGGATGAATCTAGGTTCTGTTTACAGCATCACGATGGTCACATCCGTGTTTGGCGACATCGCGGTGAACGCACATTGGAAGCGTGTATTCGTCATCGCCATACTGGCGTATCACCCGGCGTAATGGTATGGTGTGCCATTACACGCCTCGGTCACCTCTTGTTGGCATTGACGGCACTTTGAACAGTGGACGTTATATTTCAGATGTGTTACGACCCGTGGCTGTACCCTTCATTCGATCCCTGCGAAACCCTACATTTCAGCAGGATAATGCACGACCGCATGTTGCAGGTCCTGTACGGGCCTTTCTGGATACAGAAAATGTTCGACTCCTGCCCTGGCCAGCACATTCTCCAGATCTCTCACCAATTGAAAACGTCTGGTCAATGGTGGCCAAGCAACTGGCTCATCACAATACGCCAGTCAGTACTCTTGATGAACTGTGGTATCGTGTTGAAGCTGCATGGGCAGTTGTACCTGTACACGCTATCCAAGCTCTGTTTGACTCAATGTCCAGGCGTATCAAGGCCGTCATTACGGCCGGAGGTGGTTGTTCTGGGTACTGATTTCTCAGGATCTATGCATCCAAATTGCGTGAAAATGTAATCACATGTCGGTCTAGTGTAATATCTTTTTCCAATGAATACCCATTTATCATCTGCATTTCTTTTTGGTGTAGCAACTTTAATGGCCAGTAGTGTAAATCTTTTCACATGAATTACCAGAATACAGATGATAGCCCCGTTGATGCACCGCCCTTTTATACCCTGTATAAACGATACTAACGCCATCTTTATACAAGCATATCGCTATGCAGTGACTTCGGTCACCTCGTGTAGATCATGTATGCCTTACCCAGCCCACACGAAAAATATTTTTTTCGAAACGCTTGAGCGTCTGGAACTCCCGCCTCCATCACTTTCATTTTCACCAAGCCCTGCTTGGACGAGAACAACATACAGGAGTACCAAGCTGGCTTTCGACCAAACAGATCGACAATAGATCACATTTTCACACTCAGACAATTGTTTGAAAAACATTGGGAACATGATAAAGATATCTACAGCCTGTCCATCGATTTTCAACGTGCATATGACCGCATCCACAGGAATAGCCTATACAATGCAATGCGGGACTTCAGAATCCCCGAGAAGCTAGTGAGAATGGTGCAAGCTTGTATGGAAGGGTCAAAGGCAGCAGTACGTTTCCGAGGAGCCGCAACAGAAACAGTCGAGATTGAGACAGGCCTCAGACAAGGGGATGCTCTCTCATGTGTTCTGTTCAATGTCATCTTAGAGAAAGTAATAAAAGAGTGTAGGCAACAGGAGTGGGCTGGTGTAGAGATGGACGGTAACTTCAATTGTCTCGCATATGCAGATGACATAGTACTATTTAGTGAATCAAGGCACGAGTTGAAAGAAATGTACCAGAAAATGGTCGGCCGGTGTCGCCGAGCGGTTCTAGGCGCTACAGTCTGGAACCACGCGACCGCTACGGTCGCAGGTTCGAATCCTGCCTCAGGCATGGATTTGTGTGATATCCTTAGGTTAGAGAGAAATCGGTTGGAAACTTTCCTCAGATGTTAAGTCCCATAGCGCTCAGAGCCATTTTTGAACCAGAAAATGGACAATAATACACAGAAGGTAGGACTCAAAGCGAATCGAGACAAGACAGAGTTCATGCAACTAGGAAGAAGACAAGAGCAGGTAGAATTTCTTGAGATAGTTGGCAAGAGGTTCAAGAGAGTAGACCAGTTCATAGACCTGGGATCTTGGTTTACCACGGACAACAACATAAAAATGGACATCAAGGAAAGAATAGCAGTGGGAACGAAATGCATGCATTCCCTCAGAGAGACGCTTGGTTCTAAATCGATCTCAGTGAACACTAAGATGAAAATCTACAACACAGTGATATGCCGAGCAGTAATGTACGGTTCAGAAACATGGGGCATGACTAAGCAGAAAGGGAAAAACTATTAATATTTGAAAGAAGAGTAGTGAGGAAGATATGGGGACCAGTTTTAGGAGGAAAAATGGTGAAATCTACCTTCTGATGCGACAACCAGCTATCCTACAGAAGATAAAGAGCAAAAGAATACAATGGATTGGTCATGTAGCCCGTATGGCAGATGGAAGACAGGCGAAGATGGCACTAGCGGGGAAACCAAACACCAAAGGCCCCATTGAACGACCAAGGCAGCACTAGATGGATGACCTGACGAAGGACCGAGCAGCGCTGGGAATTGAAGACACCTGGAGGGTCCGGGCACAAAACAGAAAGAAATGGAGGCACTTTGTGGAAGCAGCGTGTGGTCTGCAGGGCCTGTGACCGCTGAATATCTATCTATCTATCTACCCACTTGGACGAAATCGGCGATGAGGACTGTGGTGTGTGTACTGTAAGACCTTCGGTACACACACCATCAGATTATTTGACTTGTCGCTCTAACGAAGTAGGCGAGTGTCAGCAATATGTCTCGTGGTCTTATCGTGGCATGTTTATCTTCTGCCGTTAGGTCAGACGATAGAAATGCCACTTGCACGGTTAGAGATCAGATTGATGGTGACCAACTTTAAACAGAACTTGATTAATTTTCGCACACATTTATTAAAATAATAACAAGCATAAAATTACTAAACTTGATTCTGGATGCTATTTACAATTGATAATCTGACGTTCCTTTGGTCTTGGTACGTTAATCTTATTCTCACATATCTCTGGTACTTGACAAAGTGTCTACACATTTATCTTCATGGCTATGTACAGGAATAAGATAATCTTATTAGGCGGAGACTGAAACTTGACTATAGACTAATGCAGACTGACTAATCGGAGGTCTGTACACTCGTTATAATACCTGGAGCGTTCAGGTATCACTGCGCGAGTGTGATCCGCGAGGAGAAAAGGTTCTACGTTAGCAGCAATCTCATTGGTTGCGTTACATATTAATACGCGGATCGGCGGAAGCAGAATTTGGTCCGTCTCTAAGGCAGCGCCATCTCATAGTGCGGAAACGGACGAGCGCTGCGCCTGCGCTGTTGTGCTTAGCGGGGCGCGCTCTATTGTGAAAGTTGCGTACGCGCTGACTACGCGGAACTATGTACACAACGAGGACTAAGGCACGGTCCCTTTGTAAGTATGCATTACAGTCGTTGCAATAGATAAGCAAAATCGCGGGCCCCTGTGGGTGTACGCTTCCCTCGTAACTTGGACGCTCGGCGATTGCGAAAGCGTTCGGGTCACCAGGTCACCTTCGCGGCCTCCACGGCCGCACTGCGTCCGGAATTCCTGTGCAGAGGCCAATTCTCGTGACCCGCGACTTTAATAAAGGCAGAAATGCAGCAGTAATGCGTGCAGAGCGTTGTGACGCGACAAAGGAGGCGAGCCATTTAGCATTCCCTTTCAGCCTTCTGCCCCGTCCGCCGGCGCCGCAGTGTGTTTCGCCAGACCTGCGGCACTGCGCGGTGTAGCAGACCCAGAAGGCGCGATGCGAGCGCTACCCCTCGGCCTGTTCGCCGCTGCCTGCCTGCTCGCACCCCAGCCGTGTTCGGCGCGGCTGGACCCTCTTGCTGCGAGTATGGCCTCGGACTTCTTCAGGCACAGGAACGCACACACTGTGGTCACCTACACGTGTAGCGAGTACGGTCAGTAGCAACACTCGGCGTACTACACTAAGAAGAATTGTTGTTGTGGTCTTCAGTCCTGAGACTGGTTTGATGCAGCTCTCCGTGCTACCCTATCCTGTGCAAGCTTCTTCATCTCCCAGTACCTACTGCAGCCTACATCCTTCTGAATCTGCTTAGTGTATTCATCTCTTGGTCACCCTCTACGATTTTTACCCTCCACACTGCCCTCCAGTACTAAATTGGTGATCCCATGATGCCTCAGAACATGTCCTACCAACTGGTCCCTTCTTCTAGTCAAGTTGTGCCACGAGCTCGTCTTCTCCCCAATTCTGTTCAATACGCCCTCATTAGTTATGTGATCCACCCATCTAATCTTCAGCATTCTTCTGTAGCACCACATTTCGAAAGCTCCTATTCTCTTCTTGTCCAAACTATTTATCGTCCATGTTTCACATCCATACATGGCTACATTCCATACAAATACTTTTAAGAAACGACTTCCTGACACTTAAATCTATACTCGATGTTAACAAATTTCTCTTCTTCAGAAACGCTTTCCTTGCCATTGCCAGTCTACATTTTATATCCTCTCTACTTCGACCATCATCAGTTATTTTGCTCCCCAAACAGCAAAACTTCTTTACTACTTTGAGTGTGTCATTTCCTAATCTAATTCCGTCAGCATCGCCCGATTTAATTCGACTACATTCCTTTATCCTCGTTTTGCTTTTGTTGATGTTCATCTTATATCCTCCTTTCAAGACACTGTCCATTCCGTTCAACTGCTCTTCCAAGTCCTATGCTGTGTCTGACAGAATTACAATGTCATCGGCGAAGCTCAAAGTTTTTATTTCTGCTCCATGGATTTTAATACCCACTCCGAATTTTTCTTTCGTTTCCTTTACTGCTTGCTCAATATAAAGATTGAATAACATCGAGGAGAGGCTACAACCCTGTCTCACTCCCTTCCCAACCACTGCTTCCCTTTCGTGTCCCTCGACTCTTATAACTGCAATCTAGTTTCCGTAAAAATTGTAAATAGTCTTTCGCTCCCTCTATTTTACCCCTGCCACCTATAGAATTTGAAAGAGAGTATTGCAGTCAACATTGGTAAAAGCTTTCTTTAAGTGTAGGAAGAATACACGGTTATATTTGTAGGTGATTTGGGAGTATACAGGGTGCGAAATTTACGAGAAGCCTTCAATAAGTAATGCAAGACTCTTTTTCTGAAAGTAGTTTGGTTTTGTTCAGGATTTCAATACACCATATTATACCCCTCTCCTTTGGCTACAAAACCCTACTTTTCAACATAATCTCTCTTCAGTTCGACGATCTTACACCAATTTACTGCTAGGGCCCGTATGCCCGCATGAAACCATTCTACTGCTTGGCGTCGGAGGCAACGTTTGGCTGCATCAGTAACCCCCGTCATCCATGTACTGCTTCCCACTGAGTGCATCCTTTACTGGGCCAAATACATGGAAATCAGAAGGTGCGAGATTCGGGCTGCAGGGCAGGTGAGGAAGAATATACCAATGAAGTTTCGTTAGGTCCTCTCGGATGTGCAGATTTGTATGAGGCCTTGCGTTGTCATGGGGAAGGTTCAAATGGCTCTGAGCACTATGGGACTCAACATCTGTGGTCATCAGTCCCCTAGAACTTAGAACTACTTAAACCTAACTAACCTAAGGACATCACACACATCCATGCCCGAGGCAGGATTCGAACCTGCGACCGTAGCGGTCACGCGGTTCCAGACTGACGCGCCTAGAACCGCACGGCCACACCGGCCGGCTCATGGGGAAGGAAACGTTCGTTTGCATTTTTGTGGCGACGAATATCCTGAAGTTCAAATGGTTCAAATGGCTCTGAGCACTATGAGACTTAACTTCTGAGGTCATCAGTTCCCTAGAACTTAGAACTACTCAAACGTAACTAACCCAAGGACAACACACACATCCACGCCCGAGGCAGAATTCAAACCTGCGACCGCAGCGGTCGCGCGGTTCCGGACTGTAGCGCCTAGAACCGTTCGGCCACCCTGAAGTCATTTCTTCAGTCTCCTGAGGGTAGCATAATACATTTCAGAGTTAATTCTTGCACAACGAGGGAGGACATCAAACAGAATAACAGCTTCAGATTCCCATAAGACCATCGCCACGACTCCATCGGCTGAGGGTCCGGCTGTGAAGTTTTTCTTCCGAGAGGAGGTAGTGTGGCGTCACTCAATGAATTGCCATTTTTCCCGTTGAAGAAATGAACCCACTATTCATCGCCTGTGACGATGACGGCCCGGGACACAGTTTTAATCTGCCAGGAAGTTTCATATCAGCGCACACTCCGCTGCAGAGTGAACATCTCATTCTGGAAACATCCCCCAGGCTGTGGCTAAGCCATGTGTCCGCAATATCCTTTCTTTCAGGAGCGCTAGCTAGTTCTGCAAGGTTCGCAGGAGAGCTTCTGTTAAGTTTGGAAGATAGGAGACGAGATACTGGCAGAAGTAAAGCTGTGAGGACGGGGCGTGCTTGGGTAGCTCAGATGGTAGAGCACTTGCCCGCGAAAGGCAAAGTTCCCGAGTTCGAGTCTCGGTCGGGCACACAGTTTTAATCTGCCAGGAAGTTTCATATCAGCGGACACTCCGCTGCAGAGTGAAAATCTCATTCTGCCTGTGACGATGCTCGACAAAAGACTGTCATGATCAGTCTCGCAACACGAAGCAGTTCAGCACCGATGGTCCTTCGTTATTCTTTATGATCTTCTGTTACACGGCGAGGAACTCATCAGGCACACACATTTGAGTGCCCCACCTGGTGGACGGGTGTGTCAGCACTACCAACAGAGACTTCAAGTTGAACGGCTAGGTGTTTGTTTCATAGCGATCCATCAATCACCTTCAATGAGAGTGTCCGCACGTTCCGTCATTGCAAAGGTCACAGCTGTATCTACCCGGCCGGCACGCGGGAGATAAAGGTTTGCGCGAACTCGTTGCGATGATGAAAGATGCCTCGCCCAAACGATTCACCGTGCTTTTGTTCACTGCCAGGGCTCCGTAGAAATTCTGAAAAAGCTTATGGATATCTGCGGTGTTCTGGTTTTCCACCGAAAGAAATTCTATGCAACTCTTTGCTTGGAAAGCACCTCCATTACAGACGCCATTTTGAGGGCTACACATAGCGCCACCACCTATCGGAACTTCATGAAACTATAGGCGCTGAAACGGGAATATTCCACGATGTCCCACAACAAATTCCACATTCTTTTCAAGCGAAACTGAAAAGATGCTTTGCATTAAATACTGAACGCCCCTCGTAGCACACAGACATGCCACCTCTGGCAACATCAACGATTTTATTTCTCGATGCAATAATTTACCAACAGCCGTATGTATTGTAGAAATTTATTGTATGAACTTCTTATGTGCTACCAGTTTCGGCATTACATTGATGCCATCTTCAGGCCCCATACGTCATAGTCGTAAAATCGCTATACACGGAAGGAGCAGTATAAGTGGATCCGTGAATCAAAACGTTATGCAACACCAAGAGCTGTTGCATAAGGATTTGATTCACGGATCCAGTTATATGGCTCCTTCCGTGTATAGCGATTCTACAACTATGACGTGTGGGGCCTGAAGATGGCATCAATGTAATGCCGAAACTGGTAGCACATAAGAAGTTCATAAAATAAATTTCTACAATACATACGGCCGTTGGTAAATTATTACATCAAGAAATACATGCCAGCCGTTGTCCCATCGTCCATAATGGATCAATGAAGATTAAACGATTTTAAACCTAGTGCTCGAGTCAAACGTGAACTTGGATGACAGATACGGGTACGTGATTTGGTATTGCTTCGTGACAATTATGAAGAGTGGGGCGTTCCAGTCTTACGGCAACCCGTGAGTAGATATTTCCAGTTGTGCGAGATGTGGAGAACATGCTGGCCAGGATAAGTGTCCAACACTCTCTGTATTGAGTTAGGGCGCGACAGCACAGACATGTCGTCCCGCATTACCTTGTTGAAAGATTACGTCACGGACACTTCGAAGATGAGGCACAGCGACCGGCCTTAATAAGACGTCACAATCGTAACATCTGCTGGCCCCATATGACCATGACGAATACAGTGTTGCAGCGTTCCTTCTCCTCAGAGCCATCATAGACGAATACGTCCACCGTGTTGTACGCAGGCGCGAGATACACCTGAAGGCACGTACGCACTAGGCCAACGAAGGCCAGCGAACGAAAGCCGACAGCTTCGTTGGGCGATATTTATCTAGCGTGTACGGGCGGCAAAACGGTGCGAACGAAGTGGTTTGTCTTGGTTGCAGTTCGATCTACTGGCGGTAACATCAAACCATTGGCGGTGGGTTGGCGTTGGGACCCCTTTCTAATGTGGACGGTGGTTAGAATGTTTGTTGGTTCAGGAGCGATTCGCTGTGGCTCTAGTTGTTGTTGTTGTTGTGGTCTTCAGTCCTGAGACTGGTTTGATGCAGCTCTCCATGCTACTCTATCCAGTGCAAGCTGCTTCATCTCCCAGTACCTACTGCAACCTACATCCTTCTGAATCTGCTTAGTGTATTCATCTCTTGGTCTCCTCCTATGATTTTTACCCTCCACGCTGCCCTCCAATATTAAATTTGTGATCCCTTGATGCCTCAGAACATGTCCTACCAACCGGTCCCTTCTTCTGGTCGAGTTGTGCCACAAACTTCTCTTCTCCCCAATCCTATTCAATACTTCCTCATTAGTTATGTGATCTACCCATCTAATCTTCAGCATTCTTCTGTAGCACCACATTTCAAAAGCTTCTATTCTCTTCTTGTCCAAACTATTTACTATCCATGTTTCACTTCCATACATGGCTACACTCCATACAAATACTTTCAGAAATAACTTCCTGACACTTAAATCTATACTCGATGTTAACAAATTTCTCTTCTTCAGAAAAGCTTTCCTTGCCATTACCAGTCTACATTTTATATCCTCTCTACTTCGTCCATCATCAGTTATTTTGCTCCCCAAATAGCAAAACTCCTTTACTACTTTAAGTGTCTCATTTCCTAATCTAATTCTCTCAGCATCGCCCGATTTAATTCGACTACATTCCTTTATCCTCGTTTTGCTTTTGTTGATGTTCATCTTATATCCTCCTTTCAAGACACTGTCCATTCCGTTCAACTGCTGTTCCAAGTCCTTTGCTGTCTCTGACAGAATTGCAATGTCATCGGCGAACCTCAAAGTTTTTATTTCTTCTCCATGGATTTTAATACCTACTCCAAATTTTTCTTTTGTTTCCTTTACTGCATGCTCAATATAGAGATTGAATAACATCGGGGAGAGGCTACAACCCTGTCTTACTCCCTTCCCAACCACTGCTTCCCTTTCATGTCCCTCAACTCTTATAACTGCCATCTGGTGTCTGTACAAGTTGTAAATAGCCTTTCGCTCCCTATATTTTACCCCTGCCACCTTTAGAATTTGAAAGAGAGTATTCCAGTCAACATTGTCAAAAGCTTTCTCTAAGTCTACAAATGCTAGAAACGTAGGTTTGCCTTTCCTTAATCTTCCTTCTAAGATAAGTCGTAAGGTCAGTATTGCCTCACGTGTTCCAGTATTTCTACGGAATCCAAACTGATCTTCCCCGAGGTCGGCTCTAGAACGGGTGTGAATTTAACATTTTCAGGGCAGCCTCAAGTCCCACTAATTACGTCTTATTGACGGATTTCGCACTGTAATTTAACGAGAGGATCATCAGAAGCTCTGCAATTTACAGTTTCAAGTACATTAACTGCTTCCGAACAGGCCATGAAGGCCCAACGGTACTGATCGGCCGCCATTTCATCCCCCCGTTCATAGGAATCATTGGATGGGGACATGGAGGGGCATGTGGTCAGCACACCGCTCTCCCAGCCGTACGTCAGTTTCCGAGACCGGAGCCGCTACTTCTCAATCAAGTACCTCCTCAGTTTGCCTCACAAGGGCTGAGGGCACCCCGCTTGCCAACGGCGCTCGGCAGACTGGATGGTCACCCATCCAAGTGCTAACCTGGCCCGACAGCTCTTAACTTGGGTGATCTGACGGGAACCGGTATTACCACTGCGGCAAGGCCATTGGCACTCAAGTACAGTAGGTGACAGTTAAATAAAAAAGAGCGAAAACATTCAGTACGGGGTACTGAATGTGGCTTGTGGCTGTCCTGAAAAACTTAATTTCAACAGTCGACGTTTCCCCTGCAGGCAATGCCTGCTCCCGCTAATGGTGAGCATTTATTGTGTTTAAAAATACTGTAGTGGAATATGCAGAGAGCATGAAAACTGATGGAGTTTTTTCGTGAACGGGAATGTTTATGGACCCTAAAAACTGCGATTAGAAAAACAAACTGAAAAGATTAGCTGCTTGGAATGCGGACTTTCTTGAATAAACATACATTTTGATGTTCTCATGATTTTCCTAGGAGGAGGAGGAGGGGATTAGTGTTAAACGTCCCGTCGACAAGGAGGTCATTAGAGACGGAGCACAAGCTCGGATGAGGGAAGGAAGGAGAAGGAAAGCGGCCGTTCGATTTCGAAGAAACCCCCCGGATATTTGCCTTAAGCGATTTAACCTAGATCAGGATGGCCGGGCGCGGGTTTGAACCGCCGTCCTCCCGAATAGGAGTCCAGTGTGCTAGCCGCTGCGCTACTCCTCTTGGTGATTTTGCTAAGAATTTTTCAGTACCGTTTGTTATGCGATTTAATTCTGTCATAAATTGTATTCCTTAATGCCAAGCGGTCTTTTCGTAGTTTCACGTATGCTGATTCCATTTGTAATCCAACGTGCATTTATCCTGCTTTCACGGGTTAATTTATTAAAGAAACAGTTTACAAAGTATCCTATGACTGTGTTACAATATTCGTCAAATTTTTCATTGACCCAAGAGGTCTTGTATTGATATGTTTGCAATTTTTATTTCCCAAATATGGTTCCTCTTGAAATCTTCAATTCCTATTTCATGTATTACCCTTGTAGCTTTCAATTCTTTCTAATTATTCCGTGCATGCTGATTTTAAGAGTCAACAGTTGCCCATCGTGGTCTGGAAGCCCGCAGTTTATGGTTATTTTTGTGGGATATCCACAACTATTGCTAAAATTTTTCATAATGAATAAATCCGCTCCAGTTGTACTTAACATATCCTTTATTTGGATAACGTCGTCCGCATGACCCGGGTTTCACGATATACACTCCTGGAAATGGAAAAAAGAACACATTGACACCGGTGTGTCAGACCCACCATACTTGCTCCGGACACTGCGAGAGGGCTGTACAAGCAATGATCACACGCACGGCACAGCGGACACACCAGGAACCCCGGTGTTGGCCGTCGAATGGCGCTAGCTGCGCAGCATTCGTGCACCGCCGCCGTCAGTGTCAGCCAGTTTGCCGTGGCGTACGGAGCTCCATCGCAGTCTTTAACACTGGTAGCATGCCGCGACAGCGTGGACGTGAACCGTATGTGCAGTTGACGGACTTTGAGCGAGGGCGTATAGTGGGCATGCGGGAGGCCGGGTGGACGTACCGCCGAATTGCTCAACACGTGGGGCGTGAGGTCTCCACAGTACATCGATGTTGTCGCCAGTGGTCGGCGGAAGGTGCACGTGCCTGTCGACCTGGGACCGGACCGCAGCGACGCACGGATGCACGCCAAGACCGTAGGATCCTACGCAGTGCCGTAGGGGACCGCACCGCCACTTCCCAGCAAATTAGGGACACTGTTGTTCCTGGGGTATCGGCGAGGACCATTCGCAACCGTCTCCATGAAGCTGGGCTACGGTCCCGCACACCGTTAGGCCGTCTTCCGCTCACGCCCCAACATCGTGCAGCCCGCCTCCAGTGGTGTCGCGACAGGCGTGAATGGAGGGACGAATGGAGACGTGTCGTCTTCAGCGATGAGAGTCGCTTCTGCCTTGGTGCCAATGATGGTCGTATGCGTGTTTGGCGCCGTGCAGGTGAGCGCCACAATCAGGACTGCATACGACCGAGGCACACAGGGCCAACACCCGGCATCATGGTGTGGGGAGCGATCTCCTACACTGGCCGTACACCACTGGTGATCGTCGAGGGGACACTGAATAGTGCACGGTACATCCAAACCGTCATCGAACCCATCGTTCTACCATTCCTAGACCGGCAAGGGAACTTGCTGTTCCAACAGGACAATGCACGTCCGCATGTATCCCGTGCCACCCAACGTGCTCTAGAAGGTGTAAGTCAACTACCCTGGCCAGCAAGATCTCCGGATCTGTCCCCCACTGAGCATGTTTGGGACTGGATGAAGCGTCGTCTCACGCGGTCTGCACGTCCAGCACGAACGCTGGTCCAACTGAGGCGCCAGGTGGAAATGGCATGGCAAGCCGTTCCACAGGACTACATCCAGCATCTCTACGATCGTCTCCATGGGGAATAGCAGCCTGCATTGCTGCGAAAGGTGGATATACACTGTACTAGTGCCGACATTGTGCATGCTCTGTTGCCTGTGTCTATGTGCCTGTGGTTCTGTCAGTGTGATCATGTGATGTATCTGACCCCGAGAATGTGTCAATAAAGTTTCTCCTTCCTGGGACAATGAATTCACGGTGTTCTTATTTCAATTTCCAGGAGTGTAAATCCCATCTTCAGGCGCTACAAGAAGCGACGAAAGCTAAGAGGGATTCTTCATAAACATAATTAACATTAAAAGATCCCATACTTATGTGAACATCGGGTGATACCTATTCATGTAAAAAATCCAGCAAATTTGTCAAGTAATATGTAAGATCCCGAGCGGGAGAGGCACGAAAAGGTTCTCTGAATTAACCATCATGGCACCGAATAACACGAGTGTAACTGCAAATAAGCATCCATCACTAGCCCGATGTAACGTATGAATCAACTGCGAACAGTTAGACACGTGGCATGGGCTTAAGAAATTCAAATGAAGGCAAAAAAGGCGCAAAATACCAGTTGCCAACCTCAGAAGTGGCTTACCATGTAAGGGCCCAGAGCGCCGCATATCGTGGAAGCCCCAGCAAGAGCCGGCCGGTGTGGCCGAACGGTTCTAGGCGCTTCAGTCTGGAACCGCGCGACCGATACGGTCGCAGGTTCGAATCCTGCCTCGGGCATGGATGTGTGTGCTGTCCTTAGGTTAGTTAGGCTTAAGTAGATCTAAGTCTAGAGGACTGATGACCTCAGATGTTAAGTCCTATAGTGCCCAGAACCACTTGAACCACAGCAAGACAGGTCAGACTGCCGCGCCAACCGCAACGGGACTCCTGGGTACACATATACGTAAACTGTTACATTCACGTTTTTTTTCGGTAAGGCTCCGTTTATTAGGTGTGGTACTGCTTGATTCAGACAAGGCCGGCTGCTGTGGCCGAGCAGTTCTCGGTGCTTCAGTCCGGAACCTCGCTGCTGCTACGGTCCCAGGTTCGAATCCTGCCTCGGGCATGGATGTGTGTGATGTCCTTAGGTTAGTTAGGTTTAAGTAATTCTAAGTTTTAGGGCACTGATGACATCAGATGTTAAGTCCCATAGTGCTTAGAGCCATTTGAAACTTTTTTTTTTTTTTTTTCCAGAGAAGCTTTTCATGCCACAGCCGCGTGGGATCTCGCACGCAACTTGATAAATTTGCTGGATTGTTTAATTGTTTACGTGACTAATGTGACTTTCTCGTACGCAATGAAAGTATAACCTGATGTTCTTGATCGAGCCCTTTTAATGTTAATTAATTTTACGAAGACTCCCTATGAGCTTACCATTTTTTTTATTTTTTTTCGCCTGAAGATGAGATTTACACTCTGAAATCCGGGTCGTGTTTACGATTTCATTCAAGTAAAGGATTTATCAAGTACAACTGTATCAGATTCTTTCACCACGAAAAAAAATCTTCGTTTGATTGTGAATATATATTATTGCTCCTGTTTCTACCGTCTCTTAAACTTTAATCTATTGATGGTGTGTATCTGGGTCTCAACATTCAGAAATTGTTTACCGGGCCGTACCACAAACCCGTGACAGCCTCGTCCGCGGAAACTGCTGTTTGTTTACCGTGGCACATGCGATGGAACCTTGCATTCTGAGCCATAGCTCCAGCGTGCCACTAATTCTGCTCATCACTTGCAACCTTGAAGTGCATGTCCCGACCGGATTTGAGGCGTGAACCTATCAGGACGTTCATCGTAACTGCTGTCTCGGGCGTCAGCTATTTGTTTCCCCTGTCCTTCTCCAGACAGCAGGCGCCTGTCGCACCATCTGCTCGCGAGGCACCGGACGTGGCTGATGCTGTCACCTGACCCTCGGAACATACCGTATGGCAGCTCTGTCTTCCTGGACTACGGCTGCGAGCGAAACCAAGTCCTTCTTGCACAGGTCAGTGTTCGCACACAATAATTTACGGATATGAAAAGGAGGTGTGTGTATGTGTGTGTGTGTGTGTGTGTGTGTGTGTGTGTGTTTGTGGCGTAGCTCTGTAATATCTGGAGCAATTTGAACTGAACTTTGCACCCGTATGACTTAGTACCAGAAGACAATTACTGTACGAGTGAGACATACCTTGCACCCATATTTGTGGGGGTTGGGTTGAAGGTAAGAAATAGTTAATATAAGCGTAACTCCGGAACTCCTGCAGTAATTTCAGTTAAACATAGTACATGTACGACATACTATCTTGGGCAAAAATTTTATTGAAGTATGACACACCAACAAATTTAGACTGTGAAGAATATGGCATGTAAAAATAATCTGAAACGAACTATATTACTAACGAAGCCATAGTTTTAGCGGTTGCTAGGCTGCTTGTTGACAGTCTCAATGCCATTTGAAACTTTCGGGTGGAATGGCGGTAGGAACGGTCCACACGCAATGCGTATCTCTGGAATGTGAGGTGCATTTTGTACTGTATCTTGCACATTAAGAAAGTAACAATTTAAAATCTTGATCATATGACGAATATCCAGATATATGTTTATCTAATCATTTAAATTAATCTGCATGTACAACTCTGAATAAAAGTAGGTCTATCTGGGAAAACAGTTGAAGTCTACCATTTTTTTATTTTTTTGTGGTACTGCTTCTCTCTCTCTTCTCGTTGTAATTGAAACGTCCCCTTAGAAAAATTAAACATGACTGTGCTTAAACTGACACACAATATTTTTAGCGCAACGCAATCTGACTTTCAAAAATCCCTACAAAAGAATGGCCCTGACTAACAATAACCTATACCTTTCACAAATCACTTACCTCACAAAAATCTTCGTTACTCGAACTACTGCAATACAGCGAGCACCACTACTGCCAGCTAAATAAAAGATTCAAACTACGGAAGGCACTAACTACTGATAGGCATACTTAGCAAATGAAAGATTTTGATAGAGAACAAACAATCTATTTACCTTAATAGTGTTGAAAAATCATAATATACATAGCAGTTCATGACATCCAGTCTTACAAATTTCAAAACGTCGCCATTTCTCTCCCCACATCCACCACTGCTGGCGGCTCACCTCCAACTGCGCAACGCTACGCGCTGTTGACATCCAGCTGCCGCTGCCCAACACTACAATGGCAGACAACAATGCAAACTAGCCACAGACTGCACACAGCACAGCCAGTGATTTTCATACAGAGCGCTACGTGGCGTTACCAATAAGAAAACCTAATCAGCCTACTTACATAATAAGATGTGGCTTTTCCACGCTTAAAATTTGCAGTATAATTTACATAATATACAAATAGTGAATGAAAAGGGGGTTTATTTTATTGAATTTCTTCCAGCTATGAGTGATAAACTCCTCGGAGCAGAAGTTCGATTCACGGGACACGGATCTTAGCACTTAGAAAACTTGCCCAGCAGCCGTCAGTTCTGGTGTTATTCGAGCGTGGAACAATCCAGAAAAATTTGCGTTAATCTTTTCCACACTATTTTAACCCGATATGGCACGACACTTTTCAATCAAAATGAGCAGACGTGTTATTCCGAACTAAATACAACATGTGATCAAAAGTATCCGGACAGCTGGCTGAAAATGACTTACAAGTTCGTGGCGCCCTCCATCGGTAATGCTGGAATTCATTATGGTGTTGGCCCACCATCAGCCTTGATGACAGCTTCCACTCTCGCAGGCATACTTTCAGTCAGGTGCTGGAAGCTTTCTTGGGGAATGGCAGCCCGTTCTTCACGGGGTGCTGCACTGAGGAGAAGTATTGATGTTGGTTGGTGAGGCGTGGCACGAAGTCGGCGTTCCGAAACATCTGAAAGGTGTTCTATGGGATTCATGTCAGGACTCTGTGCAGGCCAGTCCATTACAGGGATGTTATTGTGGTGTAACCACTCCGCCAAAGACCGTCCATTACAAACCCGTGCTCGACCACCGAGCGAGGTGGCGCAGTGGCTAGCACACTGGACTCGCATTCGGGAGGACGACGGTTCAATCCCGCGTCCGGCCATCCTGATTTACGTTTTCCGTGATTTCCCTAAATCGCTCCAGGCAAATGCCGGGATGGTTCATTTGAAAGGGCACGGCCGGCTTCCTTCCCGTCCTTCCCTAATCCGATGAGACCGATGACCTCGCTGTCTGGTCTCCTCCCCCAAACAATCCAATCCAGGTGCTCGACCGTATTAAAAGATGCATTCGCCATCCCCGAATTGCTCTTCAACAGTGGGAAGCAAGAAGGTGCTTAAAACATTAATGTAGGCCTGTGCTGTGATAGTGCCACGCAAATCATAAAGGGGTGCGAGCCCCTTCCATGAAAAACGCGACCACACCATAAGACCACCGCCTCCGAATTTTACTGTTGGACTAGACACACTGGCAGACGGCGTTCACCGGGCATTCGCCATGCCCACACCCTGCCATCGGATCACCACAGTGTGTACCGTGATTCGTCACTCCACACAACACTTTTCCACTATTCAATCGTCCTATGTTTAGGCTCCTTACACTAAGCGAGGCGTCGTTTGGCATTTGGCGGCGTGATGTGTGGCTTATGAGCAACCGCTCGACCATGGAAACCAAGTGTTCTCACCTCCCGCCTCACTGTCATAGTACTTGCAGTGGATCTTGATGCAGTTTGGAATTCCTGTGTGATAGTCTGGATAGATGTCTGCCTATTACACATTACGACCCTCTTCAACTGTCGGCGGCCTCTGTCAGTCAACAGACGAGGTCGGCCTGTACGCTTTTGTGCTGTACGTGTCCCTTCACGTTTCCACTTCACTATCACATCGGTAAAAGTGGAAATAGGCATGTTTAGGAGTGTGAATATCTTGCATACAGACGTAGACACAAGTGACACCCAATCACCTGACCACGTTCGAAGTCCGTGAGTTCCGCGGAGCGCCCCATTCTGCTCTCTCACGATGTCTAATGACTACTGAGGTTGGTGATGTGGAGTACCTGGCAGTGTAAAACATGGTTAGCACCAACTACAAACAGGTTTGTGAAAACTGTTTCGTGCGGAAAGAATCGAAAACGACCGAAATTAGTGCTGAATGCATACTCGTTTGGGTTACTAGGCTACTTGATGATAGTAACGATGGCATTACGTCCACGTTTGGTCGAAAACATTCAATAACTGCAGAATGGATTTGTGATTGCGATGTTTCTCCCACGAACAACTTTATATTGCTTGTTCAAGACTGGGTTTACTCAAGAAGTTATTTATTCTTGTACCTGAAAACTAAACTAAAAAATCAATAGTTAATAAAGTTTTTTGAAATTAATATTGTAATGAATTTATCTTATGTTACTGTCGAATGCATAGTTTTAGAGCTGCAGGACTGATAGTGACAACTCCGATGACATTTCTGCCAAGGAACAGATGACATGTGAAGAATAATTGTGAAACTTGTGGAGTAATTTGCATATTGTATTGCGAGGGTTGTTTATATTTTAAGTTACCACTTTGTGATCTTCAGCTCGGAATAGACTGCGAACCTCCGACTTGTTAAATGTTGTTCTTATCTATAGGAAAGTTTATTTTTACTAAAAACCAGGACTTGGCAACTCCGATCTTTTAAGGCTTTTATTGCGCCTTCAAATACAACACACGTCGGATGAGAAGTATTCAAAAATGGTTCAAATGGCTCTGAGCACTATGGGACTCAACTGCTGAGTTCGTAAGTCCCCTAGAACTTAGAACTACTTAAACCTAACTAACCTAAGGACATCACACACATCCATGCCCGAGGCAGGATTCGAACCTGCGACCATAGCGGTCGCGCGGTTCCAGACTGTAGCGCCTAGAACAGGTCGGCCACTCCGGCCGGCGATGAGAAGTATCTTGTTACAGGAAATCTTCTGGGTAACGAATAACAAGCGGTGTTTTTCAGGACATACGTGCATACATTATTGATCTAAACTTCTGGTCGTCGGTTTTCCTTGGCAGCACGCCGCTTTTGACTATTTTGCCTTTCAAGACTCCAAATATGTCTTCAACAATCTTGAAACTGCACGGAGACCAGGCGGAACACCTCATACAAACAATAAAATACGCAAAACAGGACTTGTCCCCTAATAGATCCTCTTACACAATAATTAAAACTTTATATTCTGAGCGCTTATTCTGGATAACAAAAAATGCATATAATTCTACTAATAAGGCTTGTTCATTTATACCCAAAATTAGTACGAGATTCACTTCCACTCAACGAAATTATTTATTTCCAAACTTTGGCTGCAAAATATCTGGAAAATCTCGTACCCTCGCAGTATTTTTACTTTTAAAACCATGTAAATAAATTAACTTTATTTTTACACTATAGGCAAATTTTTTTCCTTTTCCGACCTAGTGTAAGACTTGGAAACATAACTGTAGACCTACAGACAATGTCTGATAATCAACTGGTATACAGCGTTATGCATAATTACCTTAGCCGGCCGGGGTGGTCGTGCGGTTCTAGGCGCTACAGTCTGGAACCGCTCGATCGCTACAGTCGCAGGTTCGAATCCTGCCTCGGGCATGGATGTGTGTGATGTCCTTAGGTTAGTTAGGTTTAATTAGTTCTAAGTTCTAGGGGACTGATGACCTTAAAAGTTAAGTTCCATAGTGCTCAGAGCCATTTGAACCATAATTACCTATGTGGCTTAAGTAGACAGATGCTCGGAATCTTAAAGACAAACAAAAAGTAGACTGATCCATGGAAAGAGCATCTCTGTAAGTTCTTAACTCATGTTACAGGTGCTCGGTGTGAACACTGCTTGTGATGCAGCAAACGCCAAAATGATATCTCAACTCCTGACTTGCACGTCCCATTACATGAAGGTCGATATCAAAGACCGCATTAATTATCCTTCCTTGCAACTCTTCCAAATTGACAGTGGACAATGTAACACCCGACAACAACAGCTACAAACAAATTTCATCGCTAACTTTCGTCAGGAAGGAAGATCAGAATTTAATTTCCCGTTGACGACCAGATGAAAGATTAGCTAGGAGAGGGAAGGAGATCGGCTGTGCTTTTTTCTTTTTTTTCTTTTTTTTTTTTTTTTAAGATCACATCCACATATTCACCTTAAGCGATTTAGTGATAACAACGGAAAATCTTACATGCATGGACGGAGGGAGATTTGAATCGCCGCCTTCCCAAAAGTGATTTCAGCGTGCCGAACACTCGCTATGAGGTCTATATTGAAACTCCTTTATTTAAATGAGTGTGGCTGAACTTAAATTACTGAAAGACTGAGAAGATGAAACTTCTACGTTATTTTATTCTGAAACAGCTGAGTAAACCTGAGCGTACTGAACCTACTTTTTCTTTACTTTTTCCTATCATGTCAACACTGACCCGCAATATTCTAGCGCAACGTAATCTGACTGCCAAAAAAAAATTACAACCTGACTTCAAATAATTAATTCCAAAGAATGGCCGTGACTGAAAAAGAAATCCTGACAATAACCTATACATTTCATTAAGCACTTACCTCACAAAAATCTTCATTACGCGAACTACTGCAATACAGCGAGCGTCAATACTGCCAGCTAAATAAAAGATTCTAAGTACTAAAGCCACTAACTACTAATAGGCATGTGGTCAGCAAAGGAAAGATTTTGTTGCAATCCAAGTAATGTATTTATTTACCTTAATAATGTGACATCCAGCTCAGACACGAATATAAATCGTCATTGACATCTAGTACAAAGGTATATAATCATGAATAATGTTCAATCTACAAGTCGAACATGATGCACAGATCGTTAGCCTACGCTAACACTCCAGACCTCTACCCTCCTCCAATGCTAACTTCTCACATCTAACATCCATTACTGCTGGCGACTAACTTCCAACTGCCCAACAGTACTGGCGATTAACTTCCAACAACGAGTCCAACCAGCCACAGAGTCACTTACAAAGAAAGCGCAGTCAGAGATCCAATGCAAAGCGCTACACAGCGCTGCCAACACAGAAGCAGCCCACTTACAATATACAGGATGACAATTACTGAACTATATGAAATAAAATCGTCATAATTTCTAAACGGTTTGCATTAGGACGTTCAAACTTCACGATTGGACGCGAGGCATGATGGGAATTAACATGCTCAGTAGGTTTGGTTTAGCGACGAAGCTCGCTTTCATTTGGATATGTTCGTCAATAAGCAAAACTGGCACATTTGGGGATTGAGAATCCTCATTTCGCGATCGACAATTGTCTTCACCCTCAACGGGTGACTGTGTGGTTCGCAATGTACTGTCACGGAAGAATTGGTGCGATATTCCTTGATGGGACGGTGACTACCGAAAGGTACGTGAAGGTTTTGGAAGATAATTTCATCCCCATTATCCAAAGTGACCCTGATTTCGACAAGATGTGGTTCATGCAATACGGAGCTCGACCCCATCGAAGCCGGAGATGATTGATGTCCGGGAGGAGTACTTTGGGGACCACATTCTGGATCTGGGGTACCCAGAAGCCGCTGGCATGGGCCTCGATTGGCCGCCATATTCTCCGGGTTTGAAAACATGCGACTCCTTTTTGTGGGCTATATTAAAGACAAAGTGTACAGAAATAACCCCAAAACCATTGCTTAGCTGAAAACAGCCATTCTGGAGGTCATCAACAGAATCGATATTGCGACACTTCAACGGGTCATGCAGAATTTCGTTATTCGTCTGCGCCATATCATCGCCAATGATGGCAGGCATGTCGAACATGTCATAACCTAAATCCGAATATCTGTAGCGACGTTTACATGTTGAGTAAAATGAGTACACGCCGTAGTTTGTGGCTAATTGACGGTCTTTTCTGATATAGTTCAATAATTGTCACCATATAAGTAAGGCTTGTGAAAGGATCTCGTCTTTAATGATGTGTAGAGTGTGTGTTGAATCTGCTTGCTGTTGCAGGATGTAAAAAAATCAATATCCTACCGTCTAATCTGGTGAATGTAATCTGCGGGCCCGTTCTTTTACCCTTCTTACATATAGGAGTCACTCGCGCTTTTTCCCAGTCGTTTGGGACTTTGCGCTGGGCGAGAGATTCACGATAATTGCAAGTAAGTACGGGGCTAATGCCTTACGGTACTCTTTGCAAAACCGAATTGGGATTCCATCCGGACCTGGCGACTATTTGTTTTCAACCGTCCGTTGTTTCTCTACACCAAGGATGCCTATTATGATGTCCTCCATCGGGAGTCTGTGCGATGGTTAAACGACGATATGTTTGTACGATTCTCTCGCGTGACCGATTTCTTAAACACGAAATTTAAAACTTCGATTTTACTTTTGTGTCACACCAGATTTGTCAAGTAGTGACTTGATAGAAGCCTTAGATTGGCTTAAAGATTTTACGTAGGATTAGAATTTTTGCGAGTTCTCGGCTAAGGTATGGCAGTTGTAGTTGTTGTACGCTTAGTGCATCGATCTTTTTACAGACACAAGAATTTCTACTAATTTTGCCTGTCGTTATTTGCTCGTTCTCTTTTGAACTGAGAAGAGTGAAACAGTCTTTGCTTCTTCAGCATTTTCCGAGTTTCTTTGTTAAACCACTTCCTCGGCACATACTTCTCAAAAACACGATATACAATCCATATAAAATTTGCCCATAATGCCTCTTCGTCTATCATACTGGAACTAAATAATGTCAATTTATTGCCTAAGTGAGTTGCTAATAACTGCTTATCTGATCTTTCTAGCAGAAATACTTTCCTAGCTTTCTTGATTAACCTATTAACTTCGGTAACCAGAGTCGTTATGTTGATATCGTAGTCACTAGTGCCTGTGTTAATACTGACGTGGTCGATTAGGTCGCACCTGCTTCTAGCTACAAGATCTAAAATATTTCCATTGCGTGTGGACTGTCGAATTAGCAGCTCAAGACAGTTTTCGGAAAAAGCGTTCAAAAATACTTCACAAGACTGTCTGTCTGTATCCTCTTCAATGAATCCATAGACATCCTAGTCTATAAAGGGTAAAGTCGACTCCAACCAATGTTACCTATAATACTATGAGATAGCGAAATTCATCCATCTCTTAAATAGCTTGTTATTTAGGTACCGAAGGAAGTTTAGCTGCTTTGCACACCGTTACCTTGGTTTTGCCTTTGTTTCTGTAGGTGTTATAGCCTTCAGCTAGCAGTAGTTCAGTTTAATAAAGCACCGTTCTCAATTCCTGTTCGGTGGCCAATGTTGTGACACCAACAAAATGTACCACAATGATTTTCTGTCCGTGTCAAACAAATATCACATCTGGATAGTCCCTTCCCTTGCTGTCTCTTCAATTTTCAAATTAAATATCAGTTGTGACAGAGAGCAGCACTGGCTCGTATCTTTCCTGGTTCGGTCTCTTGTGCCATTGCCGCGCGGGATTAGCCGAGCGGTCTCAGGCGCTGCAGTCATGGACTGTGCGGCTGGTCCCGGCGGAGGTTCGAGTCCTCCCTCGGGCGTGGGTGTGTGTGTTTGTCCTTACGATAATTTAGGTTAAGTAGTGTGTAAGCTTAGGGAGTGATGACCTTAGCAGTTAAGTCCCATAAGATTTCACACACATTTGAACTTTTTTTCCTTGTACCATTGCGCCATATGCTTTTATCATTGCAGATCCTCGAGGCGTCGTTATTTCTTGTCATATGTTTTTTTAAGACTGAGTTTGCAGTTCCTTTAAGTTATGTAGATTCTAACGTTTCAGCAGACAGATGTGTAACTTCATGAATTTCAACTGACATTTCATTAGGACAAGGGTATGATCACTGTCAGTATGGACACATAGATAAACTGCATTTCTTCATTCCTGAATCTTTGTTTTACTAAACCACAGGGTGGTCAGGAAAAGTCTCAAAGCTTGTAAGGGTGTTGCAGGATATGTTGTGCTGAGAAATAATTTTTAACAAAAAAATTCTATATGTTGCGACGTTTTTGATTTAATTAGCACTGATGTTAGCCAAATGCCAGTTGCCTGCTCACATTCAAGCACGAACATGCGCCTAAATTCGGCAGTACACAGACATCTGTGGGTCTGTGAGCTATTACTCCCTCAAACGCAGACTACCAATTAAGATGTGCCTTTTTTGGAACCGACAAATTTAATCTAGGTGAGCAAAAGCCACTTCTATCAGTTTGAGGAAACCAAACAAAGATCGCGTTTGGCAACATTGTGTCTAGCAGGCTGTTTGAATTTTCACGCGACTGGTTAACTTTAATGCCAATTAAATCGGGAACGGCGCAACGCATCGAATTTTTTTCGTAAAGATTATTTCTCGACACAACTTCTCATGCAACACCCCTACAAGACTTTCAGACAGCTTCTGATCACCCTGTATAATGGATCTGACCTTTGCTTTGGTCGCTGGAATCTTACACCGTACTGCCTACTCAAGTGGTTCTAAGAAAGTTTATTTGCAACAGCTAACTCTTGCCTTGCATAGAACTGTGTGTATTAATTTCCTCCCTTTAGCTTAGTCGTGACCAAAGTCTCTCTTTATTTTATGTTTCCTATCTTCACCTGCGACTGCATTTCAATCTCCGATTCACATACGTTTACTTCTTACGCTGCAGTGCGCCAAGGCCGAGATGATGAACACGTCGACGCGCTGGCTGGTGTGGAGCACTCAGGAACCGGACGAGAGGCTGCAGGTGCGGGTGGACAGTGACGTCACGTGGGCCACGTGGCGCGTGGGCGGGGGCGACGCCGTGCTGTGGGGGCTGATCCGCCTCCACCCCGGCTGGCCGCTGGCGCGCTGGCCCGTGGGGAGGTGGGCGCCCGCCGCCGGACTCCAGTACGACAACCGGAGACTCCAGTGGGTCGCCAAGAAGAACCTCCAGGGCCTGGCGCTGGGCGCCGCGCTGCCGGTACGTAACCCGACCTCGCCCAACCAAACACCTGCCTGCGGTCGAAACAGCTGTAGTCAGATTCCAAACTATCATCTACACTAAAATTGCTACATAACGAAGATGACGTGCTACAGACGAGAAATTTAACCGACAGGAAGAAGATGCTGTGATACGCAAATGATTAGCTTTTCAGAGCATTCACACAAGGTTGGCACCGGTGGCGACACCTACAACGTGCTGACACGAGGAAGGTTTCCAACCGATTTCACATACACAAACAGCAGTTGTCCAGCGTTGCCTGGTCAAACGTGGCTGTGATGCCTCGTGTAAGGAGAAGAAATGCGTACCATCACGTTTCCGACTTTGATAAAGGTCGAATTGTAGCCTATCACGATTGCGGTTTATCGTATCGCGACATTGCTGCTCGCGTTGGTCGAGATCCAATGACTGTTAGCACAATATGAAATCGGTGGGTTCAGGAGGGTAATACGCAACGCCGTGCTGTATCCCAACGGCCTCGTATCACTAGCGGTGGAGATCTACATCTACATCTACATCTACATGACTACTCTGCAATTCACATGTAGGTTGGGCTCAACAAAATATTTTCGCATTCGGAAGAGAAAATTGGTGACTGAAATTTCGTAAATAGATCTCGCCGTGACGAAAAACGTCTTTCCTGTAATGACTTCCATCCCAATTCGCGTATCATGTCTGCCACACTCTCTCCCCTATTACGTGATAATACAAAACGAGCTGCCCTTTTTTGCACCCCCTCGATGTCCTCCGTCAACCCCACCTGGTAAGGATCCCACACCGCGCATCAATATTCTAACAGAGGACGAACGAATGTAGTGTAAGCTGTCTCTTTAGTGGACTTGTTGCATCTTCTAAGTGTCCTGCCAATGAAACGCAACCTTTGGCTCGCCTTCCCCACAATATTATCTATGTGGTCTTTCCAACTGAAGTTGTTCGTAATTTTAACACCCAGGTATTTAGTTGAATTGACAGCCTTGAGAATTGTACTATTTATCGAATAATCGAATTCCAACGGATTTCTTTTGGAACTCAAGTGGATCACCTCACACTTTTCCTTGTTTAGCGTCAACTGCCACCTGCCACACCATACAGCAATCTTTTCTAAATCGCTTTGCAACTGATACTGGTCTTCAGATGACCTTACTAGACGGTAAATTACAGCATCATCTGCGAACAACCTAAGAGAACTGCTCAGATTGTCACCCAGGTCATTTGCATAGATCAGGAACAGCAGACGTCCCAGGACGCTTCCCTGGCGAACACCTGATATCACTTCAGTTTTACTCGATGATTTGCCGTCTGACAGGAAATCACGAATCCAGTCGCACAACTGAGACCCCATAGGCCCGCAGCTTGATTAGAAGTCGCTTGTGAGGAACGATGTCAAAAGCTTTCCGGAAATCTAGAAATACGGAATCAACTTGAGATCCCCTGTCGATAGCGGCCATTACTTCGTGCGAATAAAGAGCTAGCTGCGTTGCACAAGAGCGATGTTTTCTGAAACCATGCTGATTACGTATCAATAGATCGTTCCCTTCGAGGTGATTCATAATGTTTGAATACAGTATATGCTCCAAAACCCTACTGCAAACCGACGTCAATGATACAGGTCTGTAGTTCGATAGATTACTCCTACTACCCTTCTTAAACACTGGTGCGACCTGCGCAATTTTCCAGTCTGTAGGTACAGATCTATCGGTGAGCGAGCGGTTGTATATGATTGCTAAGTAGGGAGCTATTGTATCAGCGTAATCTGGAAGGAACCTAATCGGTATACAATCTGGACCTGAAGACTTGCCCGTATCAAGCGATTTGAGTTGCTTCGCAACTCCTAAGGTATCTACTTCTAAGAAACTCATCCTAGCAGCTGTTCGTGTTTCAAATTCTGGAATATTCCATTCGTCTTCCCTGGTGAAGGAATTTCGGAAAACTGTGTTCAATAACTCCGCTTTAGCGGCACAGTCGTCGGTAACAGTACCATCGGCACTGCGCAGCGAAGGTATTGACTGCGTCATGCCGCTTGTGTACTTTACATACGACCAGAATTTCTTCGGATTTTCTACCAAATTTCGAGACAATGTTTCGTTGTGGAACCTATTAAAGGCATCTCGCATTGAAGTCCGTACCAAATTTCGCGCGTCTGTAAATTTTAGCCAATCTTCGGGATTTCGCGTTCTTCTGAACTTCGCATGCTTTTTCCGTTGCCTCTGCAACAGCGTTCGGACCTGTTTTGTGTACCACGGGGGATCAGTTCCATCTCTTACCAATTTATGAGGTATGAATCTCTCAATTGCTGTTGCTACTATATCTTTGAATTTGAGCCACATCTCGTCTACTTTTGCATAGTCAGTTCGGAAGGAATGGAGATTGTCTCTTAGGAAGGCTTCTAGTGACACTTTATCCGCTTTTTTAAATAAAATTATTTTGCGTTTGTTTCTGGTGGATTTGGAAGAAACGGTATTGAGCCTAGCTACAACGACCTTGTGATCACTAATCCCTGTATCAGTCATGATGCTCTCTATCAGCTCTGGATTGTTTGTGGCTAAGAGGTCAAGTGTGTTTTCGCAACCATTTACAATTCGCGTGGGTTCGTGGATTAACTGCTCGAAATAATTTTCGGAGAAAGCATTTGGGACAATCTCGGAAGATGTTTTCTGCCTACCACCGGTTTTGAACAAGTACTTTTGCCAACATATCGAGGGAAGGTTGAAGTCCCCACCAACTATAACCGTATGAGTGGGGTATTTATTTGTTACGAGACTCAAATTTTCTCTGAACTGTTCAGCAACTATATCATCGGAGTCTGGGGGTCGGTAGAAGGAGCCAGTTATTAACTCAGATCGGCTGTTAAGTATAACCTCCACCCATACCAATTCGCACGGAGTATCTACTTCGACTTCACTACAAGATAAACCACTACTGACAGAGACAAACACTCCACCACCAATTCTGCCTAATCTATCTTTCCTGAACACCGTCTGAGACCTCGTAAAAATTTCTGCAGAACTTATTTCAGGCTTTAGCCAGCTTTCTGTACCTATAACGATTTCAGCCCCTGTGCTTTCTATTAGCGCTCAGGGACTTATCCGCATGGCTGTAACGGATCGTGCAGCCACGTCTCGATCCCTGAGTCAACAGATGGGGACGTTTGCAAGACAACAACCATCTGAACGAACAGTTCGACGACGTTTGCAGCAGCATGGACTATCAGCTCGGAGACCATGGCTGCGGTTACCCTTGACGCTGCATCACAGACAGGAGCGCCTGCGATGGTGTACTCAACGACGAACCTGGGTGCACGAATGGCAAAACGTCATTTTTTCGGATGAATCCAGGTTCTGTTTACAGCATCATGACGGTCACACCCGTGTTTGGCGACATCGCGGTGAACGCACATTGGAAGCGTGTATTCGTCACCGCCATACTGGCGTATCACCAGGCGTGATGGTATGGGGTGCCATTCGTTACACGTCTCGGTCACCTCTTGTTCGCATTGACGGCACTTTGAACAGTGGACGTTACATTTCAGATGTGTTACGACACGTGGCTCTGCCCTACATTCGATCCCTGCGAAACCCTACATTTCAGCAGAATAATGCACGACCGCATGTTGCAGGTCCTATACGGGCCTTTCTGGATACAGAAAATGTTCGACTCCTGCCCTGGCCAGCACATTCTCCAGATCTTTTAGCAAGTAAAAACGTCTGGTCAATGGTGGCCGAGCAACTGGCTCGTCGCAATACGTCAGTCACTACTCTTGATGAACTGTGGTATCGTGTTGAAGCTGCATGGGCAGCTGCACCTGTACACGCCATCCAAGCTCTGTTTGACTCAAGGCCCAGGCGTATCAAGACCGCTATTACAGCCAGAGGTGGTTGTTCTGGGTACTGATTTCTCATGATCTATGCACCCAAATTGCGTGAAAATGTAAACACATGTCAGTTCTAGTATAATATATTTGTCCAATGGACACCCGTTTATCATCTGCATTTCTTCTTGGCGTAGCAATTTAATGGCCAGTAGTGTAGTAACCTGAATGTGCGACTGCACATAGGAGCTGTTACCTGATATGGATTCTAAATGGGCAGGGATCCATTAGTATCTGGCCTGATAGACAATGGCGCGTAAGAAAAGTGAATTTGGTTGTCAGCTTCAGAGAAGATTGCATCTGCAGCAGATTCCTCGAGCCCTGTGTGTTAGTGATTCGTCTATGACGGCAAGCCTCGACACGAGAGGTTGCTTCCAGTTAAAACACATTCTACCGAAGTTATACATTGGCGGAAGTGGGAAGCGTTACAGATACTGAATCATTGAACTATCATTCCGTTCGTAATTGATGTCCATCATCAATATTAGGAATTTTTTGGCATGCCTGAGACAAATGCTGTGTCAGTTCATGAAGATTGCTGGCTGGAAGCTGGTATGAAGGTTTAGGTCTATGTATTCTACATCTACATCTACATCTATACTCCGCAAGCCACCTGACGGTGTGTGGCGGAGCGTACCTTGACTACCTCTGTCGGTTCTCCCTTCTATTCAAGTCTCGTATGGTTCATGGAAAGAAAGATTGTCGGTATGCCTCTGCGTGGGCTCTAATCTCTCTGATTTTATCCTCATGGTCTCTTCGCGAGATATACGTAGGAGAGAGCAATATACTACTACTTGACTCCACGGTGAAGGTATGTTCTCGAAACTTCAACAAAAGCCCGTACCGAGCTACTGAGCGTCTCTCTTGTAGTCTTCCACTGGAGTCTATCTACCATATCCGTAACGCTTTCGCGATTACTAAATGATCCTCTAGCGAAGCGCGCAGCTCTCTGTTGGATCTTCTCTAACGGATCCCACACCGGTGAGCAGTATTCAAGCAGTGGGCGAACAAGTGTACTGTAACCTACTTCCTTTGTTTTCGGACTGCATCTCCTTAGGATTCTTCCAATGAATCTCAGTCTGGCATCTGCTTTACCGACGATATCCCACACATGCTCTGTGCTTGACAAATCAGAGGACTGGGCAAGTCAATCAAGTATCTGCACATTCATCAAGGCGTTTTTGGTGCGAACTCCAGTGTGGGATATTCCTTTATCCTGCTGGAAAATGCCATTTGGTTCCCTGATCATGAAGGATATCACAACAGAGCTTACGATTGTTGTCTCATATTGCCTCTCTTCAGTGATTACCAAATCGACCCTGTTGTCAAATCCAGTAGTTCCCACAGACGATCGTCTGTGGACTCGTTGGTGTCGATATTACCGTCACAGACAGAAGCGAAACTCATCGCTGAACACCACAGAATGACACTCAACCTCCCAGTTGCCTCATGCTCTACGCCATGCAAGTCCTTGTTATCTCTGACACGGTGTCAGCCGTAAGCGACACATGACAACTCGACATCTCAACCCACTAATATGTTCCCGAAGGTTCGTGGTGAAACTATGCCTGCAACCTCTGCCCAGATTTTCGCTGATGTCACCCGTCTGTTCGTCGCAACCAGTCTAACAATACTACGATCTTCTTGTGCAGTAGACCGTCTGGAACGACCAGTGCCCTTCTTGCCACACTGTTACCCTAACTCCGTCTTATCACCGCTTATTCCGCGATCATTGAACCAGAGCGGAACTCTGTGTGATATGTCGCTATAACGGTCGCATGTCCTTCGTGCCAATGATTAGACTTTCTAAAAGCAGCGCGCGCACCTCCTGTATTGTTGTCTCCTTCTGAAAACTTCCAGCAATGTTAGATGCTAACAGCGGGCACTCACACCATTGTTAGTCTGTAAAAAAGCCATTTTTCTCTACTGAAAATTAGCTTGAATAAGGATGAAATTTTAATCAACATACACCGCAGGAATGGAAATACAGAAATGTCAGTTTGGTGTGCTCGTTCAGGGCATTCAAGATAACACTTTCCATTTCCATCAACGAATTAATCCTACTACGGCTGAGCAATAGGGACGTTCTTCTACATAACTGATTGACCGTTCGTTCTGTATAACAGGTGTTAAACATACAGGTGTCAAAACTTTTAAAATATAAGACTGAATAACAATACAGATAGTCCGCAATAGCTGTATTTATTGAAGATGGTTAGAGACCACTACAACGGGTTTTGCAACTTTTAAGTTGCGTCTTCTAGTGTATACTTGTACAGACATATGGTTACTTACAACCCTATGTTATATGTTATAGGGAGCTATTACAGAATGCCGCAAAGTAACACTTGGTGTGGCTAGGCAACGTTATCAGCCATCTTTAGTTGGTAAAAACCATCATCAATGATGAATGTCCAGTCTATAAAAGCGAAGGAATGGAATGAGGAATCACAAACTGATTCTTGACGAAAAAACAGTAAACCAGTTACTAAAATAAAAACGTGGAGCAGCTGACAGAAAACGGGACTGACCTGTATTAAAGTCGCCATGAAGTGTCATCTCTTGACCGATTAAAATATGCTTCAGTGGGCCTATGTCATTCAGTTTTATATTTTACAAGTTTTAACTCCTGTATGTAAATATCTGCTATACTGTATGAATGGTCAATCGATTATGTATAATTACTTAAGCTGTTGCTGCTCTAGTTTCAAAATTGTCTTGAACGTTCTTTGTTTGAATCAGATTGCTACATTCAATTGCATGGATGGAGACAAACTTACTTGTGTGAGTCAAATACTAAAAAGTCATTGTTGTGAATTTCTGCTTTTATTATCGAGTTAGCTGAATTAATCATCAAGACTGAACATTAATTACAAATAACTATACTGGTTGCCATTGTATGCATAGGAGGTATTCGACACTGAACGTACGGCGTCTACTCGACTCCTGTGCGGATGGGTCGCGAATTAAAGCAAATACTAAATCATAATATGCCCGAAATATAGGCGGATTCACTTCGCGAGTGTACTCATCAAGGAGTCCTGAACGACTGTTAAAATTATTGACTACCACGGGCAACTCTAGCGCGGCAGTACTGAACATTGCCAACTCACAAACCCGTTATGTTTTTTCCAGATGAACTGATGTTAATTGATAAATTATGGTAACCGCATGACGAAAATGTCGTCACAAGGGAAGATACACAATGCATACAGAAGGTTGTCGTCAACCTCTGCCAGACTCAAAGGTTATAGAGATTTTACCACGGAGTTAGGTGCTAATCTCAAAGAGAGCGTTATCCAGAAATAGTTTCAAAATGAATATACTACATAAATGTCTGTTTCCTTTCTTCTGAACTCATGGCTACGAAAACATGTTTCCATTTTAAGCAGACGTATTCCGTCGTTAGTTATGTTCTTCATCAACACCAGATTAGTTTTTCCTTGGTTTCCCTTCCTAGTCAATGGTGAACAATCCTCTTCCCAAATTTAATTCAGCTCAAAAGAGCTATCTTAACAGGAAAGTAGTCTATATTATGAAAATTACTTTATCAAAACAATTTTAAGACATCACCAGTATTAACGAGGTCTGCGCGTCTAGACCTTTCTCATATGTTTTCCCTTCCAGTCTTCGAGAAGATACTATTGTGACTATTTTTTATGAAAGTTTTCGTTAGGTGTTTACATTCTTAACAAAGTCTTATGAATCTTCCTCAATTACACAAATTTCATTCAGGATGGTATATACAGTAGTTCTTGTCCACCCTTTAGCCTAGTGCCACTAACAGTTCTGGTACTTCATTAACACTGGCCCATTTTTTGGGTCTTGCTTCATGCAAAATTTTTTGATAGTCAGGATAGTAAATGGGTAATATCACATGGTTACTAGCGAGAGGCTTTCGCCAAGCTTTACCTGAAATATCAAAAGAACATACGTTGTGTCTCAACAGATATCCTCTGTGATGCTCAATTATTGTCCTCAAACTTATACAAATGTGAGAGCGCATGTGAGAGGTGGTACGCCAGCCGGTAATTTTCACATCTTTTGTGCATCTGAGAAGCAATGACTAACCAGAAGCAGACGACGTCAAAATCTTCGTTGCTGGGGACGCTGGATTCCTAATCTGCAGGAGGGCAGTCAGACACTCATGGAAATTTAACTTTTACCTCTTTTCTCCCAGTCGTCGCTTTCTTTTTGCAGAAAATATCTGATCGAGCTCTGCTCTCAGCTGGTTCTAAAACTTATGGACTAGAGAAGTTCATCCGTCGTATTCGAAATTAATAAATAAAAACTGCTCTACAATCAACTTGTTTATTTGAAAGCGTTTTTACAATACTAGCTTTCGCCTAGCCCTAGAACATACACAGGTGCACCTGTCTACTGGAACTACCAGAAAACCAGAGAGCGATAGATAGGTAGGAATATATTTTTTAAATAGCTAAGGCGATATTCTTACATGTCGATGCAAAATATTACTGTAGCAGCTGAAGGCTGCTTCATTGATTTCTTAGTTCATTACACGCGGAATGAAAGTTATTATTTGTAGAAAACAGCCGCCTGTGGATGTTACAACGGTCTCTAAATGAGTTGTGCGCTGTAGTGACGGCACTTTGAACAGTGGACGTTACATTTCAGATGTGTTACGACCCGTGGCTCTACCCTTCATTCGATCCCTGCGAAACCCTACATTTCAGCAGGACAATGCACGACTGCATGTTGCAGGTCCTGTACGGGCCTTTCTGGATACAGAAAATGTTCGACCGCTGCCCTGGCCAGCACATTCTCCAGATCTCTCGCCAATTGAAAACGTCTGGTCAATGGTGGCCGAGCAACTGGCTCGTCACAATGCGCCAGTAACTACTCTCGATGAACTGTGGTATCGTGTTGAAGCTGCATGGGCAGCTGCACCTGTACACGCCATCCAAGCTCTGTTTGACTCAATGCCCAGGCGTATCAAGGCTGTTATTACGGCCAGAGGTGGTTGTTCTGGGTACTGATTTCTCAGGATCTTTGCACCCAAATTGCGTGTCACCTCTCCTGTGACACCACTGTGGTGCCATTTTCGAACAGGAAGACGCTTGTACACACATGGCCGATCGTGTCTCTATGAAATGTCTGCGTGATGTTGGAGTTGGCCAGCAAGATCTCCAGATCTGTCCCAATAGAACATGTGCGTGTCAGCTGGGGCATCTACTCCGCCCCAGTGTCACTATTCAGGATATCAAGTATGCACAGTTGTGGGCCAGCTTGCCTTGGGAGAAGATGCAGCGGCTTATCCCACCCGAATTGGTACACGCACCACGCCATAGGGTGTGCTACGTCATACTGACAAGTGGGCTCACACTTCCAATATGTTTGTAAATCTGAATCAGTTTTGTAATTACTGCAATAACATCACACACGCTCCCAACCCGTGGAGTTTCATTTCGTTTCCTCCCCTCCATCGGTGTACTTCACTTTTTTTTCTCAGGCACTTTATAAAAGAAAAAAACTGTCTGACATAACAACGCGCAACCTTAAGCCAATGCTCCGAGTAAGATGAAATTTGGAAATTTTGACATTCAGCCCCGCTGCTCATATTCCCTTGTCGAACCGAAATCCAGCGTAAACCAATGGTTCCAGAAGCTTGAAATTTGGTAAGAATGTCCCTTATGTGACTTAGACGCCCGCTGAGAAAAGATTTTTCTAAATACACCCACTCAATGCCATAAACAGGGGTTCAAAATTCTGTTCGCGTATAAATACCCATTCTAAGCGATTTGTCATAGAAACTTGAATCAATCTGTCAAACATTAGTTACATAACGTAAGCATTGACTAACAAAAGATTTTTCAAAATTCAACCCCAAGGGAATAATATGGGTACGAAATACGTATTTAAAATTGCATTCCACACCTAGCATCCCAAGGAACTAAATAAGAATGCGGGTGCACTGTTGACCCTTAGAAGAAAATAATTACACAGCACGAAAGTAAACAAGAGGTAGTAACGGAAGAAGAAAGTCAGTTGTTCACGAAGGGATACTGTAAAAAGCTGGGCGTACAAAGTGAGACTTATGTATACTAATAATGTACTAAAGTACAGTGTGTTTAAAAAATGACCGGTATATTTGAAACGGCAATAAAAACTAAACGAGCAGCGATAGAAATACACCGTTTGTTGCAATATGCTTGGGACAACAGTACATTTTCAGGCAGACAAACTTTCGAAATTACAGTAGTTACAATTTTCAACACCAGATGGCGCTGCGGTCTGGGAAACACTATAGTACGATATTTTCCACATATCCACCATGCGTAGCAATAATATGGCGTAGTCTCTGAATGAAATTACCCGAAACCTTTGACAACGTGTCTGGCGGAATGGCTTCACATGCAGATGAGATGTACTGCTTCAGCTGTTCAATTGTTTCTGGATTCTGGCGGTACACCAAGTGTCCCCACAGAAAGAAGTCACAGGGGTTCATGTCTGGCGAATAGGGAGGCCAATCCACGGCGCCTCCTGTATGTTTCGGATAGCCCAAAGCAATCACACGATCATCGAAATATTCATTCAGGAAATTAAAGACGTCGGCCGTGCGATGTGGCCGGGCACCATCTTGCATAAACCACGAGGTGTTCGCAGTGTCGTCTAAGGCAGTTTGTGCCGCCACAAATTCACGAAGAATGTCCAGATAGCGTGATGCAGTAATCGTTTCGGATCTGAAAAATGGGCCAATGATTCCTTTGGAAGAAATGGCGGCCCAGACCAGTACTTTTTGAGGATGCAGGGACGATGGGACTGCAACATGGGGCTTTTCGGTTCCCCATATGCGCCAGTTCTGTTTATTGACGAAGCCGTCCAGGTAAAAATAAGCTTCGTCAGTAAACCAAATGCTGCCCACATGCATATCGCCGTCATCAATCCTGCGCACTATATCGTTAGCGAATGTCTCTCGTGCAGCAATGGTAGCGGCGCTGAGGGGTTGCCGCATTTGAATTTTGTATGGATAGAGGTGTAAACTCTGGCGCATGAGACGATACGTGGACGTTGGCGTCATTTGGACCGCAGCTGCAACACGGCGAACGGAAACCCGAGGCCGCTGTTGGATCACCTGCTGCACTAGCTGCGCGTTGCCCTCTGTGGTTGCCGTACGCGGTCGCCCTACCTTTCCAGCACGTTCATCCGTCACGTTCCCAGTCTGTTGAAATTTTTCAAACAGATCCTTTATTGTATCGCTTTTCGGTCCTTTGGTTACATTAAACCTCCGTTGAAAACTTCGTCTTGTTGCAACAACACTGTGTTCTAGGCGGTGGAATTCCAACACCAGAAAAATCCTCTGTTCTAAGGAATAAACCATGTTGACCACAGCACACTTGCACGTTGTGAGCAGCACACGCTTACAGCAGAAAGACGACGTACAGAATGGCGCACCCACGGACTGCGTTGTCTTCTATATCTTTCACATCACTTGCAGCGCCATCTGTTGTTGAAAATTGTAACTACTGTAATTTCGAAAGTTTGTCCGCCTGAAAATGTACTGTTGTCCCAAGCATATTGCAACAAACGGTGTATTTCTCTCGCTGCTCGTTTAGTTTTTATTGCCGTTTCAAATATACCAGTCATTTTTGAAACACCCTGTATATGATCTTATGTCTTTGTTTTTTCCAGTTTGCAACCGCATCTTCTACTGAATTTCCTTATTTGTAGTCAGTATAGTTTAGCCGGTCAGACACAGAGACAGTAGTAGGAAATGTATAGGGTTTAACTGCTAAGGTGTTCGATAAACGGCTGTCCGAATTTATGTATACTAATTACGTACTAAGCCAACGGCCTTGCCGCAGTGGTAACACCGGTTCCCGTCAGATCACCGAAGTTAAGCGCTGTCGGGCTGGGCTAGCACTTGGATGGGTGACCATCCGGTCTGCCGGGCGCTGTTGGCAAGCGGGGTGCACTCACCCCTTGTGAGGCAAACTGAAGAGCTGCTTAATTGAGAAGTAGCGGCTCCGGTCTCGGAAACTGACTTACGGCTGGGAGAGCTGTGTGCTGACCATATGCCCCTCCACATCCGCATCCAGTGATGCCTATGGGCTGAGGATGGCTTGGCTGCCGGTCAGTAGCGTTGGGCCTTCATGGCCAGTTCGGGAGGAGCTGTTTTGGTTTTACAGTGTACTAAAGTTTGTGACCTTATGTATTTGTTTTGGTTTGTCCAGTTTGCAACAGCATCTTCTACTGAATTTTGTTATTCGTAGTCAGTATATTTTGGCCGTCAGATACAGAGACAGTAGTAGGAAATGTATAGGGTTTAACTGACAAGGTGTTCGATAAACGGCTGTCCGAATTTCTCTAAATTTTACACTTGCGCTTCGTGTATGACTCTACAGAATATTTACTCCATTTACTGCTGTCTATTCAAGATTCACCATCCAATAAGACTCCATCAGCAGTTCCCATAAAATCACTCCCGCCGTCGATCACACCGCCAGCGACTGACGACACGTGCCGCGAAAGTCTTCGACATCACCCTAGCTCAGAATTAACTTCTAGTTTCCACCAGTTCTGCCCGAGGTTTGCCGTTGGGCAAATGTCGCAACTGCAAATCCCTTACAAAGTATTTCTAATTGGAACTCCTGCCCCACTACGGCGGCGCGGTTCTTTCCGTCCCTTTACGACGGACCTGCACCTACCTGTGAACATTGTCTCAGCAGATCATCAGTAGGAAAGCCGAGTGAAACCTACTGTACTTCGACGTAAACCAGGCTGCAATTTAAGTCACTAATCTACGTTTCGGGAGAAAGTTTTCACACAAATGAAAGATTGGAAATTTTGTCCTCAATTAATATATTCTGAAACTTAGGTGAACAAGTGTCACTGCCAAGCCCGTGCTAATCTTAACACAGTCACTCACAATCCCTTTCACTCACGTTAGCAAGTTTATGGTGTTGCATTTCCCGAAAACGTAATAGCTACAAAAATACTGATTGTTTTTGATTGAGAATGCTCGCCAAATATTAAGCCTGTCGGTACCAAATGCAGTCACAGTTTGTAGCCACCGACCTGCTCAATACGCCACGTGGAATGTATGTCTTTTCTCGTCACAAAAATTCACTTAAAAATTCCGAAATTTCTACACGCCCATCGGAATAATTATGCCGTCACTTTACCACACTTTTGATGTATGAAACACTGCTAGATCCGGCAACTTATCGTTTCCCTCGGAACTACTACTACACACGTCCGAACTGTTTCATGGCTAGGCTCCCACTCTTCTCTAGAACACTCTTAAGTCTTCTCTACCAGCAGAGAAAGGCGCGCGAAGAATATTGCTTTACCATTGGTCAGTTTACTCAACAGCCAATAGCACAACAACATTCTCCCGCGTCAATCCGCGCTTTTCACCAGTAACCAATTGCAAAATAGTAAACCTGACGACTGCACTTTTTACCGAGGCAATTATCTAATATGCTTAAGTTTTGCTTATGCATAAAGTTATTTACTATTGTTATTTATACCTGAATTAACTTTCCCTATACCATAAACATACTTTACAAATCTATTCTACAAAAATTCCCTTTGTCCATATCCATACTTCTTCGAAATGTTCCCACACTAAATCCTACTACATAACTCGTTAAACCATTATCTTCATATTAACCTTAAACCACACTCACGCATCATTCATACAGCTAAAACACATTTATAACATTTTACCTATACAAAAAGATATAATAACGTATTACGAAAGTACTAGAACAGTTTATGAAAAACATTCTATCACTTTAGTGCCTCTAGTGGGCACAATCGAAACTAAATCACAGTCCCCTATCCAATACTGTCCTCTATCGGCTGATAGATAAACTACGTGCGCGTCCAGTCTCGCGTCACCATCTGTCACTATCCAGCTCTGAGACACATCTCCCACTTAACCGCCTCCAAGGCAGGATCGGTATACGGCGCTACGCCTCACCACAACCACCTCGCCTAGCATGTTGTTAAGAAAAGCCTAATTCTAAGAGAGGCAGAACTTCATGCTTTACCTGTACAGATGGTGAATGAACAGTAGAAAAAAGATCTCGTAAGAAAGCAACGGCAAGAAGTAACAAATAATTTGAACAGGCAATGTAATTACTGTCCAAGGGGGAAATTTTTTATTTTGCTAGGGAAAATCATTGGAAATGTTTTGTTTCATCAGCAATAAAGTTTAGCTGAGAAACGAAGGGCGTTCTGTCGTTCCACTAAAAACAGCTGCTAAACGGCACTCTTTTCATGAATTAAATGTTGACATCCTCGTTTTAGAACCAGTCAAGCAGTATGAATGTAGCATCACTGTTTCATACTCTGACTTCTGGAAGAAGTCATGGTTAGGCTTGCTCGGTGACCATTGAGAGCTTGGAACATCACTTAAATTAGAAATGCAGACTTGTTCTGAAATCTATGAGAATACAATAGCATCACTGAAGACTGCTGTATTACATGGAGTTGATTTTGTTGTATCTGCTGGGCAGTTAACAAAAGACAGTGTTCAAGTAACCTATCGTGACTTCCATATCTGTCTAGCTATGAAAAAAGAGCAGCATTTCGAACAACACGATATACTTTAGGAACCTTAAAGCTCTCACATTGGAACAGGTCCATATGCTATAAGTGTATCGTCGTGAAGAAGGAAAAAACAGAAATCCTAAGTTTCTTACGGTGATTTGAAGGAACGTCAGCCTTTTTCAGCTCTTCAAGAAGTACTACAAATAATTGAGCCAAATGTGGGAGTCATTGTTGAAATTCAGTGGACAGTGTAAATTATGGATAGGACTTACGAGTTTGTTGATCCATTTAATCACAGCATCGTGAAGAATTTCAGGAATGAGAACTTAAACATAGTGGCTTCAAAAGGTACTACAAAGAAGATCACGTCACAGAATAATCTTCAACTCAGCTCATTGACTTTAACTGTAAGTTAAATCACATTACAGATCAGATGCTGAATAATACAGGTACTGACGAAATAAAACTAAGAGGCTTTACCTAACGTTTCCAATCATTGTTCCTAGTTAAATAAATATTTTTTCCTCTCGCGCACTAAGTACATGGTCTAATCAAATTCTTTAACTTTCCTTGCGTGGCCCGGGCGTACAGACAGTTTGCATGTATAATTAGGTGGTTTATCGGTTTTGTAAAGTAGGAATGGAGGATACTGCATCTTGGAGGTGCCACCTAATTTTACCACAAGTGACATTTTTCTCTGACTATTAGACTGTCCTTCATAAGTACTAAAGTATAGTATTAACTTCATTTGTATTATTTCTTTTGGGTAGATACAAAGCACGAAGTGCGTTTCTGGACAGATTTGTTTTGAACAAATGTGTTTCAGTTCTAATATGAATGATGTACAATCTTAAAAGTTTGAACTTCGTGATAAGAAATGGAACCATAGCAAATATAAAACGTACAGCACAGGAAGGCCGCCATGACAGCCAATATTTCGTTCCTTCTCTGGAGTAACCTGAAACAGGTGCATCCCTGGCACACATTTTGTTTCATTTCGGAATTGTATGACGTGCCAGAGTTAAGCAGAGCGTCTTGTATAATGTAAATGTGATGAATGGCGGTGTGGTGAAGGCCAAATTCCAATAAAGAAATGACAAGAAAAGAACATTGGCGCCCAGCTGGAAACTACGCTGGGAAGGTAAATAAGTAGATACATATGCATGTGTATGTTATTCTCAATGGCTATACTACCACACATTTCGTTAATTTCTATTTACAAAAAAAAATGAAAGTGTGAATAAATTACTGAAACATGAGTCCACTAGAAACTACGCGTGAAGAAATTATATTATAAATTTAGAAAAAAATATAGCATCATACAAAATTTCTACACATAAAGTGCACAGTAGCCATTGATAGTAATATCACTTATATTTAAGTGGTTGAACATCACATTTAATACTAGCGCATCCTACTGGCGTGCCAGCCGGAGTGGCTGTGCCGTTCTAAGGCGCTACAGTCTGGAACCGCGTGACCGCTACGGTCGCAGGTTCGAATCCTGACACGGGCATGAATGTGTGTGATGTCCTTAGGTTAGTTAGGTTTAAGTAGTTCTAAGTTCTAGGGGACTGATGACCACAGCAGTTAAGTCCCATAGTGCTCAGAGCCATCTGAACCTACTGGCGTGGCAGCAACATGCAGCCGATGTTGGAATGGGAATTCCTACATTAACCAGCTCACGGATAAAAAAAAAGTTCTGACCTGTATCTGGTATGAAAAACACTAGATGGTCCACATCTCCCTCGTCATTGCATAAATCACATAATGGAGAATGCTTCAATCCTATTTGGGACAGGTGGGTTTGAAATTTCCTGCGATTTAAGTGCAAGTGCGTAATCGTTGTTGTTTGTTTGTCATTGTGAAAGGTACCACTATGCCGTGAAAACCACAAAAAAAATGTTACTGTTCCTGATTGCCTGTTTGTAGCGACTTGGGGTGCCATTGTTAAGAAACATTTTACCAGTAGATAACGAGTGCTTCAAATGTCGAAATGTTTTTTCTTTTTTCCTTTTTTTCAATTGTACTCCTCCCCCCATGAACCATGGACCTTGCCGTTGGTGGGGAGGCTTGCGTGCCTCAGCGATACAGATGGCCGTACTGTAGGTGCAACCACAACGGAGGGGTATCTGTTGAGAGGCCAGACAAACATGTGGTTCCTGAAGAGGGGCAGCAGCCTTTTCAGTAGTTGCAGGGGCAACAGTCTGGATTATGGACTGATCTGGCCTTGTAACATTAACCAAAACGGCCTTGCTGTGCTGGTACTGCGAACGGCTGAAAGCAAGGGGAAACTACAGCCGTAATTTTTCCCGAGGACATGCAGCTTTACTGTATGATTAAATGATGATGGCGTCCTCTTGGGTAAAATATTCCGGAGGTAAAATAGTCCCCCATTCGGATCTCCGGGCGGGGACTACTCAAGAGGACGTCGTTATCAGGAGAAAGAAAACTGGCATTCTACGGAGCGGAGCGTGGAATGTCAGATCCCTTAATCGGGCAGGTAGGTTAGAAAATTTAAAAAGGGAAATGGATAGGTTAAAGTTGGATATAGTGGGAATTAGTGAAGTTCGGTGGCAGGAGGAACAAGACTTTTGGTCAGGTGATTACAGGGTTATAAATACAAAATCAAATAGGGGTAATGCAGGTGTAGGTTTAATAATGAATAAAAATATAGGAGTGCGGGTTAGCTACTACAAACAGCATAGTGAACGCATTATTGTGGCCAAGATAGACACAAAGCCCATGCCTACTACAGTAGTACAAGTTTATATGCCAACTAGCTCTGCAGATGATGAAGAAACTGATGAAATGTATGACGAGATAAAAGAAATTATTCAGGTAGTGAAGGGAGAGGAAAATTTAATAGTCATGGGTGACTGGGAGAGAAGGAAACATAGTAGGTGAATATGGATTGGGGGGAAGAAATGAAAGAGGAAGCCGCCTTGTAGAATTTTGCACAGAGCATAACTTAATCATAGCTAACACTTGGTTCAAGAATCATGAAAGAAGGTTGTATACCTGGAAGAACCCTGGAGATACTAAAAGATATCAGATAGATTACATAATGGTAAGACAGAGATTTAGGAACCAGTTTTTAAATTGTAAGACATTTCCAGGGGCAGATGTGGACTCTGACCACAATCTATTGGTTATGAACTGCAGATTGAAACTGAAGAAACTGCAAAAAGGCGGGAATTTAAGGAGATGGGACCTGGATAAACTGAAAGAACCAGAGGTTGTACAGAGTTTCAGGGAGAGCATAAGGGAACAATTGACAGGAATGGGGGAAAGAAATACAGTAGAAGAAGAATGGGTAGCTCTGAGGGATGAAGTAGTGAAGGCAGCAGAGGATCAAGTAGGTAAAAAGACGAGGGCTAATAGAAATCCTTGGGTAACAGAAGAAATATTGAATTTAATTGATGAAAGGAGAAAATATAAAAATGCAGTAAATGAAGCAGGTAAAAAGGAATACAAACGTCTCAAAAATGAGTTCAACAGGAAGTGCAAAATGGCTAAGCAGGGATGGCTAGAGGACAAATGTAAGGATGTAGAGGCTTGTCTCACTAGGGGTAAGATAGATACTGCCTACAGGAAAATTAAAGAGACCTTTGGAGAGAAGAGAACCACTTGTATGAATATCAAGAGCTCAGATGGCAACCCAGTTCTAAGCAAAGAAGGGAAGGCAGAAAGGTGGAAGGAGTATATAGATGGTTTATACAAGGGCGATGTACTTGAGGACAATATTATGGAAATGGAAGAGGATGTAGATGAAGATGAAATGGGAGATAAGATACTGCGTGAAGAGTTTGACAGAGCACTGAAAGACCTGAGTCGAAACAAGGCCCCGGGAGTAGACAACATTCCATTAGAACTACTGATGGCCTTGGGAGAGTCAGTCATGACAAAACTATACTATCTGGTGAGCAAGATGTATGAGACAGGCGAAATACCCACAGACTTCAAGAAGAATATAATAATTCCAATCCCAAAGAAAGCAGGTGTTGACAGATGTGAAAATTACCGAACTATCAGTTTAATAAGTCACAGCTGCAAAATACTAACGCGAATTCTTTACAGACGAATGGAAAAACTGGTAGAAGCGGACCTCGGGGAAGATCAGTTTGGATTCCGTAGAAATGTTGGAACACGTGAGGCAATACTAACCTTACGACTTATCTTAGAAGAAAGATTAAGAAAAGGCAAACCTACGTTTCTAGCATTTGTAGACTTAGAGAAAGCTTTTGACAACGTTAACTGGAATACTCTCTTTCAAATTCTGAAGGTGGCAGGGGTAAAATACAGGGAGCGAAAGGCTATTTACAATTTGTGCAGAAACCAGATGGCAGTTATAAGAGTCGAGGGGCATGAAAGGGAAGCAGTGGTTGGGAAAGGAGTGAGACAGGGTTGTAGCCTCTCCCCGATGTTATTCAATCTGTATATTGAGCAAGCAGTAAAAGAAACAAAAGAAAAATTCGGAGTAGGTATTAAAATCCATGGAGAAGAAATAAAAACTTTGAGGTTCGCCGATGACATTGTAATTCTGTCAGAGACAGCAAAGGACTTGGAAGAGCAGTTGAACGGAATGGATAGTGTCTTGAAAGGAGGATATAAGATGAATATCAACAAAAGCAAAACGAGGATAATGGAATGTAGTCAAATTAAATCGGGTGAAGCTGAGGGGATTAGATTAGGAAATGAGACACTTAAAGTAGTAAAGGAGTTTTGCTATTTAGGGAGTAAAATAACTATGATGGTCGAAGTAGAGAGGATATAAAATGTAGACTGGCAATGGCAAGGAAATCGTTTCTGAAGAAGAGAAATTTGTTAACATCGAGTATAGATTTAAGTGTCACGAAGTCGTTTCTGAAAGTATTTGTATGGAGTGTAGCCATGTATGGAAGTGAAACATGGACGATAACCAGTTTGGACAAGAAGAGAATAGAAGCTTTCGAAATGTGGTGCTACAGAAGAATGCTGAAGATAAGGTGGGTAGATCACGTAACTAATGAGGAGGTATTGAATAGGATTGGGGAGAAGAGAAGTTTGTGGCACAACTTGACTAGAAGAAGGGATCGGTTGGCAGGACATGTTTTGAGGCATCAAGGGATCACAAATTTAGCATTGGAGGGCAGCGTGGAGGGTAAAAATCGTAGAGGGAGACCAAGAGATCAATACACTAAGCAAATTCAGAAGGATGTAGGTTGCAGTAGGTACTGGGAGATGAAGAAGCTTGCACAGGATAGAGTAGCATGGAGAGCTGCATCAAACCAGTCTCAGGACTGAAGACCACAACAACAACAACTCCGAGATAGAAAATTGAGAGCCATTCATCAGCGTATATACACTGACAGAAAAAAAATCAGAATACCTAGGAGTTGTGCGATATAAACGAATGTCGGTAGGCGTCTTTCTGCAACTGAAAGATGTCTATTGAAATTTCGTGCCAGTCACATAAGAAATACACTTCAGTGCCACAATGAGGAGGCAAATTAGGTTCACTTCAAATACACGCAATAACGGTAGTGAGCGTTAGTTATATTTGAGATGTCCGAGGCTCGTGGTCTTGCGGTAGCGTTCTGGCTTCCCGCGCATGGGGTCCCGGGTTCGATTTCCGGCGGGGTCAGGGATTTTCTCTGTCTCCAAATGACTGGGTGTTGTGTGTGTCTTTCATCATCGCTTCATCCTCATTCACTCGCATGTCGCCGTAGTGGCGTTAAAACTCTTGTGGAGCGACGGCCGAACCGCTCCGCGAGGGGTCTCCCGGCCACCAATGCCATACGCTCATTATTATTATCTTTGGTGAATTGATGTTAGTCAAGAATGCTTTTAATGTGACAAAGACGCCAATATCAACACCTCACTGAATTTGAACGAGGTCGTGTAATAGGGCTACGAGAAGCTGGATGTCCATTCTGCGATACTGCAGAAAGACTTGGGATTGCTAGCACGGTCATCATGAGAATGAACAGCTGCAAAAAGAACGGGTTCCAGACGGCAGCGTAGCACTACCGAGAGGGAATACCATCTCGTTCGGTGTGTGGCTGTGGCGCTTCGAACTGCATTTTTAGCAGCAATTTGAGCAGCAGTTGGCACCACAATGAAACAACGAATTGTTAAAAATCGGTTACTTCAAGGACAGCTCCGAGCAGGTCGCCCTGCAGCGTCCATCCTACTGATGCGTCCGTTTCATTGATTCGGAACCACCACCAACTGTGACTTCAGTTGTGTCTAGCGAGAGCTCACTGGAGGGCAAGGTGGAAGTCTGTTGAGATTTCTGATGTAAGCTGGTTCTGCCTCGGTGCCAGTGATGGCCATGTGTTGGTTAGTAGGCCGGCCTGCAACTAACCTGTCTCCATGCTGACTCATTGCACTTGAAACGTCCCCTTAGAAAAATTTATGAATGACAGTGGTAGTAAACCTCTTACGTCATTTGATTTTCAAACAGCTGAGCAGAACTGAATGTACTCGGACATTTCTCTCTTTACTTATTCTGATCAACACTAAACTGACACACAATATTTTCAGCGCAACGCAGTCTGACTTTATCACTTACCTCACAAAAATCTTCGTTACTCGAACTACTGCAATACAGCGAGCGCCAATACTGCCAGCTAAATAAAAGATTCTAACTACTGAAGGCACTAACTACTGATGGGCATAGTTAGCAAATGAAAGATTTTGATAGAGAACAAACAATGTATTTACCTTAATCATGTTCAAAAGTCATCATATATATATATATATATATATATATATATATATATATATATATATCAGTTCATGACATCCAGTCTTACAAATTTACTGTCTCTGATGGACACACGTCCAGATCGTCCGTTCTCAAAATTCTGCCAACTCTCTCCCCACATCCACCACTGCTAGCGGCTCACCTCCAACTGCGCAACGCTACGCGCTGTTCACATCCAACTGTCCAACACTACAATAGCGAATATTCCAACAATGCAAACCAGCCACAGACTTCACACAGCACAGTCAGTGATTTTCATATAGAGCGCTACGCGGCGTTACCACCATAAAAACGTAAACAGCCTACTTACACAGCTACACCTGGAGTTAAAGTCTAGGGTTCGATTTCGTATGACATCAGGAGCACTCTCGTGTTTATCCCACGCACCCTAGCAGCAAATTTGTAACTCAGTCTGGTAAATCGGCCTGCTGTGCTGCCATTCGTGAGCAGCATTTCAGGGGGTGTTTTCCAGTAGGTTAACGCTCGGCCACATACAGCTGTTCTACAGGGTGTCTGCATGCTGCCTTGGCTTGCTCGATCGTTAGATCTGTCTCCAGTCGAGCACATATGTGATGTCATCGGACGACAATTCCAGTGTTATCCACAACCAATTAACCATCATTGTACTGAGCGACCAAGTGCAACAGGCATGGAACTCCATCCCACAAACCTACATCCGGCACCTGTATAACACAATACTTGCGCGTTTGCAAGCTTCCATGGTCTTGCGGCTACACCGTTTATTAACGTACCAGCCTTTCACATTTGCAATGGATTACCTCGCCCTTAGATTAACCTGTGATCTTGCAATGTTAATCACTTAAATATATTATCTAGACACATGTATTCCCGAAATTTCATTACTCTACATTAAGGGGGAACGTCGATGAAAAACACACACTATTTCAAAAAATGCACCAAATCCACAGTTTTGGAGATATGGCAGCGAAATTTTGTACCGCGCTTTACATGGAAGTAACACATTTACATATAAAATCCTTTGGTTACATACCTTCAACTTCTTTTGAATGAAATTTGAAGTTTTATTTTCAAAAAATAATGTATGTTCCTTTTTCTCAGAAAGTATTCAAGAGATTTCTACAATTATTTCTCTGTTTCATCTCTTTATATGTTGTAGCCTTCTCTCATGAGGTTTTTGGAATAGGTCAAATAGTATAATTTTTAATTATAATTCCACAAGTACAATTTTAAATTCATGCAAAATTCCAAGCACTTTGCCACATATCTCAGCTTGCAATCATAATTTCAAAATTTGCTCTGGAGACAACGTTTATTAGGTTTACAGAAGTATGTGGACAAAATTTCATAATTGTAGCATTCATAGTATCTGAGGAAAAGGTACATAAACTTTAAAAAACAAACTTTTCAGGAAACGCAATTTTAAAGTTCAACCTAAGTTTTTCCCTTCTGTCACTTCTTCAGAAGGCACCACATTTGTACTCTGGGTCGTCTTTCCCTTCAAGGCTTCTCTTCTGGTTTCTTGTTGTCTGTCTTCTTTCCTTTACCAGGTCTTCAACTGACTTTTCAGCTGCATAGGCGCGCTATAAATCCATTTTTCTCAGGTTGTCTTGAGTAAATTTTCCTATCTTGAAGCACATTCTTTCTAATACCTTCATCCTCCCGACGTTCCCACCATTAAATAAAATAACTGCACCATAAGTTGCAATTCTAACAACTGCAAATGTGTTTTTAGGGCATCGTTTCCATATGAGTGAATTTAGAGACTCATTTGGATTTTTGCGTTTTGTCATGAAGACACTTTTTGAGAAGTGCAGGATCGGCCAGAAACCTGTAAGTGGGCTTGACAAGATCCAGGATACAATCTGGAACCCTCTCTTTGTTAATGTAGGGGTTGTTATCCCTCTGAGCTTGTAGACATTTACACCAGCTAATGTGGCACAGATTATGATTAGAATGTTCATCTGCTGACAACATGTGGAAATATGTAGCCCATACACTCTTTGTGATCGTGGCATAACTCAATGAAGAAAGAATCGAACACTTGTATAAATCTCCGTCAGTACCACAAGCCATAAACGATGCAGCTAGTTTGTTATTGTTTATAAGATTCGGAACACAGTCAAAGATGATCAATAAAACCAAAGAATGTTTATCATGGCCTCCTAGATGTATCCCACGCACGTTTGTTTGAAAGTAATATACAGAATCGTTGTTCACTGAGCTGGTATCGAAGGGCTGCTTCAAAACGTGGTTCGGCGCGGCACGTTACTTTTTACCGCCCTGCCAGTGTCCAGCAATGTTCATTTGTCTAGCTAAAAGCTGTAGTAGAAAATACTAGACCACTACTGTCTATTGTAGGTCGCAACATACATAGAATTGTCCGGTAAACAGGATGTGGCTAGCTACTGAAATAAAAATTTTAACTTGGCAATGTAAATTTTCAGGTGTATTTTTACGATAAAGATCACAGTTAATACTGCCAAGTCCGTACTAAGTGGCAACACAATGTAAAGTTCACACGCACACCACAATCACACACGTAGCCAGTTTATGGTATTTACACCCGTTACCGAAGTTAATAGAGTTCACCGGATCGTTTAGTTATGAAAATGCTCGCTCAAATGTTGTGCACTCTGCTCTACACGTAATACCTGTTCCAGTCTCAGATCGCACAACACGCCACGCGGTCTTAACTAACAGTCAAAAGCAATAATTTTGATATTCCGTCCGAAATTCCACACGACTTCCACTAAACCGTTCACTTAAATACACTTTGTACTACTTCGCGAACTCGTAATTAGCATTTTTCCGCGATTTTACAGTACTTTCGTCGCAGCTGCTTTCAATGAGATGTTACTAGTTCGAACACTCAGCCCTGACTCCCATACATCACACCAAAAGCTTTGTTCCCAGCACAGATTGGCGCGAGCCTGCATTTTTCTGATTGGATGATATCACAAACAGCAAATCAGGTTGCAGTATTATCCCACGCTAACCCGCGATTTACTTCAATGACAATTCTGTGGCAATTGCTAAATAAAGAAATTTAGAGAAGTATCAAATATAAAATTACTCCTTCTGAAATTACCGATTAATTTGTGTTCTACTCACGATTTATTAGTACCATAAAATGAATGCACATTTAATTATAGTAAATCCCCTGTATAGTTTAACTGGTACTTCGAGAATAAACAAAACAATTTTCATTTACTTCTGCTCATCTTCACTCATACAACACTCACACTGCTAATTACTACACATATAAAACAATTATAATTATGCAAATACATTAAATATTAATCAAACATAACTTTACAACATTGTTTCGACTACGACTGCTAGCACTGTCCGTCAACTGCTGACCTCTGCCGTCTACTAGTACAACTACGTGCAGCTCTGTAACGCAGGTCCATGTCAGCTGGTGGCATCTGTCGATGACTCATGCCTATAACGATATCGTCCTAACAAGCGACAGGAGCGATGTGAAGGCGCTACGCCTCAGTGGGCGTGGCAAGGAGGCCGCGTCACACTTTTAATTAATTTTCAGGCACTTCGGATGCGATTTCAACATTGAAACTTTGGTAACTTATTGTTCGTGAGTTGTACTAACAAATAAAAAAAAATCGAAAATTGATATTTTTGGTCAATTTCATCAACGTCCCCCCTTAACTGCATTTGATGCTGCGATTTTTTCCGTCAGTGTATTTACACACAGGTTGAGATTGGTTTTACAGATCGTGGACACGCCGCTGGACAACCTGGGCGAGCGCCTGAAGAACGTGAACGACCGCCAGCTGGACACGATGGCGCGCTTCGGCTGGGGTCTCTCCACCACGCTGGCCAGGCTGCTCAACTTTTCGTAAGCTCCATCCCACCTGCTTTGCATCACACTTACTTTTCTACGACTCGTGCCAACATGTCCGCCATTTTACTGCAGGATCATACTGTACCGCGTGCGCAACTTTGGGTCACTGGTGAGTGACAACGAAATGGACGGAGCGGTCGCTCTCATTCACAACGGCACCGTCGAGTTTGGAGCGGCTGGTTTCATAATGACCACCAGGCGCATGGACTTCATGGACTACACGGGACCTGGCCGGCTGTGGGCGTAAGTAGGCATCAAGTGGGGACTGAAACCCGCCGGGGGGATAGTTATACACTGATGAGCCAAAACATTATCACCACCTGCTTAATAGCTCGTTTGCCCGCCTTTTAAACGAAATACAGGGTGTCCGAAAAGTCTTTCCCTGATTTCATAAATTGATAACTCAGGCTAGAAGTAAGATACAAATATGAAACTCGTGTCTAATTGTTTGCAAACTATCAAAGTTTTCTTCACACATCAGTAAACTTCCACATGAGCACCCTTGGTAGCACGTAGACCATCTAGGTGATATTCAGTTTCCGTCCACACATTAGCCAACATCACCGGAGGGATCGATTCAACACCTGTGGTTATCCGTTACCGCAGGGTTTCAAGATCTGGTTCACGTGTTCGGTTGACCTCGTCCTTGACATAACCCCATAAAAAAAAGTCTAATGGGGTTATGTCAGCAGAGCCTGGAGGCCAAACCGTTGCCCCATCACGACCAATCCATCGCCCAGGAAAGGTCATATATCGAGATGGGCACGGACGTCCAAACCCCAATGAGGTGGTGCACCGTCTTGCTGAAACGAGACATCGGGGTGATACTGAAGCAGCCGAGGAACAGCATACAGTTGCAACATGTCCAGATACACTGCAGATGTGATGGTAGCCTTAGCGAAGAAGAATGGCCCGACAATTCGATCGTGCAATAGCGCGCACCAAACATTCACCTTTGGACTGCCTCTGGTGCACTCCATGACCTCGCCAGGAGGTTGTGAACCCCAAATGCGCACATTATGGCGATTCACTACTCCACTGATAAAAAAGGTCGCTTCATCGGAAAAGGCAATTCGTCTGAGATAACCATCATCGTCCTCAATACGTGATAGCATTTCGACTGCAAAGTCATATCGACGTGTACTGTCATTGGGCAACAAGGCCTGAACGATTTGCACTTTGTATGCACGAAACAATAAACGTCTGTGTAAAATGTTATGGAGAGAGCTTTTTGTCATCTGTAATACACGTGAGGCCCTGCGCACCGATTTCTTCGAACTTCGCAGAAAAGACTGCCTTACAGCTTCCACCCTGTCTGCTGAGGTTCTTGGTCGACCAGACCTCGGAAGGTCAGCAACCGATCCTATGTTTTTGAACTTCTCATACCAGGCTTTAATGCTCTTGACATCAGGTGGATTCCTTCCAAATGTTGTCTGGAAGTGTCTCTTCACTGTGGTCGGTGATCGTGTCTCATGGTACCACAGGACACACTGTGCCTTCTCCTGACTGGTTAACATGGCTTCTTGGGCACTGCATCTCATCCCTACTTACGTACTGCGAACCTAAAACAGAAAAAAAACTTTGATAGCTGTAAACAATTCGACACAAGTTTCATATTTGTATCTTACTTCTATCCTGAGTTATCAATTTATGTAATCAGGGAAAGTCTTTTCGGACACTCTGTATGTCAGTGATTGTGCGTGTCAGGGATCCGACAGTTTGTTGGGAGGTTTGTGGAGGTATGCAGTATTAGATGTCTACCCATAGGTCACGTAATTCGCTTAAATAATAGGCCGCTGATTTGCGTACGCGGTGTAAGCAGCCTGTTTATATGTGTATATGCTGGCAGCGAGATAGAGTGCATTAATAACTCGGACAGCGCCGAGCGCCCTCTGAAACAGACTTTCTGTGTCTGGTCGGACTCGCAGTTGCGAGTGAACAGCCAGCTGTGATGGCAGTTGGAGGTGTATAGACAGCAATGATGGAGGTTGGGAGTTAATAGTTAGCAGTGATGGAGGTTAGAGGTTTGAAGTGTTAGCGCGAGCGGACTGTCTGTGCGTGTGTCTGTCACAGAAATGTAAGATTATTGTTGATTATATAATTTGCTGGAACTGGTTGTCAGGGCGATTATACACTTCTGGAAATGGAAAAAAGAACACATTGACACCGGTGTGTCAGACCCACCATACTTGCTCCGGACACTGCGAGAGGGCTGTACAAGCAATGATCACACGCACGGCACAGCGGACACACCAGGAACCGCGGTGTTGGCCGTCGAATGGCGCTAGCTGCGCAGCATTTGTGCACCGCCGCCGTCAGTGTCAGCCAGTTTGCCGTGGCATACGGAGCTCCATCGCAGTCTTTAACACTGGTAGCATGCCGCGACAGCGTGGACGTGAACCGTATGTGCAGTTGACGGACTTTGAGCGAGGGCGTATAGTGGGCATGCGGGAGGCCGGGTGGACGTACCGCCGAATTGCTCAACACGTGGGGCGTGAGGTCTCCACAGTACATCGATGTTGTCGCCAGTGGTCGGCGGAAGGTGCACGTGCCCGTCGACCTGGGACTGGACCGCAGCGACGCACGGATGCACGCCAAGACCGTAGGATCCTACGCAGTGCCGTAGGGGACCGCACCGCCACTTCCCAGCAAATTAGGGACACTGTTGCTCCTGGGGTATCGGCGAGGACCATTCGCAACCGTCTCCATGAAGCTGGGCTACGGTCCCGCACACCGTTAGGCCGTCTTCCGCTCACGCCCCAACATCGTGCAGCCCGCCTCCAGTGGTGTCGCGACAGGCGTGAATGGAGGGACGAATGGAGACGTGTCGTCTTCAGCGATGAGAGTCGCTTCTGCCTTGGTGCCAATGATGGTCGTATGCGTGTTTGGCGCCGTGCAGGTGAGCGCCACAATCAGGACTGCATACGACCGAGGCACACAGGGCCAACACCCGGCATCATGGTGTGGGGAGCGATCTCCTACACTGACCGTACACCACTGGCGATCGTCGAGGGGACACTGAATAGTGCACGGTACATCCAAACCGTCATCGAACCCATCGTTCTACCATTCCTAGACCGGCAAGGGAACTTGCTGTTCCAACAGGACAATGCACGTCCGCATGTATCCCGTGCCACCCAACGTGCTCTAGAAGGTGTAAGTCAACTACCCTGGCCAGCAAGATCTCCGGATCTGTCCCCCATTGAGCACGTTTGGGACTGGATGAAGCGTCGTCTCATGCAGTCTGCACGTCCAGCACGAACGCTGGTCCAACTGAGGCGCCAGGTGGAAATGGCATGGCAAGCCGTTCCACAGGACTACATCCAGCATCTCTACGATCGTCTCCATGGGAGAATAGCAGCCTGCATTGCTGCGAAAGGTGGATATACACTGTACTAGTGCCGACATTGTGCATGCTCTGTTGCCTGTGTCTATGTGCCTGTGGTTCTGTCAGTGTGATCATGTGATGTATCTGACCCCAGGAATGTGTCAATAAAGTTTCCCCTTCCTGGGACAATGAATTCATGGTGTTCTTATTTCAATTTCCAGGAGTGTATAATTTTTTGAACTGGATGTCACATGATTAAAGTAAAATTTGCCAAATACATTGTTTGCTCTGCAACAAAATCTATCCTTTGCTAAACACATGCCCATTAGTAGCTAGAGCCTACAGTAGCTAGAATCTTTTATTTAGCTGGCTGTATTGGTGCTTCCTGTGTGAAGATTTTCTGTGAGGTAAGTGTCTTATGAAATGTATAGGTTATTGTTAGAATTCCTTCTAATTCAGGGCCATTATTTTGTGTTAATTATTTGAGCAGTCAGATTGCGTTTGAGTTGTATTTGTCAGGAATAATTCTGTAGGTCAGATGTGAAATGATAAAGACAAGCAAAGTGACAATACGTTCAGTTCCATTCAGCAGTTTAAGCAGGTTCACTCGCATTCATTTTCACTATATAGTTTCAGAATTAGATTTAGAAGTTTCATCTTCCCACTTATTTCAGTGTAAATAAGTAGAAACTTAATAAAGAAGTTTCAGCAGTGGTGGCACCCGATAGCGACCCAGATGGGTTCCATAGTGTGTTCACTATAACGCTTCTCAAACCAGTGAGCACGGGTCTGGCTCCGAGACACGGACAGTTATACTGCTGGAAGATGACATGGCCGTCGGGGAAGACATCAACCATGAAGGGGTACAGGTGATTCGCAGCTGTCAGCGTGTCTTCGATTACTACCACAGGTCCCATGCAAGGGCAGGAGAAAGTCTCCCATAGCATAATACTGTGCCCAACAACCTGGGTCCGTGGTGCGCTGTACGTTTCGAGCCGCTGTTCATCTCGATGACGGCGTTTGTGGAGACGACCATCAATGTAGCGTAGGATAAATGCGATTCACCCGAAGAGCCGACACGTTTCCATTGATCGATGGTCGGTGGTCGATGGTCCCGTGCTCATTGCAGTCGTAAGTAACGATGTCGCTGAGTCAATATGTGAACACGTATGGGTAGTCCGCTGCGGAGCCCCGCATTCAATAGTGTACGACGAACGGTGAACTCCGAAACACTTGTGCGTGCACCAGCATTGTGCTCTTACAGCAGAGAATCCACATATCACCATCTGTCCTACTTTATAGAGCAGACAAGCCTCCGAACCGCACGTTCTGTGAAGAGTTGCGGACGTCCAACCATTTAGCGCCTTTTACTGTCCTACCTCTTTCCGTAGATGCTGACGACAATGGCATGTGAACATTCGACCAGCTTCGCCGTTCTCGAGGTACTCGTTCACAGGCTCTGCCTAATAATAATCTGCCCTTTGTCAAAGCCGCTTATCTCAAAGGATGTGTGTGTGTGAAATCTTATGGGACTTATCTGCTAAGGTCATCAGTCCCTAAGCTTACACACAACTTAACCTAAATTATCCTAAGGACAAAGACGCACACCCATGCTCGAGGGAGGACTCGAACCTCCGCCGGGACCAGCCGCACAGTCCATGACTGCAGCGCCCTAGACCGCTCGGCTAAACCCACGCGGCTCTCAAAGGATGCAGCCCATATCGTCCCCAGGGTGATTCCCCGTTCGTGCCTGCTCTGCTTAGATGCTTTTGTTATCGCGTCAAACGCCCGCAACGACGAACGTCGCTGTGGGTCATAATGTTTTGGTTTATCACTGTATATGCACAAATATTCCCTAAAGACAGTCGTTTTCCTACGGCGGTTGCTCTTATCTCCCTGCACTGCCCGCGTCGTTGTATCCTGTAATAATTATTATTTGACACGGTGTGGAGGCATTCATACAAGCAACGCCAACTTACTCTGGTAGGATGCATTATATTCTGTTAAACACACACAGTGTTGCGCTGCACTGTTCGCAATTAACATTATTTTACAATTGACGTAATCAGTATTTGCATTCCAACCGCGTAATCTGTTTTGACGTACTAAAGTTATTGTTGAAGTAATATTATCCAATTGAAATACGTGCAACAAAGAACACGCATAAAATTCACTGTTCGAAATGTGCTAATGGCTATAGTGAGCCACAGTTCTTCCAGTCACTATGGAACCTCCCAACAGATTAAATTATTTCCGTAATCTCGGAATAAATGGTGACTAACCTCCCAATAAAATTGTGACTCATATATAACCTCCAATAATTAACTGACTGTGAATCTAAACTGGTAAAGCTGGACGTCAGCAACGCTGCGTCATGGCCCCCAAAAGTCATTCTGAATAAACTGAAAATTCTTACCTCAGTTATGTCGCCGGACAACGCGTACATATCTGCTCCTATAAGAAATTTTTCTGGCTCAGCCCAGTGCAATTCTGTCCACTAGATTTTGTTACGTATAAAAAAAAAACTGATTTTATTTACGATAATTGGCATGACTATGGATAGGAGAAATTAGTAAAAGCTTTAAATTCAGATGAACGACTGTCAAAAGCTATCTTTATAAGAAAGATTATTATCGAAAAATTATTGAAAATTTTTTTACATGTGACTTTGATATAACAATAGTACAAAATGAGATGTTGCAAATTACATATGCATGCAGCAACAAATAATAATAATTTTTGCTCTTGCCTTATACTGCATCGCTCAGGCACCGCCATCATTCTCCACGACCGGCCTTGGTAATTCCATAGAGGACACAAGTGCTCTCTGTGAGTCATACAACTAGACAACTGCTCTCTCAGAGCGACCTGACCCAACCGCCAGACTGTGAGCTACTATCCCAGATCACGTAAGAAACAGATTGACCGTCCTTACGGCGGAACAGGCAACCGTAAAAATAGTTTTCCCGTCGGTCAACAGATGTCGCAGGCGACGCTACAATGCTAACTGACCTGTCCATGTCGCGGAATTGGCAATGCTGTATCTTTGGTGACGTGAATGTCGCAGATTTGTGTTCGGCTAGAGCGCCGCGCGCGAAATGCATTCGTCACACAGCTGACTGTAGACCATGATCGGCTATGGTTTTTCCCGAGTTTTCAATCGAAGAATGTAGATTAGTCCCTGTAATTCCACAAACCTAGTTTATTTCTACTGTAGGGATACTTCCCACAATCATATGCGAAATGAAAAGTAATACACAATCTGCTCTCGCGCAGACATGTTACTATAAGCAGTGTTGTTTTCGAGTGAAAGCTGTGAGAGGATTATTAGCGCACAGATAAAAAGAAAATAAAATAGGCAGCGTCTATAGTTTGCATGCTATGCTCGTTCTCTTCTATCCTCCTCCCTTCATTCCAGTATAAACGTTTGTTCACATGTATAAACGAATGGAAGTGAACATTGACGAATTATCTATGAATACTCATTTGCAGCAGTGTAAACGAGGTTTTACACTCGTTCACTTCGTTCGCTCTAGTATATACCAGGATATAGAGGGACCGATGACCTAGCAGTTAGATGACGTCTATTATTCATTTATTTCACTGTTGCGATCTCAGTTCTAGAGCCATTTTCAAGTACCAAGAGAAAAGTCTTGTAAGGTAATGCTTCTTAAATTGTTTACCAAATGCTACCACACTATGCTTTGCGTTTTGTTATCCATATCTTATATTGACTAATTTATAGATTTACCTGAATTTCAAATCCACTCGCGTAATCTTTCTTTATTTTGGACGGTAATCTGAACATTTTCAGTTCAGGATTTGTTCGTCTACTCCTTCCACAGTTGATATACTCGCAGGCCCTCGGCATGACGACTCGGTCCACTACCACCGGTATGTCAGAAACAGCTGTAATTCACAGACGCCAAATAGTGGAAAGCTGCACGCGTTCGGCCGATGTTGCCACATATTTCACAGAACGGAGTGCCATCTAGTGGTTGATTCTACAAGTAAGGGTGTGACGCTGCTGCCGCCTGGTGGCCGTTCCCTGACAAGGGTTGCCTGCTAGACCAAGCGATTGGGCAATCTGTTGCTTACGTGAACTGGGCTACTATTACTACTGCTGCCGAGACTGCTCTCTGGTCTGCGATTCTATTGTAGCATGAATATCGCAGGCAGAGCGTGAGCAATCCATCGAAGTTACGTCTGCTCGACTGCGCTAGCAATGAATTCCTTAGTCATGGACCTCTTACAACTACTAACCAACGCCTTCGTTCATTACATGAGCATGCGCGTGACCGAACCGCGACGCGGATGTTTCAGAAGTTGGTGTGCGATATCCGAAACGAGAAACTACCTACGCTCATGATATTCAAACATTCAAACCACACATTTTTCTTTCACTTGGAAACGGTAATTGGAGTCAGTCCAGTCCACGCTATCTTCCAGTAACCGCCCCGACGCGGCTGAGGATTGACCTCTCGAAACGACACATGAGATCAAAAATCGTCACCTATTAGATAAACACTAATTCTGAGCCGTGAACACTGACATGAAATGTACAACTTTTTTGGCAAACATTTTTAATTACATCACAATAACCTGAGACATGCGTGTTGCAGTCTACGGTATCAACACTGCACATTGCACGCGCCCCACGGTAGCCCAGCTACGACTCAACTGATGCGCTCTACCCTCGTCAGAGGAGCGGCTATCGATAGGTCGGCGATAAAACACGTCCTGTAACATGGCATCCCGAAAGGAGAGGAACGAAGATTAGTGTTTAACGTTACGTCGACGACGAAGTTCGAGTTGAGGGAAAATGGGGAATGAAATCGACCGTACCTTTCAAAGAAATCATTTCGGAATTTTCCTTAACCGATTTAGGTAAATCAGGAAACCGAATCCGTGTGGCCGTACAGGGTTTTGAACCATCAGCACCCCTCTCAGAAGGGGCTTCTATAGTACTTGTGATGGGGACAGTGTATATGTTCCACAAGACATGGTTCATTTGGATCCATCTCTGTAGCTGAGGTCGCTGGCACACGCCTATGCAATGGCGCTTGACTTGATCGTAGCCAGTTCCATTTCAGGCGGTGGAAGCAGTTTTCACCACCAGTGTTTGAATGGAAAAGCGAGAAGAATATATGGGGTAAAGTTTCTGATCACCATAGCCATTTCCAGGTTTAAATTCCAAACCTCTCCGCCTCGTCTCATGGAGTGTGGGCATGTAGCACTGGCGATGGAGATCCGTCCGTCGGATACAGATGCTGAGCTCGCTGGTCCCCTCGGAGGTATTCAAAGAGGAGTAGGCTGTGTTCCAGCGCAGCTTTCAACCGTCTCCCTTCTCTCATTATCAAACGTCTACATCGACATCCATACTCCGGAAGCCACCTGACGGTGTGTGGCGGAGGGTACCTTGAGTGCCTCTATCGGTTCTCCCTTCTATTCCAGTCTCGTATTATTCGTGGAAAGAAAGATTGTCCGTATGCCTCTGTGTCGGCTCTAATCTCTCTGATTTTATCCTCATGGTCTCTTCGCGAGATATACGTAGGCGGGAGCAATATACTGCTTGACTCCTCGGTGAAGGTATGTTCTCGAAACTTCAACAAAAGCCCGTACCGAGCTACTGAGCGTCTCTCTTGCAGAGTCTTCCACTGGAGTTTATCTATCATCTCCGTATCGCTTTCGCGATTACTAAATGATCCTGTAACTAAGCGTGCCACTCTCCGTTGGATCTTCTCTATCTCTTCTATCAACCCTATCTGGTACGGATCCCATACCGGTGAACAGTACTCAAGCAGTGGGCGAACAAGCGTACTGTAACCTACTTCCTTTGTTTTCGGACTGCATTTCCTTAGGATTCTTCCAATGAATCTCAGTCTGCCATCTGCTTTACCGACGATTAATTTTATATGGTCATTACATTTTAAACCACTCCTAATGCCTACTCCCAGATAATTTATGGATTAACTGCTTCCAGTTGCTGACCTGCTATACTGTAGCTAAATGATGAAGGATCTTTCTTTCTATGTATTCGCAGCACGTTACACATGTCTACATTGAGATTCAATTACCATTCCCTGCACCATGCGTCAATTCGCTGCAGATCCTCCTGCATTTCAGTACAATTTTCCGTTGTTACAACCTCTCGATATACTACATCATCATCCGCAAATAGCCTCAGTGAACTTCCGATGTTATTCACAAGGTCATTTATATATATTGTGAATAGCAAAGGTCCTACGACACTTCCCTGTGGCACACCTGAAATCACACTTACTTCGGAAGACTTCCCTCCATTGAGAATGACATGCTGCGTTCTGTTATCTAGGAACTCTTCAATCCAATCACACTATTGTTCTGATAGTCCAATTGCTCTTACTTTGTTCACTAAACGACTGTGGGGCACTGTATCAAACGCCTTGCGGAAGTCAAGGAACACGGTATCTACCTGGGAACCCGTGTCTACGGCCCTCTGAGTCTCTTGGACGAATAGCGCGAGCTGGGTTTCCACGCTTATTTTTCGAATCCCCTACTGATTCCTACAGATTAGATTTCTAGTCTCCAGAAAAGTCATTATACTCGAACATAATACGTGTTCCAAAATTCTACAACCGATCGACGTTAGAGATATAGGTCTATAGTTCTGCACATCTGTTCGACGTCCGTTCTTGAAAACGGGGAAGACCTGTGTCCTTTTTCAATCTTTTGGAACGCTACGCTCTTCTAGAGACGTACGGTACACCGCTGCAAGAAGGGGGGGGGGGGGGGGGCAAGTTCCTTTGCGTACTCTGTGTAAAATCGAACTGGTATCCCATCAGGTCCAGCGGCCTTTCCTCTTTTGAGCGATTTTAATTGTTTTTCTATCCCTCTGTCATCTATTTCGATATCTACCATTTTGTCATCTGTGCGATAATCTAGAGAAGGAACTACAGTGCAGTCTTCCCCTGTGAAACAACACCACACCGTACTCACACGCATTACGTGACCAATTCTCAACAGACACACTTGAGATACAGCTCTCAGACACTGCGTGGGGAGAGGTCACTGAGTGTGCAGGATAAAAACACTTACCGATTAGGTAGCTGAACCTACACCTCGGGACTTCCAGCCTACAGTGCCATGCTTCTCCTTCAACATTATTCATTAGCAGAATCGTACCTCCGCAAGTACTCCAAGGTTATCATCTAATGAAGCATTTCCTCGCCAGCGAATTCAGTTCTATTCAGTCGACAGACGACTCAAATTTGGAATCTCACCTAAATTCTAGAACCATCATAATGGAATTTTAAGCTCTGTTCCCCTACTTGAGGGCATAATAATGAACTAAAGAAGGTTCGCTTCCTTTCAAGTACAGTTCCCAGTTCATTGGCTATTACCTTCTGCCCCACGGTTAATTGGATTTCAGATGGGCGTTTAGTGCATACTATCAGTTCGCAGGCGTCGTATGTGTATCTTCTGATATTGCGAAGATGGGCTACATCCAGTATCATTTACGATAACAATACTGCAATCGGTATAGCCGACAAAGTAATAGGCTGAGCACCTCGTGTCCTCTGGTTCCCTGATACGAGGTGCGGCTAGAAAAAAACCGGACTGATGCTGGAAAAAACATTTATTTACAATTATTTACAATTTCATGTTATCTCCTTCAATGTACTCTCCTCCTCGGTCTCTACACCGCTCCATACGAATTTTCCACTGTTCATAGCAATGCTGCAAATCATTTTCGGTAAGTCCATACATTACTTCCGTCGCTTTTTCTTTTACTGCTTCAACAGTCTCAGATCTAGTTCCTTTCAAAGCTGACTTGACTTTAGGGAAAAGAAAAAAGTCACAGGGGGCCAAATCAGGTGAGTAGGGTGGATGATCTAAGATGGGAATGTTGTGTTTTGCCAAAAACGTCTTCACTGACAACGCACTGTGAGCTGGGGCATTGTCTTGGCGAAGGATCCATGACTTTTTTCTCCACAAATCGTTCCGTTTTCTCCGTACTCGCTCACGTAGGGTAGCCAGGACGCTAATGTAGTAATGCTGATTCACTGTTTGTCCCTCTGGTACCCAATCAATGAGCACAATCCCTTTGATGTCAAAAAAAAAAAAACAATCATCATTGCCTTGAATTTCGATTTTGACATTCGTGCTTTTTTTTGTCGTGGAGAACCAGGAGTTTTCCAATGCATCGATTGGCGTTTAGTTTCGGGATCGTAAGTAAAAAACCACGATTCATCGCAAGTAATAACATTTTGTAAGAAGGTGGGATTACTTTGAATGTTTTTCAGGATGTCAGAACAAATCATTCTTCGGCGTCCCTTCTGTTCAATTGTGAGACACTTTGGAACCATTTTTGAACACACTTTGTTCATGTTGAAACTTTCATGAAGAATCTGCCTAACACTTACCTTGTCAACTCCTGTTAACTCAGACACTGCTCTGATTGTTAAACGGCGATCTTGTCGAACAAGTTTACCGATTTTTTCAATGTTTGCATCAGTTTTTGCTGACAATGGTCTGCCAGTGCGAGTGTCATCACTGGTGTCTTCGCGGCCATCTTTAAATCGTTTAAACCACTCAAACACTTGTGTTCGCGATAAACAATCATCGCCGTACACTTGTTGTAACATTACAAACGTTTCACTTGCAGATTTTCCTAGTTTGAAACAAAATTTGATGTTAACACGCTGTTCTTTCTGTACACTCAACATTTTCCGACGCATAGACCAAACGTCAACTACTTAAAACAGACGCCACGGGCAGACTGAGTGCAGGAGGCAGATGAAACTCGAGCAGTAGGCGGAGCGAGAGTCACGTGACAGGCCACGCGACTTTCAGCCTTATTGCATTCGTTTTATTGTTTCACCAGTACTAGTCCGGTTTTTTTCTAGCCACACCTCGTATCTGCTCACACTAAAAGCTGTTGTAAGGGGACGAGAAAGAGAGCTGATATATGTGCCTGTCCTTTGTTCCACAATGTCGTAAAATTCGGCAGATATCAGGGAGGGACTTTGTCAGACGACGGTTTTATGACTGGCTTATCGATGAGTTTATGAGAGAAAGATTTATGGTCGCCTTGGCAAAAGCAATCCTCACACGACTATCTTGACATCACAGCATGTAATAAAATTGGCTTTGAATTTGTCCTTGAGCAATAGCGTTTCGAATACCTTACATCTGACTCCAGTATTCATTTTTAGCCCCTTGACGACGGTCAAGATAGACTCATTGACCAATAATCAAGGACGGATTAAAGGAGGTGGGGATAGGGGGGGGGGCGGGGGAGGAGCAGGGGGAGATCACCCTTTCCGAGAGTTGAAGCTAAATTAAAATCAAATGCAAATTTTTGTAATTTGCGGCAATGTTAAGCAAGCGAATTTAGAATGTTGGTCAGTGGATTTTGTCATTTAATTCAGTATTCGCCAAGCCATCTTACTTTTTGTGTACCAGTGACTTGTGCTCCCCCTCGTGTTCGAATTGTGAGCACCAAACATTAGCAGGGCTTCCCAACGCACAACAGCAGCACGCTTTACCATCACAATTTTCAAAATATAGATATATATGAACTAAACTAGCAAAAATATAACTGTCAACAAATTAAGAACTACAGTTTTGAAAGAATTTTATTCTCAATCCAGTTTATTTGCATGTTAACTAAAGGCTTATGAACTTGTTACTGTCTGTTAGTAATTATATAAAAGAGGTTAGTCACAAAAAGGTTGTGAATACTACACATTTCGCCGGCCGGTGTGGCCGAGCGGTTCTAGGCAATTCAGTCCGGAACCGCGCGACCGCTACGGTCTCAGGTTCGAATCCTGCATCGGGCGTCGATGTGTGTGATGTCCTTAGGTTAGTTGGGTTTAAGTAGTTCTGAGTTCTAGGGGACTGATGACCTCAGATGTTAAGTCCCATAGTGCTCAGAGCTATTTGAATCATTTGAACTTCACATTTCAAGAAATTAAAAAGTTTTTTGTCTAAAATAAAACACATTTTTTCAATTTTTGATATTTTTAAGCATGAAAACAGCTTAAAACAGTAGTTTTTGAATGTTTTTCCCTTAACTTTCAATGAGGGGACCCCTGGGTGTTCTTTCTCTTCTAGGCAACCACCCATACCCACAAAATTTCATTAACTCGCCAATAATTTCATTTCTATGCCGACGACCTCCAGCTCTACCTAAGCGTCAGACCTGAAGATGTAAACACTGCAATCGCTCAGATGAATGATGATCTGTCTTCAGTAGTGACGTGGGCGAAAAACCTGGGGCTTAAACTAAGTGCAAAAAAGACGCAAGTAATCTTAATAGCCCATCAGAAATTAATAAGTTCAGATTTCCGCGAACGGCTACCTCCTATTCTGCTCGACGGTACTCCAATACCATATCAGAAAACAGTGAAGAACTTGGGTGTAACTTTGGATGAGCATCTCAACTGGGCGGAGAATACAGTCGCAGTGTGCCGAAAGACGTCTGCTTGTCTATATGCTCTCAAAAAGTTTCGGAACATATTTCCACAGGACTTGAAACGCCAGCTCGTGCAAGCACTCGTTCTACCGAACCTCCACTATTGTGATGTGATTCAACAAGGCATGAGTAGTGAAAACAAAAGACGGCTAGAACTAACCATGAATGCCTGTATGCGTTACACCTGCTACATTTGCTGATATGACCATGTTAGTTCTTCATACTCCGAGCTTGGGTGGCTGCGGCCGGACAAATTGCGTGGCTACCACACTCTATGTCTACTCCAACGACTCCTCGTCGCGCAAGCACCCCAGTACCTTGCTTCAGAGATTAAAAACCTGTCATGTCATCATAATCGAAACACGAGGTCACTCTTATTTGGTATCCTAACTGTGCCCACTCACAAAACAAAAACTTTTGCAAACTCCTTCTCAGTTGCCGCTGTCCGCCTCTGGAACAAACTGCCCCTTACCTTGCGCAAAATTATATCTCCTGCTGCTTTTAAGAAGAAGTTGAAGCATTTCCTACTATCATCCTCACAAAGTTCTCCACAAAATTAATGTACAAGGACAATCCCCTCATCTGTCAAATAGCAAAGCTAGCGTCTCCTACCTTGCTCCTGAGATGCCTTCCTCTTCATCTATCTCTATTAGCCACGCAATCTTCTTTTCCTTTATATTTCCTTAATTATGTTTCATCATGTCTCTATTCTTCTCCTCCATTCACCATGAGTCTCCCTCATACTCCCTGCTGCCAGCACTCCTATTTAAAATCTGTCTCTTCAATAATGTCTAATTATAACAGTACTTGTGACCTAAGAATATAAACTCTATATGTATGTATTTTTCCAGGTGTACCTTTCAAATTGTTTATTTCCCTTTTTGTACTAGATGTAGTTTAACATGCCTACTAAAACATATGAATGTAAAATAAGTAGAATGCCTGGTTAGATCTAAGAGAGGGCCTGATGGCCCTAATCTTGCCAGGTTAAATAAATAAATAAATAAAAATAAATAAATAAATAATTTACTTGCAACACGAAAAGAGTGTTTTCCTGCTGAGAACGGCTGCAGAGTGGTTATTGTTTTACTCAGAACAATGTTCCTGAAAAAAAAAACAGCCTCTATTGGAGTAGTTTGCCCTCCATAACTTTGGTGCCCACAGATCATCAGGCTAGAGGTGTGAGACCAGGATTGGTGACGTATTGTGAGAGACAAAGTGCATCCCTGTGGGATTTCGCGCGTTCTTGGGCCATTATCCGGTAAGCGGTCCGAAATTCAATGGAGTAAAGTTGTCAGGTGCCGATCTGCAAGCCATTGGTTGTATTTAGGAGTAAACAGTAATAGTTTTATGTGCTGTCAGAGGCGAAATTGAGGCCAATACACTACGAGGCAACACAACGGCCACATCTACATCTACATGTATACCAGGTTAAGGGTCATTCCATGTCAGATCGCCAAATTTCGAAACATTTTCGTGTTCGACCATCATGGTTTTCGATGAAATTTTCCGTGAACATTTGCACATGTCCCCAACGAACATAAGTAAAGTTTAACGTTCGTCGAAGCAATACTGGCCGAGATATAGTCACTTGTTTGACTCCATGCGCGACTTTGCACAGAGCGAGCATGAATTTATGGCGAATTTAAGCTGCTGTAGTTCGGCCAATATTCTGTTGAAAGAAATGGAACGTGGCCATTTTGTACAATTTTATGCAATCTCTCCAGAATAATAAGAAAAGAATTTTATGTGCCATATTCAGCGAGAATATTTTAGACAAAATCGTCCAAAAAATTGGCGCCCTACAAAATTTCGAAGTTTGGCTGCTTATATGTCTGGGGCTTTTACAAATTCTTCAATTTTATACTTCATTTATTCGGTATTGGAAAGCGGTACAAAAGTGAAACTTTACATTTGAGAACCTTGTGTTTCTAGGTTATTGCATCCCAAGTTTTACATTCGTCATACCTCTAGTCCCCGAAATATAAAAATCCAAACTTTGAAATTTTTTAGGGCGCCAATTTTTTGGGCGATTTTGTGTAAAATTTTCTGGCCTAATATGGCTCACAAAATTATTTGCATTACTATTCTGGAGAGAATGCATAAAATTGTACAAGATGGCAGAATTTCATTTCTATCAACAAAATATTGGCCGAAATACAACAGCTCATATTCGCCAAAAATTCACGCTCGCTCCGTGCAAAGTCGCTTAAGGAGTCAAACAAGTGACTAAATCTCGGACAGTATTGCTTCAACGAACTTTAAAATTTACCAATGTTCGTCAGGGACATGTCCGAATGTTTACACTAAATTTCAGCGAAATATATGATGGTCGAACAGGGAGGGCTCGGTGAGCCATCTTACGATGTGTGTTAGAGGGTGCATCCTACACTCCTCCAGTTGGATTCACGAGTACTGCACGGGAAGAACAGGGTGACCCGTATAAAACAGCCCAAAAACTGTGTTCGGTATTTTGTGGAAACTGCATCGTCGAAACAACAAAGAGATAATTAGAAAAATATCCGAAACGAGTCCGAATAAGAGAACACGTTGCTCAAGTCAGACATATCCTGCGATACAACAATGACGTCAGTCCAACTGTTGAGTTCTGTTCATAGCGTATAACTCGGCGGAAACGTCGACCTATTATAAGGGTCGACTTTCTGGTCCAGCAGCTACATGCCTGTCAGCTCACTAACACGACCTTCCCATCCCATGCCACAGCTGTATGAAAACATGGTGATCAAGGTACTGAGAAAGAAATCGCAGCAGCAAGCCACTATACAGATTATCAGATTCATTTTATTATCTTTTATTTAGTCTTTACCCTAGCCTGTTTAAAAGAAGAGTGTAATGCGTACATGGTGTTTCACAATTATTCCTATTACGGGCTTCTAGGGGCTGTACAGGGGACTTAGTAGATAAAAATTTGATAAGAAACTCATGTCTGAAAATATACCATTTTAGTATAAAATAAGTTTGAAGAATGGCTCACCAGTGCCTCTCAGCCGGCCTCGGCTCTCGTCGGTGGCCGCTTGGTGCGGAACGCTAGCTGGGGTCTGGGCCAACAGCGTGGCTGGGAATTCCCTGGTAACGCTGTGTCGGTCAAGGAAACATGCCGGTAGTGCCAAAGATGGCGGACTTTGTGGAACCTTTCTGGCAGACATTTCGCAGTTCACATAGAAATTAATAGTAGCCAGAGGAATCATGATACCTTAAAAAGAAACATGTACGTTACCATTATTTGCACGACGATTCTGTTGGTGTAATCACATTTTCAATACCTTTATTAGTTTAAAGTTTAGTATCTGACTGTAAATTACACAAGTAACACCCAGCAACGGATTTCCAAAATCTCAACGGTTCATCCGATTTTGTCGATCGACATGTCTTTAGAAAGCTATTAGTGTAAACATAAATTGGTATAAATTACAGGCATGTAAATTGAGTAGTACACGAGTTATCGGAGGTCAAAGTGGCCGATTACTATCGATCGTGTCAGGCCATAAGTACTCCACTGTTACACGAAAAAAAAACGGTAGCAGCATGCTTATAAATATATTTATTCATCTATGTCATTGTTTATATCCAATATATACTATTCATGTAGAAATTAGTCAATCATTTACTGTGTTTTAGAAAGCACAGACACATTAGGCTACAGGCCTACTTTTGCTTGCTATTCCTTTGATATATGTTTAATGCGAATTCTATACAGACGAATGGAAAAACTGGTAGAAGCTGACCTCGGGGAAGATCAGTTTGGATTCCGTAGAAATGTTGGAACACGTGAGGCAATACTGGCCCTACGATTTATCTTAGAAGAAAGATTAAGGAAAGGCAAACCTGCGTTTCTAGCATTTGTAGACTTAGAGAAAGCTTTTGACAATGTTGACTGGAATACTCTCTTTCAAATCTGAAGGTGGCAGGGGTAAAATACAGGGAGCGAAAGGCTATTTACAATTTGTACAGAAACCAGATGGCAGTTATAAGAGTCGAGGGGCATGAAAGGGAAGCACTGGTTGGGAAGGGAGTGAGACAGGGTTGTAGCTTATCCCCGATGTTATTCAATCTGTATATTGAGCAAGCAATAAAGGAGACAAAAGAAAAATTCGGAGTAGGTATTAAAATCCATGAAGAAGAAATAAAAACTTGGAAGTTCGCCGATGACGTTGTAATTCTGTCAGAGACAGCTAAGGACTTGGAAGGGCAGTTGAACGGAATGGACAGTGTCTTGAAAGGAGCATATAAGATGAACATCAACAAAAGCAAAACAAGGATAATGGATTGTAGTCGAATTAAGTCGGGCGATGCTGAGGGAATTAGATTAGGAAATGAGACACTTAAATTAGTAAAGGAGTTTTGCTATTTGGGGAGCAAAATAACTGATGATGGTCGAAGTAGAGAGGATATAAAATGTAGACTGGCAATGGCAAGGAAAGCGTTTCTGAAGAAGAGAAATTTGTTAACATCGAGTATAGATTTAAGTGTCAGGAAGTCATTTCTGAAAGTATTTGTATGGAGTGTAGCCATGTATGGAAGTGAAACATGGACGATAAATAGTTTGGACAAGAAGAGAATAGAAGCTTTCGAAATGTGGTGCTACAGAAGAATGCTGAAGATTAGATGGGTAGATCACTTAAGTAATGAGGAGGTATTGAATGGAATTGGAGAGAAGAGAAGTTTGTGGCACAACTTGGCTAGAAGAAGGAATTGGTTGGTAGGACATGTTCTGAGGCATCAAGGGAGGGTAAAAATCGTAGAGGGAGACCAAGAGATGAATACACTAAACAGATTCAGAAGGATGTAGGCTGCAGTAGGTACTGGGAGACGAAGAAACTTGCACATGATAGACTAGCATGGAGAGCTGCATCAAACCAGTCTCAGGACGGAAGACAACAACAACAACAACATGTTTATTTAATTTGTTTATGTATTTTACAATGTATGCGTGTTTATGGTCCAGCCGTAGGAATGTTTATTTAATTTCAAGTTATTTAAATGTAAATCCAGTATTTCGAATGTGTTTCATTGTGTTTGTGAATGTGCGTTGGCTTGAAGACTTGGCGAGAGTGCTCTAGCCAATCACAGCGCTCGTGAATGGGGAGACTGGACAGAAGTGGGAGAGGAGTACGAGAGAGGACAGGAGAGTTCTGGACAGTCCGGCGCAGGACCCGGGAGCGGCTGGACGCGACGGCGCGACGGTCGCAGGAAAGACTTGGTGAGTGTGGAGTGGTTTGCTCGTGATCGTGGGAGATAGAAATACTTCGGAGCGCCGACTTGTGAACGTGTGAGATTTCCGTGGTTTCTACAGTGAAGACGTAGTATGCATTCAGAAGTGAATATCTCACGCGCTATGTTGTCGTTCATAACTAATTACGTGAAGCAGGAATCTATTGTTTCCCTGTTATTCAACTTATATTTTATTTAATTGCTGGACCATCGACACCAATAAGTGTTTTGCAGAAATACACCGCATTCTCAAAAGTACTTTTACTATGGTACTCATAATTTAAAGTCGTTAAGATAGTACCCGTAGATTTTAATTAACTGCAATGTTTCATTTATAAATTTCTATGTTACATTCGCAGTTGCCGAGTGATAGAAACTTTCGATGATTCTATTCGTGTGTATATTCATATCGTATACTGTAGACTCAGCAGTATTTAGCCTGTAATGCGGCAACTACGCGTCCCAGCCCCAAGACAACGAAACCAGCCTAAACTTTTGATATTTCAGCAGAGTCAGAGAGTACATAGTTAAGAGCCACCACATCATTTCATATTATTTGAAAGGCCGCACACTTAGCGGTACGGTACATAATGACATAGCTGCACAATGCGTGTATCGCGAACGTTTTCCATCTTCGGCTGACGTGAGGACAACAACGGCTGCTATAAACTAGTACGTTCGGAACTGAAAGTGTCGAATTTGGTGCTCCACGTACGCGCAGCAGGATATGTGGACTGTGTGTATAACAGCATGCGCCACAGTTACACCTTGGGCAGCGAACAGGTAAGTGGGGCAGCTCCTGTAGATAACGCAGGTCAGAGCTCATTATCTTCGCTGGGTACAGAACGTGAAGCGGTAGATCGAAAAGTGCTCCGCCAATCAAACTTACTATATATCCAAACGGTACATTTAAAGACATGGGTTCCTTATCTAAACTTTATCTACAATGTCCCCTTTAATTCCCCTAATAGTCTGTAATAGGAATTGTCAAACATTGTGTATATCTTTTCTCATATAAGGTAAATCTTCTACGTTACTGAATGCCTTAGACATAATCCCGCACAAAAACGAACTCAGTCTGTCAATACATTTTACGCAAATCTATAGTGTAAAAAATTGATTTAATGTCCATGTTCCTGTTAGACACATACTTTCGTGCTGTAACTTCACGTGCAAGTGATCTGCGGACTATGTTACAAGGCACTGTGTTAATATTTCGTTAAATATGAATGTGAAAATGTTGAGAAAAATATCGTACCTGATATTTATTTTATGTAATAAAATGAATGTGTAAAATCCGTAGAATCCGTACAAACACTCAAAACCGGCAAAGAATAAGGTAAATTTGATAAATGTGAGTACGACAGAGTCAGTGTTCTTCAGTCCATTAGGGAAAAAATTCTGTGTGTTTCACAGTGCCGAATCTCTCACTCAAAGGCTGTGGAATCTGAGGAGTAATAAGAGACCAGTTGATGATGCCAGCTAAAGAGATTTGATCGTAACATGTGCTGTAGAATGTGAGTGTGTAAAATGTCTCATTGGAGTCTTACTTTAGTAAGCGCATTCTCTTGGAAGACGTGTTGGCGTCGTGGTCGGCTACTGAGCTGGGTGGCCAAGACAATGGTTAGCACTTTGGACTCGCATTTGTAAGGAGAGGGGTTCGAATCTAGGCCAGGTCACCATATAATAGGTGTTCTGTGCTTACTCTAAACCACCAAATGCCACTCCTGTCCAATAGCGTCAAGAGGGTCTACAATTTAGTTGACCCTGATCGCCGTCAACGGTGCAATTTTAAATTTAAATTTGTGGTAAGTTTCTGTGGGACCAAACTGCTAAGGTCATCGGTCCCTAGGCTTAATCTAACTTCAGCTAACTTACGCTAAGGACAACACAAACACACACCCGTGCCTGAGGGAGGACTCGGATCTCCGAAGGGGGTAGCCGCGTGAAACCGCGGCAAGGCGCCCCTTAGACCGCATGGCTACACCGCGCGGCGGTTCAATTTTCTATCACTCCGTGAGGAACTAGGAGAAGTTTGGTCACTACCACCAGGATTCCAAACTCTTGCTTTAGATGAAGTGCCAAGCCACTAGGGCTTCTGCGCTGTAAACTGATGGTAATATGCACAGAGGTGACAAAAGCCATAGGATAGCGACATGCACTTATACGGATGGTGGTAGTGTAGCGGCCACAAGGTGTTTTAAAAGGTCACTGCACTGGCGGAACTGTCATTTGCACTTAGGTGATTTATGTGAAAAGGTTTCCAGCGTGAATATGACACGACGGGAATTAAGACTTTGAACGAGGAATGATAGTGCATGGGGCATTCCATTTCGGAAATCGTTAGAGAATTCAGTATTCGAAGTGTCAAGAGTGTACGGAGAATACCAAGTTTCTCATTACCTCTCACCATGAAAAACGCAGTAACTGACAGCCTTCATTTGAAGACCGAGAGCAGCAGGGTTATGCGAGGAGTTGTCACTGCTAACAACCAACACTGCCTGAAATAACCACAGAAATCAAATTGGGACGTACGACAGACGTATCCGTTTGGACCGTGCGGCGAAATTTGGCGTTAACTGGCTATGGCAGCGGAAGACGGACACGAGTGCCTTTGCTAACGGCGCGACATCGCCTGTAGCATTTCTCCTGGGCTCGTGACCATATCGGTTGGACCCTAGACGACTGGAAAACTGTGACCTGGTCAGATGGGTCCCGATTTCAGTTGGTAACAGCTGATGGTAGGGTTCGAGTGTGGCGCAGACCCCACGAGTCCAGGGACCGAAGTCGTCAACAAGGCACTGTACAAGCTGGTGGCGTGGGGTGTGTTTACATGGAATGGACTGGGTCCTCTGAACCAACTTGGCCATCCAGATCGTAAATGCCATCGAACATTTACGGGACATAATCGAGAGGTCAGTTCGTGCACAAATTCCTGGACCAGCATACTTTCGCAATTAGGGACAGCGATGGAGGCAGCAGGGATCAATATTTCTGCAGCCGACTTCTTGAGTCCATGCCACCTCAAGTTGTTGCACTACGCTGAGCAAAAGCATGTCCGACACGATATTAGGAGGTAACCCGCGACTTTTGCCATCTGCATAATTCCCAAATTTAGATTTAAAGCTGTTTATGTTACCGATGCTGATGTCTTGCCTGTTTTATTGGATTCTTCAAACATACTTTCAAGTTCATATATCCATAACACATATTTCTTGTTTCTCGAATTAATTAATAATATATTTTATTAAAAACTGACATACACAGTATTAATGCTTCGTAACATTTCTTTTCTGTTTCGATGTGAAGAACTTAAGTTGTCTCAGGACGGCATAGAAAGTCGAAAACAGGTTGATACTTCCGCTTTGAAAGTTAAGAATGACAGTGTTGGGAAAACTCTTAAGTTATTTGATTTTCAAAGAGCTGAGCAAAACTAAACCTACTGAGACTGTTTCATCTTTACTTATTCTGATCATCACTAAACTGACACACAATATTTTAGCGCAAGAAATCTGACTTTCAATAATCCCTACAAAAGAATAGCCCTGACTAACAATAACCTATACCCTTCATCAATCACTTGCCTCACAAAAATCTTCGTTACTCGGACTACTGCAATACAGCGAGCGCCAATACTGCCAGCTAAATAAAAGATTCTAACTACTGAAGGCACTAACTACTGATAGGCATAGTTAGCAAATGAAAGATTTTGATAGGGAACAAACAATGTATTTACCTTAATAGTGTTCAAAAGTCATTATCAGTTCATGACATCCAGTCTTACAAATTTCCTCTTTCTGACGGACACACGTCCAGATCGTTCCGTACGCATACTCCCAGATATTTTACAGAAGTAACTGCTACCAGTGTTTGTTATGCTATCATATAATCATACAAGAAAGGATCCTTCTTTCTATGTATTCGCAATACATTACATTTGTCTATGTTAAGGGACAGTTGCCACTCCCTGCACCAAGTGCCTATCCGCCGCAGATCTTCCTGCATTTCGCTGCAATTTTCTAATGCTGCAACTTTTCTGTATACTACAGCATCATCCGCGAAAAGCCGCATGGAACTTCCGACACTATCTACTAGGTCATTTATATATATTGTGAAAAGCAATGGTCCCATAACACTCCCCTGTGGCACGCCAGAGGTTACTTTAACGCCTGTAGACGTCTCTCCATTGATAACAACATGCTGTGTTCTGTTTGCTAAAAACTCTTCAATCCAGCCACACAGCTGGTCTGATATTCCGTAGGCTCTTACTTTGTTTATCAGGCGACAGTGCGGAACTGTATCGAACGCCTTCCGGAAGTCAAGGAAAATGGCATCTACCTGGGAGTCTGTATCTAATATTTTCTGGGTCTCATAAACAAATAAATCGAGTTGGGTCTAACACGATCGCTGTTTCCAGAAATGACATGATACGTGAGCAAAAAACATGTTCTAAAATTCTACAACAGATGGACGTTAGATAGTTTTGCGCATCTGCTCGACGACCCTTCTTGAAAACTGGAACTACCTATGCTCTTTTCCAATCATTTGGAACCTTCCGTTCCTCTAGAGACTTGCGGTACACGGCTGTTTGAAGGGGTGCAAGTTCTTTCGCGTACTCTGTGTAGAATTGAAATGGTATCCCGTCAGGTCCAGTGGACTTTCCTCTGTTGAGTGATTCCAGTTGCTTTTCTATTCCTTGGACACTTATTTCGATGTCAGACATTTTTTCGTTCGTGCGAGGATTTAGAGAAGGAACTGCAGTGCGGTCTTCCTCTGTGAAAGAGCTTTGGAAAAAGATGTTTAGTATTTCAGTTTTACGCGTGTCATCCTCTGTTTCAATGCCATTATCATCCCACAGTGTCTAGATATGCTGTTTCGATCCACTTACTGATTTAACGTAAGACCAGAACTTCCTAGGATTTTCTGTCAAGTCGGTACATAGAATTTTACTTTCGAATTCACTGAACGCTTCACGCATAGCCTTCTTTGCGCTAACTTTGACGTCGTTCAGTTTCTGTTTGTCTGAGAGGTTTTGTCTGCGTTTAAATTTGCAGTGAAGCTCTTTTTGCTTTCGCAGTAGTTTCCTAACTTTGTTGTTGAACCACGGTGGGTTTTTCCCGTCCCTCACAGTTTTACTCGGCACGTACCTGTCTAAAACGCATTTTACGATTGCCTTGAACTTTTTCCATAAACACTCAACATTGTCAGTGTCGGAAAAGAAATTTTCGTTTTGATCTGTTAGGTAGTCTGATATCTGCCTCATATTACTCTTGCTAAACGGATAAACCTTCCTCCCTTTTTTTATATTCCTATTTACTTCCATATTCAGGGATGCTGCAACGGCCTTATGATCACTGATTCCCTGTTCTGCGCTTGCAGAGTCGAAAAGTTGGAGTCTGTTTGTTATCAGTAGGTCCAAGATGTTATCTCCACGAGTCGGTTCTCTGTTTAATTGCTCGAGGTAATTTTCCACAAGTACCAACGGAATGTTTCACTTACGAATGTTCCACACTATAAATAATGATATATCATAGATAAATCGAGATG